>NC_080539.1:292069515-292385015 GCF_028640845.1 Ahaetulla prasina | reverse complement strand
TGAGGGTGGAAATCAGAGGCAATATATCACCATGCTTGATCTTGATGTTATCTTGTCCAACCAGAGCACCCTAAGAAGCCCCAAGTTTTAGCTTTGCTGAATTGTAACTGATTCAACTGATTCAAAATGGTTTGATAGAATATCCAGAACATGAAATTTTGCTTTGTTTCTAGGAAAAATACTGTCTTCCAATTAAGGTTGTTTATTGCTCCACATATCATCAGGTTCATGCATATATTAAGCCATAACATGACCTGTTTTGTCTTAGCATATCTAAAGCTATCTTGCCTTGTATTGTAGCTTTATTCTTTGTTGTTTGTTCAAAAAGTAATAGTGAGATGAACAAGATTGGGTGTTGCAATTTGTGTATAGTTTATGATTTAACCTGCCATGTTAACTAATCATGGCTTATTAAATAATCATGGTTAAACTAAGTTAGCAAGAGTAATACATTTTGTAAGGTTTGCTCATAGAGCTTGACAAATATTTGCCTGCTACCTCTTCTATAACAGCAGTCAGAATTTTTGAAAGGCCCATCCTCCAAAAATAATTCTGCAGAAAGAACCTACCTTCCAGTTCCATAATTTTCACTTTCAATGAAAGCTTGCCATGGACACAGCTGTAAACTGCATTTGAAACAAATTGCTGCCATTTGCCCTGGGGTTACGCAAGTTAGATTTTTCAATTATGACAAAACAGAACTATCTATTGGTTGCATAGCTTCCACCATCACAGGCCACAGGCATTACTGAACAGCAATTCTTTTTGATCCAGTTAAAGATACCAGCACAGAAAAAAGGAGAGGGGGATTCATATTTATTGTCCAGTTATTCAGTTTTTAATGTGCAGAAAAGGCTGAATCACACATTCACAATCAAAGCAGGCAATGAACAAGCTCCAAGTAAGGGAGAAGGAGGAAGAGAACCATTTACAGCAATGCAGCAGCCCCTCTAAAAGCATTGCCACTCACATCTACCTAATTCAAGTATGAAACATTAACCTACTAGTAGCTAATAACTTGGGAAAGGGGTGGAATTTGAAGACCATCCTGTGGGCATTCGCATGACATTTATTGCCATTTAAGTTTACCTTTTCATTAAGCATTTGGCATGGTGGCACAGCTAATCACAAAAACACCCATTTATCAAAAGATAAACTCATTGAGACTGCTGTCTGCTACCCAGCTATATTCTTCTCTCTTTTCTATACCATCAGTTAGTTTGACTTGTCTGGGGACATGAAGCCCACTTCCAGACCAAGCACTCAGGTGCAACTCCTTACCATGTCTATGGAAATTCTCAGTCATTCAGGTCATGGTTGTCCCAAACCGCTTAAAGAGGGCTGTAAAAGCACTATGAAGCGGTATATAAGTCTAAGTGCTATTGCTATAGGTGCTTTTTTAGAAGGCAACTGGATTTTCTTGTTTTTCCTTGGATGTTCCACTTTTCATCCAAGAAGCTACTTCAGCTTTGACTGAATGATGGGGAATGGAAGGATTTATACTCCTTGCAGACAGCTGATCATTTGCATTCTTTTAGAGCAGGGGTGTCAAACTGGCAGCCTCTGGCCTGGATGTGTCACGCACAGGCCACGCCCACTGCAGCTGCAGAAAGGGGGAAACGTCACAAAACGTCACGGGATAGCAATATAATGCCGTGAGATTAACACTAATGTTTTGGAGAGTCGTTGAGGCCACTTGGGGATTTATTTGTGTCCTCAGGGACACCTGAGTAGTGCAAATGGGGTATAGCCTTCTTGGCTGTAGGATGTCCAGTGACAGCTGAAGAAGCTTCTTGGATGACAAGCAAAATGTCTTCAAAGAAAAACAAGAAAGTCCAGTTGCCTCGTGAAAATGTACCTTTGGGACAACACCTTTACTTAATAAGGCCTAAGGAAGCCCACAGGCTCCTATACATAAAAGTTATATTGAAGGCAGATGCTGTAGGTATTGACAAGCTAGTTTCTCTCATGGTTTCAGTTAGAAAATATAAGTAAAAATAATTGGAGTGCAGATCCTGATTGCTATCCTCCTTCAGTATTTTGCAGTTGTTCAGTCATTCACAAAACAACAAATTATCAATTACTCTAGGCAAGCTTTTGGAAGAAGCTCAAACTTCAAAAATATGCGGCATTGTAAGGAAAACTTGTTTCCATGAGATCCACCCTTTCCTCTCCTTTTTAAATGCATGTGCAAAAATATAATGCATGCTGCTAGATCTTACCTTATAATTATACACAAGCCATTTCAAGGTCATTACAGATTGGCTGATGAAATGTTCAAATTAGCTTGGAACAATTAATGGTAGCACGTAATATTCAAAATCCAACTGAGGAAATTGCAAGATTCTTTATATAAGTATCAAGATATATTGCCTTTACAGTCCATGAAGTAAAACCTATCTAATTTACTTAAATAATTTGAGCCCTCGTGCTTTACAGCTACTGCTAAAGCAGAAATGTGCAGAGATTTCTACAACTTTCCTCTTCTAGTGGAAGTTATAGCAACAGTGCTAATGTGGTCACATGTTCCAAAAGACTAATAAATCTCTGCCACAAACAAGTTGGTAGGCAGGTGGACAGCCAATGCTTCACCTCATTTCTCTCTAATCAACTGACCTGGCTGGACTATTTTAAGACACAAAAGGTTTACAAATCTTCCAGAAAACAATTGCATTCAGAAATATCCCCAGTGAGTGCACTTCTTCATCAGCACTCTCTTTCCAGAAAATGGAGAAGTACCTAAAGCCTCCATCTCAGACCATACTCAAGCAAGCCTAACCTACCAGACTGAGAAGAGAGTGACTGGTGGTGTTTCTTTTCAGCAAATGGGAAGGAAACAAAAGAGAAAAATCCATCAATTACTGCTCTCAAATTGGCCCATAGTATATGTATTTGAGTGACAGGATCACTCAAAGCCCCCTTAATGGGACAGATTACAACTACTGGGAGCATCAATTATGTCATCATATATTTCTGCCAACTCTGCTACTAGAGGAATACAGGGAGTCCTCATTTAGCTACTACCACTAGTACCAGCAACTTCGTTATTAAACAAAGCAGTTGCTAAGAGAAATGATGTGCTTATGATCTTACCAGCTTTTCTGCAAAAGTCATACAATTAGAATTATTTGAAAAGATACCTTTTCATTATGACCACCATTTTGTGACTTTCACTGACTGCTTTGACAGTAAAATGGGCAAAATTACTCTTGATAAAAGTAGTCCTGGATATAAGACTGCTCTTTTAATAGTGGAGGGAAGTTACAGCAGTGTCAAAAAAAAGTGACTTACAATCCATCCTTGGAATTGCAACCCCGCAGTCACATGTTCTTAATTTGGGGCTTGGCAAATGGCTCGTATTTATGAGGGTTGCAGCATCCTGCTATCACGTGTTCACAATTGCAATCTTCCCAGCTGGCTTCCCATAAGCAAAGTCAATGGGGACACCGGACGGGATATAGATTTACTCTACAGCTGTGCAAATCACTTAACAACCATGTGGATTCACTTAACAACCATGGTAGTTCTCTTAATGACTTCAGTAAAAATGATTGTAAAATTGTTCCACTCATATGACTTGGTTAACAGCAACAATTTAGAAACTGTTAATTCTGGCCCCAATTGTGTTTGTAAGTCAAGGACTATCTGTATTTGTTTTTTTAAAAAAAATATGCTGATGCAAATATATCCAGAGATCTTGCTACATATATCCTGGTGGAGTGCTTTTCAGCTGAAGATCCTGAGCAATCATAACTAGGAATGTAGTCATTCCTTCCCTGTCTTATCTTAGGAATAACTACTCTTGAGAAGAAATATGCCCCTGACTCTTGAAAAATGAGGCCAAGGTTCCTAGATATATATTTTGAAATATTACTGAAGTTCATCTAACACAACAGAATGCTGGACTAAATAGCACTGAGTTATTTAAAACCGCTTTGTGCTATCTTCAGTTACAATTCTCTTACTGGTATAGGTAGAAGATTCTATTGAAATCATTACAGCTAATTACAAGGATTATAGCTAATTATATTAGATATTTTCTCCCCTGCTTCCCCTTTCTCCAAAATTGCTTCAGCACTGCAGGAAATAGTCATGGACATGGCAACTACAGCTATAAGTTCTGAAATTGGAATGGTTTCTGAAGTCCATTATTAGTCCTTCTCCTCAAGAAAAATCCTTTCCGTTCTCCATTACAGATAACATTTGCACTCTGAATTCATACAGCATTTCAATTGGTTTCAAACAATAAACAAATAATTTTATCATCAGGATTACATATTAGCAAGCAGCCTAAGAAAATAATACGTTGCTCAATGGAAATATGCAAAAGTTGTACGTTCTCTTTGCAAGCAGTCTTTCTTCTCTCCTGAGATGATGGCAATCAAATGGTGAATCTGGCTAGGTCATCACATCCAAGTCAGCATTAAACTCTGAGCTCAGCAGAAAAAGCACAGTTCTGCATTTCTTTCAGTCATGTATGCGTTGCCTCTGGTTCTGGATATATTGTCCTGAATGTCAAATTTATACGTGGTCCCCTAGAATGATACTCCTTGGGAACACGGTGCTGAAAAAGATCCAAAACAGCTCTTCAATTACATAATATATATTAAGGAAATAGAAATATTTTGTCTTTTGGCATGAAAGATATCACATTGTACTTAAAATGAGTTTCCTTATAACTGCTATACTTAGTAAAAAATAAAGAAGAGGCTAAATCCCATCTTCCTTTTGTTCTGTTGTTATTTTGTGGTTAATAATATATTATTTGCTTACTGCATTATTTCACAAGTGGTAATCTCATGCCCTCTGGTTGTCCAGGAAACTTGTAAGATTTTTGTGACCTATGAAAGACAAGCAGCCCAATCTCAAAGCGTAGTGTTCCCCAAACTTTATGGCTTGGTGACCCGGGGGGGGCGGGGGGGAGAGGGGAACCAGGCTGTGTGAGCAGCAGGCCGTACACAGCTATGTATGTACACAGCTCCACTCAACCTGCCGCATGTGTGAGTGGAGCTGAGTGCGCGCATGTGTGCCAACCTGCCTCTTGCATGGCCCGGTTCCAAATAGCCTGCAGCCCAGTAGTGGGCTGCGGCTTGGGGGTTGGGGACCCGTCACAGCAAACAACTTTTCATTTCTCCTCAGCCTCGGGTTCCAATCCTATACACAAGATGCTCATGCTGTGACCATCACAGCATCTCCATGGTCACATAATCAGAATCTGGACGCTTGGCAACCGGTATCTACAACAGTTGCAGCATCCCAGTATCACACGATCGCCATTTCCCATGAACTTCTATCAAGCCAAGTCAATGGGGAAATGGCAGCATGATTCACTTAACAACCATGATAAAATTGGATGTGACTCATTTAACAACCACCTTGCTTACCAAAGGAAATTCTGGTCCCAATTGCTGTCATAAGTTGAGGACTACCTAAATATAGATCTGTAAGGAAGAAAACAGCATTTGTATAACTTTTGTCTAGGCTCCTCACCTGCCAGTCTTCTTGAGTAGCTCCTTCCATCATTAGCAAAGTACCATGATCCAATGGTATGTGAACTCTTTGCACGTAAGTATAGTCATTGTTATCCTCCTAAAAAAGATGTATTAAGTATCATTAATCTATAGTCATAAAATTCTAGAAGTGGAAGCAGCTACTTAGGCTATTTTATTCAACCTCTGCCTAAGTAGATGTCTTAGCTTCTGCTTGAATACAATGAATAGAGGGAAACAAAACATCCTTAAGCCAAGTATTCTCATGACTTTCTAAAAAAAAATAATAAATTTGTGCAATCCCTCTGATTACTGAATCTAATAATATCATTAGGGTTAGGTATGGACAACCCCCAGCCTTTTAGTAATTAAAGTTTAATCAGATAAAACAATGATACATTTTGCAATTTTATAAATATAAAATAACTCAGAAACTGCAGCTAGTCCACAATGTGGTGATGCATGAAAAGAAGCATCATGTAAAGCAGCAGTCTACATGCAAGTAGACTACAATATGCATCATTGAAGGAGAATATCACAGAAATTTGGGTAAAAGCCCTGCTGGTCACAGCTGCCACATCGTCCAGGAGGATCCCCAAATTGCACATTAGATCTGCCTGGGGAACTGTGATCCCATTCAGGCTAAAAAAATGGGAGCCAGTTTGATCTAGTGGTTAAGGCACTCAGCTAGAAAGCAGGAATCTATGAGCTTCAGTCCACCTCAGCCATGAAAGCAGCTGAGCACTCTCTCAGCCCAACTCACCTCACTGGGGGTTGTTGTGGGGAAAATAGGAAGAGGAGGTTGTGTTGGGTGTATGTATCACCTTGAGTTATTTGTAAAAATAATAAAGGCAGGATACAAATAAATAAATAAAATCTATGGTAGTGGAAGCATTGGAAACATTCAGATTCAGCAGGGAAGCACACCCTCCCAATCCCATCTCCAGGTTATAAACAGTCACTGAAAAAAGACCTCAACAACTTGGTCAGCTTGGAATTGAGATATAGTTGAGTATCATCCAGATAATGCAAACTCTGTTGCAAACAGAGTCGCGGTGTGGCTCAGGCTGTAAGAAGCCTGTTATTAAAAAACAGCAGCCTGCAATTACTGCAGGTTCTAGTCCCACCAGGTCCAAGGTTGACTCAGCCTTCCATCCTTTATAAGGTAGGTAAAATGAGGACCCAGATTGTTGGGGGGGCAATAAGTTGACTTTGTAAATATACAAATAGAATGAGACTATTGCCTTACACACTGTAAGCCGCCCTGAGTCTTCGGAGAAGGGCGGGATATAAATGTAAATAAAAAAAAACACCTCTGTTTCTGCAAATGACCTCAATCACAGGCTTAATACAGATGTTAAACAGGTGAGGCAAGAACCAGCTGGCCATGTGAGGAAGGAGAAGTACACAACACTGTTCCCCTCATTCTTAATCCACACAGTGCATTTGGAAAGATACCAGTACCATATTTAACAAGTTATGCCATCTCTGTACTGGCCTCAGTTGAAACGGGCCTAGATAACCTACTTTCTTCAGAGCCCTCTGCAAGTGCCAACTCAAGTACCTTCTCAATAACAAAGAAGGGAAGGTTAGAGACTGAGAAAAATATTCAGAATTGTTGGATCCACTAATGGCTTCTTGAGGAGACGGCACATTGCCACCTCCTTCAAGGTAGGCAGAACCACACCTACATTAAAAGTTCCATTCACCACCATATGGACCCAACCATATATTATCACTCAACAAGAGATATGAGGGGCATGGATCTAAAAAGCAGGTAATGGATCTTCTCCTTTCTCATAGGGCACAGAGTCAAATACTTTCCAGGGAACAAAACAAGTTAGTGCTTCTGTCAAATCATATAGAATGGCCCAGTCAGAGTCTAATTTTTAGATTTTATTCAAGAGGGGTCCATGATAATGTAGATAGCTTTATGATGCAGCCCAGGCAGAGAACATGATTAAACAGGGCTGCTGGCCAATAATCATTTATGCTACAATGCAATGTCTAATTCAAACTCTTATGTGTTTGGTAGATTCATTCTTCTTCTATCCTCAATAGCATACTAAGTTTCTCTTTTGTCATTTCATCTCCAGGAGCTCCTCAGAAAACAAGAAAGCTTTTCAGGACCAAGGAAAAAGAAGCCAATGCAAACTGATCCAAGGCCCTTGATACCTGCCTATTCTCAAGGGCAACTAAAGTCTTAGCTGGATTGCCCATCATATCCCTAAGTTTTCTGTGAAATCTATCAAGGTTTATTAGTATGGATCAGCTTGATCTGATAGGTCCAAGCTCCCAGCAGGGGTGGAGAAAGGGCCAGTAAGCTAAAGACGAACCAGAAAGTGATCTAACCATAATGATGGAGTACTAATATCATCATCCACCTTCAGATCACACAACAACTACGCCAAAATAAAATCCAGGTCTAACATGTGATCACCACTATGTGTTAACCTCTAAAAAATCTGGGATAGATTCATGGTTGCCATGAGCTCTTTCACCAATCTATGCTGAACACCACATGCTGGCTTGAGCAGGCAGAACAACAGCAAGCAAGAGTGGGTGTGACTTCCGGCAGCTGCTGGCTTCCAAAAAAGATGGAAAGGAAACCCAAAGTGCATCACCTCTCAGTGTATCTGTATAGTTCCTGTTGAATTTCCCATCCTCTTGGTGATCTTAGCTGCCCTTCTCTGATATTTATATCCCATCTTTCCTCTAAGGAGCTCAAGCATTATAAACTGTTCTTCCATTTCCACTGTAATTCTAATAATACTCCCGTAAGCATTAGGTAATGACATAGCAATTGGCCTAAGCTGAGCACACCATGCTTATTAAATAAGAAAACAACTTGGGAGTCAGATGTCTAATTCTAAATAATCAGATATCCAGCAACTCTTGGAATATCTCCAGATGAGGTTTATATTGTATTACCAGAGGAGTTCAAGATATTGCCACTTTCTGTCCCAGATAGTTCCATTACATGCAGTCCTTATAGATTACAAAAGTAATTCAGTTAGTAGGAAAAGATGGAACAGCTACACAATGTAATTGGTAGAACCAGAAACAAGTACAAGGAATGATGGATTTCTGCAAGCAGTATTCCTACTGTCAAGAAAACATCCAGAAAATATTTTCCTGAAAGAATTATTTTTCTACAGCTAGAATCATCTGCAACGACATGTAGCTTCCATTTACTAAGTGGCATTATGTATGCTCTCAATCAAGAAGTATCCAAGCTCTTCCCAGATCCATATTGAACTCAAGACGCTTCCAGAGTTTAAAATTCAGCTACTATATCATCTAAAAAAAGCATCTATCCTTGAGTTTGGTGAATGTGTTCATAAATTTTGTTCCTATAAATTCCCTTTTAAAAAAAAGTTCTTGCAAATCCATTGCAATACAATAATAATTAGATCTCTCACAATTAAGGGGAGAAC
Organism: Ahaetulla prasina; assembly: GCF_028640845.1. Lineage (NCBI taxonomy): Eukaryota > Metazoa > Chordata > Lepidosauria > Squamata > Colubridae > Ahaetulla > Ahaetulla prasina. Next base: position 292,376,089 of record NC_080539.1, on the reverse strand, counting down.
TTTTTCAGGTCTGAAATGTTGACAGGATATTAGGCAATTGATTAAAAAAATACTCTGAGGAAGTTTCTATGTACTATTCTATAGGATCCATCCACACAGTGTATCAGACTTCAGAAAGAAAATGCTAGCAGTTTTATTATAGTAGTTATTGATGTTCAAGATACCACAATAAATCTGATTTACAATTCCATTGTTGCTAGTTCAAGAATAATGGAGTAGCAGAAACGATCAATCGTGGGAGATATGACTTTGAAGAAATACTGAAGTGGAGAGAAAATAAGGCTACAAAATTTCAGGTCAACAGACACTATTATTTGGGCTTCCGATTAACACAAAAGCCAACAATGATGCATAATGCAAGATATTGCCCTGGAGGTGGCTATCAAGCTTCTGTGTAGGACTGACTTGGCAGGATAATTGGCCTGAACAAGTAAACACCCAGATAGTAATGACTGAATATTTTGTCATGCATCAGTCAAAGAGTGGGAGGGAGATGAAGTAGCAGTAATTTGAGATAGCAAATTTACCAACACAGGAACCAAAACTGATCTAATAGGAAAGTATTCTCATTGGAGATCTGGGATGCTGCTAGCATGCCACCAAATTTTTCAAATCTATGGTATAATTAATGTAAGGTTCTGACTTTTATTAATATTTAACACAACACTGACATTCTACATATCTGAAATCCTTGGCAAAAACAGATCACTGTCAAGAACTATCACCTTAACTATTATCCATCTGTGAATCTCTGCACCTATAAGTTCCTTTCTTTTAAAGTTAACAGAGTTATTGCTTCTGTAGCAAGACCCAAAGAATCTCTCTGCTCTGGTAGTTATCACAATGATTATTGAAGCTATTTTTATTTCCTCAAGGACCCACTAATTTTTGAATTCATGTCTCCTCCAGCCTTACAAAACACACCAGCATCCTATTTATTTCAATGTTTTGCTTTTAAAATCAGCCTCTTATGTTGGTTTCTTACAGAGATTTTTTTCAGACATTATGACCAAGATGAATACTCCAATCGTTACATAATTTCCTGTTAGAAATGTAGACATTTATGTCTCATTTATAGCATGAGATAAGGGAACCTGCAGCCTTCCAGATACTGGACTACCATCAGCCTCACCTGGAGTAATTGAATGGAGATTCATGGGTGTGTCACTCCCAATTTGGTACAGCAACCCAACTGTTCAAATACAGACTCCAATAGATAGATAGGGCTTCAGAAAAAGCAACTTGCCTTCCATAGAGGACCTGTATATTGCACTGGTCAGGACGGCTGAGAAAATATCTACAGACCTCTCACATCCTGGATACAAACTATTTCAACTCCTCCCCTTAGAAAGCCACTACAGGGCATCACATGCCAAAACAACTAGATACAGAGAAAGTTTTTTTCCTTGTGCCGTCACTCTGCTGAACACCTAGTTCTCACAGTACTGTTCTATATCTAAGTATATTTACCATGTGGTATGGCTGTATTCTTTTTCTCATTTTCTCTACCACTTCCTCTTACTCATCATTATTATGATTATTACTCTGTTGTTTGGCAAGTACACTGAAAGCTTCTGCACTAGAGACAAATTCCTTGTGTATCTAATCAAACTTGGCCAAATAAAGTATTCTATCTAATTTATGGAGAATCTATCCTGTCTTGGTTTGGGCTATGCACATTTAACATTCACCCAATAGACATAGAAAAACTTCTGAGTAACAACTCATATGCATAAACCATTATTACCTTCTTATCAATAAAACAAAAGACCTTCCCTGCAGTTCTTTTCTGTTGTTTTTGTGTGTGTTTGTGCAAATAATTAAAACACTTAGTATTCTTCAATGGAGGGGATCAGACTTTGTTCAATATCTGACTGGAAAAAAACAAAATTATTTAGAGGCTAATCACGGATATCCACTATTATCTAACATATACACCCTAACTCCTCCTCCTGCTCTGAGCTACCTGTTTCCTTGGTTACAATCTTAGTGGCAGAGCTGCTGCCTGCCTACTATTACAGTTTGGCTTCAGAGCTTTAAAATTTACATTGCAGTATAAGCTGGGAAGTTAACTGCAGTGAACTAATTCTTCAAGCAAATTCAAGGCTCTGCAGCAAAAAAGGCAGCATAGGTAAATTTTGCAGACCAGAACACTTACCATTTATCTTGGCTGCTGTATATATTTATTCTTGGGATCCTTTTATTTTTAAAATGCTTTTATTGTCTCAACTGTTTTTATAGTTTTAGAACTATAAGTCGCCCAAAGTCACTGGTTGAAACCAGTGGCTACAGAAATTCAATGAATGAATGGATAAATAAATGGATAAATAAATAAAAACTAAGATATGAAAAGCCAAATTCCATCCTGAAAAAATGAAAAGCCAAATTGCATCCTGAAAAATTAGTCACCTTACATGTCATGTTTCCAACCCTATGTATATTATATTTATGCACGTATCCTTTTTGCAAGAAATCAGAAGTCGAAGTTCACAAAAAGAGGTACTGAGTATATTGAGAAAAAAGGGTCCTATTATTAAACACATCTCATGTATCCTTGTCAATAGTCAAGGTTTTACTATAAATAAAAATGTTTTTAATTTTCTAGAGTATTAGCTACCTCATGCAAATCTGTCATCTGCAAATCTGATAACCAATTTTTTTCTACTTCATCATCACTATTAATAAAAATATTGAAGATTAGAGTACTCAGAATGGAACCTAGTGCCATTCTATTCAATTTCCCCCCCCCAACTTGATGATGAACCATTATTGAACACTCCTGGAGTGCTATTTTCAAATATCGTGTTTTGTACTTCTCATAACATCCAGCCAGCATGTAACTAGTGTGATCATTATGATGATCACAGGGCATTTTTCAGTTGTTTTCCTGAAAACAAGACATAATATGCTTGCAGCATTTTGGCAATGTATTAAGGAAATTTATCTGATCAATATATGCAATAATATTAGTTGGCAAGATTTGTTCTTGGCAAATCCACCTTGACTTTTTATTATTATCCTACTACCGTGATGGCGAACCTATGGCGCCACTGGAAGTTGGCAAACGGGCCATTTCCAGCCTCCGGAGGGCCGGGGGTGGGGAAGGCCATTTTCACCTTCCCCAGGTTCCTAGAAAGGCTCTGGAGCCTGGGGAGAGAGAAAAACGGGCCTACCGGGCCATCACGTGCCAGGAGCGGGGGTGGGGGTTGCGCGCGCATGCGCAAGGTGCACAAAATTATGGGTGTGGGCACGCGTGCGTGCAAACCCCTCCTCCCCTGGCACTAAATGGCAAAAAGGTTAGCCATCACTGCCCTAGTACTTTTAAAGTTGCTTAGAAGTATCCACTTCTTTGTAATCTGTTCTAGAATCATCCCAGGCACTGATACCAAACTGACTGGGCTGGTCCTCATTCTCCCCTTTCTGATTACAGAAATGGCACTTGCTCTGTTCCTGCCACTTTCACCAGTTCTTCTAGAGACAGTAGGCAAAGTACATTGTCAGCTCAAATGGCTCCTAGTCCACCTTTCTTTAATACAGTTTTTAAGTAAATCTTGGGACTAAATTGTCTGAAATATCATCTTCCTTTATACCTATTCAGATCTTAGGATATTCTTCAGAGTTCCAATTCCATGCATCCATGCTAAGACCACATGAGGAGATAGAATAACAGAGGGACCTTGGAGGTCTTCTAGTCCAACCCTCTGATCAAACAAGAGACCCTATACTATTTCAGACAAATGGCTGCCTAGTCTCTTCTTAAAAATCTCCAGTGATGGACCACCCACAACTTCTGGAGGCAAGTCATTCCACTGGCTAATTGCTCTCATTGTCAGGAAATTTCCCCTTAGTTCTAGGTTGTTGCTCTCTTTCTTTCTTTCTTTCTTTCTTTCTTTCTTTCTTTCTTTCTTTCTTTCTTTCTTTCTTTCTTTCTTTCTTTCTTTCTTTCTTTCTTTCTTTCTTTCTTTCTTTCAATTTCTATACCGCCCTTCTCCCGAAGGACTCAGGGCGGTTTACAGCCAAATATAAAACAGTGTTCATAATACAATTAAAATGCTATAAAAATCTAATTGAATTTTGGCTCCCATTAAAACAGTTAAAACGATAATAAAATCCCAATTAAAAACCATAGCAAAATTAGGCCAACCCTGCGCGATGGAACAAGACGAGCTTGCGTCGGAAGGTCTGGAGGTCGGGCAGTGATCGTAACCCCGGAGGAAGGTCATTCCAGAGGGTAGGAGCCCCCACAGAGAAAGCTCTCCCCCTGGGGGTCGCCAGCCGACATTGTTTGGCTGACGGCACCCTAAGGAGACCCTCCCTGTGGGAGCTTGATTAGTTTCAATCAGGTGCTTTGAAAAATAGGTTGACCCCCCCTCCCCCTTCCTTGTGGCAGCCCCTCAAATATTGGAAGAACAGCAGTGAATCTCTTGGCTTCCTCAGATAAGCTTCTCTGACCCTTTTGCCTTTAAAAAAATTCTAAAGCTAAATCCTCACTGGGCCAATAAATCATTTTATTTTTTCTGCTACTAGAAAGAACTTCTAAGGTATATTTTGCTGTTAATTTTGATTCAAATCATAACAAAATTTGAATATTGCAGTTTATCACTGAATTTTATTCTTTCTTTTAGTCAGGAATATATACTGATTAAATAGATTAAATATTGGAAGGTATTTCAAGACAAGATGGAACGTATTTTTATATAAGTGAAAGTCTGCTCATAAATTCTGCATCTCACATTATTTCAAATTATTGATCAACTAATGTATAAAAAGGTTCTTGTAATGGGTTGTTTTAATTCAATGTGGAAAAAACTGTCTTCATTTCTAATCATTATCTTCACTACTAAGCTATCCTATTCCTCAGCAAAGAAAAATGAACCTTGGAGTTGGCTTTAAAAAATTGTCAGTTATCCAGGGAGCAAAGAATGTCAATAGATAAAGTTTGTACATAAAGTTTTTGTTCAAGAAAAAACAAATAAAAAAATTGTCTTAACACCAGTGGAAGCTGATCAGTTTCAAATCATTATTCCATTTGTCTAAATCTTATTGAACATTTGTTGTACTTCTCTACCTACTTATCTGAACAGGTTTAAAATAAAAGATTGGGTTCTTCCATTTTAAAATGGGAACATACAGTTTTTGGATTTACCAATCAGGTACAGTATATGATTAGGGCAAATGAGAATTGAACTGAAATTCTGCAATAAGAAAGGAAATATTGCTTAGCAGATTAGGACATTTTCCAGCCTCATCCAGAAATGGCAGCAAAAAACCCTGCATTCAAACACTAACCTACTACCAAAGCATCCTACCCTCCCATCACCAAATAGCACATCAAATGCTATTTAAGAGCTATGAACTGGTTAGTAATGGCTTGAGCACTGGGTTTATGTGCTATCCACTTATTTTTAGATACGTGGGACAGAAAGAACTATATTGTATTATGCATTTAAAGTCTTTAAAATATGTTTTTCAACTGGATTACATTCCAGCTTTATAAACTCACAGGCAGAGGCTTCTTCCTCATCTCAAACATCCGGGTAGCACCAAAGCTAAGCGATGCAATTATGGGGTTTTTCCCCAGTGTAGGTTCATCATCGCTATGCCAGTCAACACTGTTCTTTTCATTTTGGTAAAGGTTACAGAGTAAGGAGTTGAAAGTATTCTTGGTGAAATCTTCTACAAGATCCTTCAACATGGCCAGTAATGGGTGCCACTGAAATCAGAGGAGAAAAAAAGGAGGTAAACATCACAACTAGAAGCAAGCTCAGCGCCCAGGAAATAAGATTAGCTATATTACTAAGAAGTCTGTTTCCATTAATTTGAAACATAAGGAAAAATACTGTTCACAATTTAAGCATAATGAAATAAAAATCTCTCATTTTATATATGTAGGAACATATAGCAGTTAAGTGGTTGCACTTTTAAGAAAGTGGGCAGTTTGTCAATATTTCTTATAATCTAGAGTAGGAAGTTAAAAAAAACCCAACAACCCAGAAGAAAGTTAACAGTAATCCATGCCTATATTACTGCCAAGAAAATGGACGTATGCATGTAACTGACAAGAATGATTCTGGGTGCAACTCAAGGTGCTGTGATGAACACATTCAAATCCTATATGGACTGGAGCCAGGCAATATCAGGACCATTTACATTTTGTCTTTCCAATATGTCCTGGCAATCTCCACCATTTGCAAAGTGGATGAGAGAGGACTCAGAGGCAAGCATTCTCTTCAGGAGCTCCCTCCTGCAGAATGCCCTTGCATTTGTAGAAGAACTGCATCCTCAGTTTTAACATTTAGGAAGGTCTTGGTAACATCCCTTTCCTACTGTACATTTAGAGAACTGAGGTGAGAAAGGGAGATGTACCTGATGGATCCTGTTCTTTTGATGTCATGACTTACAATGACTCTATTGGGTTTTAAGTGGACTATATTTAATGATAACTTCGACAATGTGTCATTGTGACATGAATTGTATTGCTGTAAGTCAAATGATTGAAGCAATATTTCTTAATAAATAAGCCTTTACTTTTATACAACTGTATCTTTACATCCATACAAATACACATTTTTGCATCTGATGTGCTAGCTAGACCCTTAGTTTCTCATATTCTAGAAAGGTAGTGATAGCTTATGAAATCTTTCACAGCTTAAGTGCCAGAAAGTTCATTAACATCTGATCAAATCATGTATGAGCTTGATGACTAGCAAAGTCCTTTCATAGAGGTTCACCAAAGCTTGCATGTTTTGCAATATCATGATTAATTGGTGCTTGCCTATAGCATTTTGTACTTTATGCCTGAACTATATAAGGGCTACAGGTAGTCCTTCTTTAGGGACAACTGGAACTAGCAACTCAAGTCGTTAAAAGAGAAACGGATCACTGAATGAAACCACCAGGTGATCTTACTTCACCTTTCCTTTCTTTGCTTCACAGGTACTCCTCAATTTACGACCACAACTGAGTCCAAAATTTCCATGGCCACAGTTATTTAATGAATCACTACTCGTGTTGCTAACATGATTGTCAGGTGAATCTGGCTTCCTCATTGACTTTGCTTGTCAGAAGGTCACAAAAGGTGATTACATGACCTTGGACACTACAACCATCACAAATACAAATTAATTGCCAAGCATCAAAATTACAATCAAGTGATCATGGGGATGGTGCAATAGTCATAAGTTTGAAAAATGGTCATAAGTCATGTTTTTCAGTGCCTTTCTAACTTCAAATGGTCATTAAATGAATGGTTATAAGTCAAGGACTACCTGTACAGACCGATGTTTGCATATGTGAGGATAGGTCCCAATTTTTTCATTATTGTCATAACTGAGAACGGTTGCTGTACAAGGCAGTTGCTGAGAGGATTACTTATAATTTGTTATATATTCATCTTGTTGCTGATGCATATTTGAATTACAAAAATTAAACCAGTTACAAAGTTGTTCAACTAGCAAGCTGCCTAAATAATTCTCCATGGGAGTTATAGTTCAATGTTTCTAAGAAAATTTCTAGAATTTCCTCAATGATTTAATACTCAAGGTAGTTGGGGGGGGGGTTTCCCTTAGCAAACCATGACATAAATCAGATTTAAAGTCAGAATCAGCACTGCTATTTGACAGGAAAAAACAGTGTTAAGTTCCTCTCTCAATTTTAACTGAAGTAAGGAAAAATATTGTATGAATTCATTATGTGGCATGAAGAGTGATAGCAATTTTTACTCTGTTCTTTTCCAATACTGCCCTCCAGTGTTTGATAAATGCAAGGTTCTTTTTTTCCCCAAGAAAGAATTTTCCCTCATCCATCCAACATAAATTCAGGTAAGATCACAATATTTTAAATTATATATTAATTAGGTTTATGTCCTACAGAAAACTCATGGACTATACCTGTAAGTCAAGGGTTGGGAATAAATCTTAATTAAGCAAAGGAGCAAGAGGACAGGCTGAAAATTGAAATTGAGACTCAAACGAATCATAAAGAGATAATCTGTGAGCGCAAACCATTACCCGAAGTATGCAGGCATTAAAAGAAGAGCTGTAAAAAATATTCCATTTTCATTCTCAATTCTCCAGTAACTGAGGAAGAAGAATGCACGTTCAAAAGGCTTTAACTATGAAAACAGCACCGCAGACAGAATAAACCAGGCTGAACGTCCAATGCTGTAGTGCCTTGAAAGCTCAATAAATGCATTCCGTAACCTCCTCCGGAAGGCACGGTATGAATACCGTGTATTAAATATTACTTCAACTGCTTACTTTTTAACATACCTCTGTTCAGGAGAAAGAAGAATGAATGGCCTTGAGAGATAGGAGGAAGACTTGTTACGACAATGGTCAGAAAAAGAGGGCTAAGTCTAGGGCAGAAATGTAACCTGAGTAAACAACTCGGACAAGATCCTCCTTTAGTAGTCACAACGATAAAGGAAGGGGGGACGGGCACATTCAGACTTGCAAGGTTCTGTTCCTATAGTTTTTCAATAAAAGTAGTACTACCTACACAATATTGGATTCCTAGTCTGATCTACCGTGAAAGGATCACATCCTTTATGAGATCATGACAAATTTTAAGGAACAGCTCAGTTTCTGTTTCAAAGGTAATGCTGTAAAGATAATTCAGCTGTGATTGAGGGATTTTCCACTAAAGGAAAATGCGCTTTATCCTGACTTAGGGGATTTATCCCATTCACAATTCTCCACAGTTGCATCAAGAAGTGGCTTTGCTGCTCTCTCATTCTTACCCCCCCCTGTATCCAGTGGAGTTTTTTTCCCCTTGCTTGAAAAGAAACCACAGTGAAGGAGGAATGTCTGAAATTCATATCATCATTGTTATTATGGCTTTTTAATTTTATTTTTCAACTTTAGAAAACTCAAGATGAATACGTACATCAGGGTTTGCTGGCATTTCAAGTCTGGAATAGCTGTAAGGTAGTTTTCCATACCATGCTGTGAGTCTGGGTTCATCATAAGATCGATCTACAGAAAGAAAATCCGATGCAATATTTAGGGCTACTATGGACACCAGTAATAAATGGCTAGAAAGTTTTTTGACATTTGGGGAAATAAATGACAATAATAACTCATTTAGCAATGTTTTGCCTTCTGTAGATAAAAAAGCTAAGCAAATGAGACTTTAAACTAGCAATTCATAAATTATACGACCAAGAGAAAATTATTCTAGGCTATTTATACATCAATGAAGTCGTTCTGCTTGAAATACCAATTTCTGGAGGGAAATGTGAGAAGTAACACAAATGGCCTCAAGTGAACCAAGCTCACACAGCTTATGGTTTGGATGTCATGGTACTTATACCCAAATCTAACAGATAAAAAAAATCAACAGAACAATGAAAACAATGACCAACCCAAAACATCCCATTGTAAGAATCTGTTCTACCACAGAAGGTGTAGTCCCAACTCAGGAACAGGCAGACCAGTTCAGAGCTGAAAAGATAACACTGAATCTTCAGCCTCTCTGCCTTCTCAAAAAAAATTAAAAAAAAAATTAAAAAAAATCACCAGCAAAACAATCAATCAGTACAAATAAAGAAAAATCACTAGTAGGCGCACAGAACCTTTCTGAACCTTTAGAACAGGAAAAAAAAAACACAAGTAATTGTTTTGGCTATCTCCTTATACTAAACAAAACACAGGTTAGCCCTACATCTGTGTGTTAAGTGGAGATTAGAATTAGTGGCTCTCTGAGGGCCAAGTATTTTTCTGGGTGCAACAGATTCTACTAGAGTGAATATTTCAAGATTTACTGCTGGACCTTGCAAAAACAGGAGTCAACAGTTAAAGGAGACTGATAGCAAAGCTACCCTGTCTAACGTGTGTTCTTTGCCTCCATGGAATTTCGTGGAACAGCTGATCAAACATCCAATCTGCTTCACTCAAGGAAATGAAGCCAGGAATCAAGTGAATCCTAGAATAAAGAAAAGTGACATTACATGTCGATATTTTCTGATTTATTTCAAACTAAGACATTCCAGGCAGGTTCTGTGTCATTTCTTTCCATCAAGCAAAGAAAACAAGTGGCTTGCTAAGAAGAGTACCCACCACCACTACTTAAATATTGTGAGTTGCTTAGGAGTTATCAAGCTCTTCCACTCCCCACTTGCTTATGTTTATAGTTTTGTTGGATAACTTTTTAAGCTCACATTTTCTTCTTGTACCTTGCCTGGAGGACAAAGAGAATAGTCTCATGGCATCCATTTGGGAAATAAGAACAGAGAAGTAGATGTAAGGAAAAGTAAAATAGATGATTTATGCTGAAAAGGTGATTGGGAAAATATTGTTAATTCTTCTAGACTTCTCAGTAACCTTCAATACCATTGCCCATTATATTACTTTGAGCCAATGATAGGCCAATGCAGGCATAATAATATAGGGCTCCAGGTCATTCAGGAGGGACGCTTGGAAACTATAGATTCTTTGAAGCAGATAAGAGGTCAGTGACAATACAGAAGTTAAAATATGCACACAGACATGTAATTTGGATCTAGTTATAGCACCAATTCATTTATTGTTAACTTTATTTCTCAAACAGATCTGGAATCCCACGTAACACAATTTTGAATCATTTTGCCTCTCGTATAAATAGCACGACAAAGCCAATAAAAAGAAGACAGAGATCACTTTTTCTGAACACAAGTCCTCTTCTGTAAGCGACTCCCTGTAAGCTTTTCTTCATTAGAAAGGAAAAATTAAGTTCAATCATGTCCTTTTGTTAGCACAGATATTTTTTGTGCATCATGGAGAAAATGAGATTTGGAAAAGGAATGAAGTTCAATGTTCTCCTAACAAAATGTCTATGGGTAAGTTCCCAAGCCCTGCAAGCAAATATTTCTTCCTCTAGTAGCATTCTTTGGATCCAGCAAAAAAAAAATTAAATAAACAAAATACAAGATTTACTTAACATGGAAGGAGAAATACACAAAATAATTGTTAGTCTATTCTTATTGTGGGTGTACAATAAAGGGAGATCCCCAAGTATGTTGTTCTGCTCAGAACAACTCAGAATTTTAAATCTAGCAAATAAATATATAACATTGTTGAAAGGTAACTAATAGGAACGGTCTTGATCCAATGATTCTTTTCACCTGAAGATTTAGTAAAAACAGCCTTAAAAACAGTTCAGCTTCAACTACATTGTAGACTTTTAAGGTATCTGTCAGAAAAGAAAGCCAACATGGACAGTGTTATTAGAATAAACTGATTAAAGATAAAAGGATGTTCTTAACAGGTGAAAAGTCATTTATTAATAAATTTTATTAATAAATTTCTGTACAATACCACGGTCCTCCATGTCTGTGGTCCTTTGTAACATCTTTGCTATAATGACTTACCGTACTTTTCTCAGTATAAAACACACTGGAGTGTAAGATGCACCTTAGTTTTTGGGAAGGAAAATGGGGGTGGGGAATTCTGCCTATCAGGTATTCATCTGGATAGTCTCAGCACATTAGTTCACTTGCTGGTTTTGAGGTTGGGGCTGGTTGGGGCATCAACTTCAGCACATTAGTTTGCTCGCTAGTTTTGAGGTGGGGGCTGGCTGGGGCTGTGCTTCTAAAGCACAGCTGATAGTCAGAGGGAGCAGCAATTAGAAAAGCAGGCAAAGCACGGAAGATCACTTCGCTCACCTTGGGGCTGAAAAACAGCTTCAAAAGCACAGCTGATCCTCAGATGGAACTCCAGTGACTAAAGCAGGCAGAGCGCGGAAGGGGTAAGAGAAGGCAGCAGCTGTTCCGGGTAGCCATTTTGGGCACCGTGTGGGGTTACATTTGTAGTATAAAACGCACCCAAATTTTCAGGAGGGAAAAAAGTGTGTCTTATACTCCAAAAAATATGGTAATACTAATTCAAATACTGAAACATAATCCTAACAGAATTATTCTGCAAGAACACACACACAATGTTAGATACTTACTTTGATATTCCTGAGGGCAATGTGCTGATCTCATATAGACCCTGTTTTCTGTAGTAGGGGAGGAAAAAAAAATCCATCATGTTTGGGTAGACGTAAAAGGTTCAAACTATTAATTAGGGTTAGAGAAAGAAAATTCACTAATCCAAGGGATATATAGGAGTAAAAACACATTACAGGTAGTCCTTGACTTATGATCATTCATTTAGTGACAGTTCAAACTTTTGACAGAAGTCACTGATTTATGACCTGTCCTTGTACTTATGACTGATGCACTGTCCTCATAATCATGTGATTGCATTTGGGTGCTTGGCCACTGGAATGCATTTACAACAATTGCAGCATCTTGGGAACATGTGATCACCTGTAACCTGTAACCTTTCCAAGAAGCTTTCAGCAAGCAAAGTCATTGGGGAAGCCAAATTTGCTTAATGACTGCATCGCTTAGTGCTGTGATGACGAACCTTTGACATGTCCGCGTGCCGGCCTGCATGCTGGAAGTGGCACTCAAAACCATCCCGTGAGATATGCGCAGCCCACTGGCCTTCACGCATGTGGGAGTGCCAATACCTGGAAGAGTGGCGGTCCATTGTGCGCATGTGCGAGCCGGCACCCAAACACCTGGATACCGGCATGGAAGCACGCCCGACGAACAGCTGGCCATCACGCATGCGTGCAACATCAACCTGGAAGGTTGGGTGCCGGCCTGCGCATGTGTGCCGGAACGCCGCTCTTCTGGGTTCCACTGCTCCTGCAACGGCCAGCTGACCGGCACGTGTGTAATCACAGGAAAACAGAGTAGGAGCCAGGGAGGCCGTGCATTCTTCGTGAGTTGGTTTTGTGTGCCGCTTTCAGCACGTGTGCCATAGGTTTGCCAACACTGGCTTAGTGACAAAGTTCTGGCCCCAATTGCACTTGTATGGACTTCCCATAAGAGCAACAAAGCCAAATGATCAAGAGATTCTGGTATTAAAATGAACTAAAATTGAAAATACTTACTCTATTACTCTGGGTTCTGGGACTTTGCATACAACCTAAGGATTAAAAAAAACCTTACATTTTTATAAAGTATGTATATTTTGTTTACTTTATGGGGGAGGGAGTGTAAAAAATAATTAGAAATCATATATTTTGCAATCAAAATCAAAGTGACAAATATTGCTGAAGATTCCAATAATAATTGTTTAGTTATGCTGCTCTATGATGCTGATAATGCATGAGTTGGGAGACTATTTTTTTAAGAAAATGCACACAAGAAATCATGAAAATGTACTTTCTATGTGTTCAGGCATTTTTATATACATATAAACAAAGCAATAACAATATATACAATATTTTTACCTCTTCAGGTGCTTTAAAAACAAACTGTCTTTTAGATGAAAGCTCTGCCTCTCCTTGGAATGTGGATGGTGCTGAATTGGTAAATGTTGGATTTCTAGCATTGGACTTTCTAGAGGCTAACACAAGAAGGAACAATATCAAACTAGATAACAAGAACTTTCATATTTTCAATATTATTTAGTAATCATATTTTCAGATTAAGAGTACATTCACACACATACAGGTAACATTTTATTCTTTGATATTTCTACTTCAAAGGGCAGTGTGGTTAAGATGCTGGGCTTGTCAGCTGAAGAGCCAGCAATCCAGGTTTGAGATCTGAGCGCCATGTGATGGGGTGAGTTCCCATCCTTGCCCCAGCTCCTGCCAACCAGCAGTTCAAAAGCATGCAAATGTGAGTAGATAAATAGGTACCACTTCAATATAGGTAACAGCGCTCCATATCATGCTGTTTTCATTTTCATGAACGTGAACAGCGCTAGCTCAATGGCCTTGAAATTAACCCCTACAGTCAGCAATGACTAGCAGAGTAAAATCCACAGGGAGTCCTTTACCTTTTACTATCTCTACTTCAGGAACTGTGTTTTTTGTGAGAGGGCTCAAAATTTTGAGAGCACTTATTTCTTTCATGTAGAGCCCCCATGTGGGAAGTACTTTGAGAATCTGATAGTAAAAATAATACAATCTAAAATCAGGTTTGTTATTTTCTAATGCTCTTATGAAGGTATGCGTGGAGGCTTTGAGACTCAAACAAGCATATGAATCATTTCTCATGGTTTCATTTGCTTCATGCTATTATTGAAAAAATCTATACCTTTTTTATAGTTCTAGTAAAATCTATTATAGCAAGCTCTATGGGTTTTTTAATGACACTTAAAAAGCTTATATTATAATCCTATATTTAACTAGCAGTAAGCTTCAACATTAAATAGGATTTATTTCTGAGGGACCATGCATACAATTAGACTGAAGTGACCTTTACTTAACTGTTCAATTATTTGGGTCATGGGGAAAATATAATATTAATGTGTCATAATTTAGTGAACAAACATTTGTAAAGTCCTAGATTAAATCTCCTATTTATGACAGTCAAAATTAGGTCAAAGGTTTCTAAGAACCCAGATCAATAATCACTGAAGTTAGGAAACTGTTTCTAGAGCCTCTATTCTAAAGATCTTAGGGAAGCAATTAAAGCCCTTGTTTTGACAATTTCCCTTCAACTGTAAAGATGTAATCGTTTTAAATAATATTTTATTTCCAGAAATGAAAAGCTAGCATATTTCAAACCAACCACCATCCTCAGCCAAAAATTGCATTTCTAACTACCTTAAAGGTTGGAGGAGGGGGAGAAATCAGGAAGTATACCTCTTTATATAGAAGCACAATAAAACAAGGTGGTAAAGAGCAGGATGAGAAGTAGAGGGAGACACATATCAATCTACCTTGGAGGTTTTCTCATAAGTGACCATTGTCTGAGAGTGGCCATCAAGATTCCGAATGTTTCCACTAGCCGCTAAATTTGATGTTTTTCATTTAAAATATTTCATTAAAGCAAAATGCCTTGTGCCACTAGTACACATGTACAAAAAGACTTAAGACCTTTAGCGGCCCAACAGGCCAAAAGATGTTTGATCTAAATAGCTGACCCCAAGATCGGGTCAGTAGTCAAAAGATAGCTAACTTGAAAATAAAATAAACTATGAGTAGCATTGGATATAAGAAATCAACCTAGTAAACTAGTTCACAGCCCAAAGGGGCTGCATAGAGGAACCCATTCTGTAATAGTAGGGAGAAGATCTTTGTGAATTGGTAGTAGTGTTCCTGCTAGGCAACAAGTTTAATTTAGTTGATTTATATGCATTAGAACAAGACAGCATTTACCTGAACATGAAGTCATTCTGCTATTACCCTGGCTAGCCCAGCCACCCTGGACTCTGGCTCTCTGCCTTTTATTTTCCATAACTCTTCTTTACCAGTCTTCTTGTAAGGAGTTTATCATTCCTAAATCAAAATACATATATTAACACACGGCTAAAACTGCTTAGATCTTAGTTCCTACTGCTTTTGAAGAAGGGTGTAGCAGAGTATTAATGCATGAACAGAAAACACAGAAGACAGCCTCTCTATTCATTACTAGGAAACAAAATCTCTAACATCGCATCATTGTTAACAATAGAAAGGTAGGTAAGAAACTGCCTTCTCCCTAAAACGGAGCAGCACCCAAGTTCAACAACCTTGCACTGTTTTACAGGAATAGGCCTTGTTAAGATCAAAAGCCTTTATTATTATTATCATTATTTTCTTATTAGTTTTTCCTAACCAGATTTCAAGAGACCCTAACAGGCCCAAGGACACCCTGTAAGGAAGCAGCCTCCTTTCTATAACTGGAAGCAACACGCAGAGTAACATTGCAGTTTGAACTGCTGTACACTATGGTCCATGTGTGCAGAACCAACTCCAGCCAAGGATTATGGGCCCTGGGATTCAATAAATCCTGATGTCACTTATTTTTTTTTTGGGGGGGGGACGGGAGCGGGGAGAGGGAATAATAAAAGAGGCTTATTAAGGAATATCTTTTTGTTCTCCCCCCCCCACTCCCACTCCCCCACCCGCCAGACCCGAAGCACGAGCTCTAAAATTCCCCCAGCTACTACAGTACCGCAGGGCTTTTAACCTCAATTATGAAGGTTTCTCCGCTGCCTCTTTTCCTTCTGTTCACCTTTCCCACTTTTCCGCCCCCCCTCCCTTTAATTAAGCGCTTGCGGGCAACAGAACTACTCACACAAGCGCGCCACCAACAACTACACCTTCCGCGCCGCAGGCGACCTCCAACCAAGGGGGAGAAAAAATAAATAAACAAATGAAAGCCCTCCAAGCCCACCTGCGCGCGCACTTTCCGGAGGACCCGCCCTTTTCTCTACGGCATTTACTGAGCAGAATAGGCGACTTCCTCGCGCGCGTTATCGTTGGGCGGTAAGACGTCCTTCGCCCCGCCCACCGTGCCGTCTCCGCTCCTATCCGCGGGTCGCAAACGTCAAGGAGCGCGAGGCGGGGTTGAGCTCATTGTCTTGCAATCGGCCTTCTGCAGAGTAACCTTGCGATGCTCGTTGGAAAACTTTCGGGGTCGACACGATACCCCGTTTTTTTCCCCTTTTTCTTTTTCAAGAGATGAATAGGATGTTTACGGCAGGATCTGAGCGGGAGAGTCTCCGCCGGCTGCTGTTCCTTAGCAACTGGCATTCTGAGACGAGATGCTTAATGGCAGGCTGCAGAGCTTTAGAATAGAATAGAATAGAATAAAATAGAATAGAATAGAATTTATTGGCCAAGTGTGATTGGACACACAAGGAGTTTGTTTTGGTGCATATGCTCTGTTGGAAGAAATATCCATCTGGGTTCAGTTCCAAGTGGGGACAAAGACACTGGAAACATGGAGGCTGCTTGGAAAGATGGTTTAATGGTGGACAGGATCACATGGCTTGAGATCCTGAACAGAAAAGGGCTGAGATCCTGTGTGCTCCCTGGTTTTATGCTTTTTCTGAGCTTTGAACTTTCTGGGGCACAGGAAGAGTATCTTGATTGGTTGTCAGACTCCCAGGGAGTGGGGGTCTTAGCTAACATTGTAGGTTGTCTCTCAAGCTTGCTTGAGCCTTGCCATGTGGTAAGATTCTGTTGCTAGATGGGTAGGGGCTAATCCTATCATGTCCTGAGGGCCATGTCTTAATCCCATCATCCTGGAATTAAAGTGGGTGGGGGCAGGAGCTGCTTTGTCTTTAAAAACATGTCTCTCCCTTTCTCATTCAGGGAAATATATTCTGCCTTTTAAATATTTTCTAAAATATTTCATTCTTCTAGGAGGGGGGTGGGTGCTAGATTCCTACAGCTCTATGCACTTTACCCCCCTCCCCCCAAGTTTTCATCAACGGTGTTAGCAGTTAAACATTTTAGCCTTTAAAATGAGAATTAACTTTTCGCCGCCTTTACAGTTCTCTTGAGAAATTTAAGTGTGCCTGGATCTCCTGATTTATGACTTGACCTGACTTGCTTACTCAAAAGCAAGGCTGTGATGCTTACTGGAGAAGGAAATTGGATAGACCTAAAGGCTTTTAGTCAGATTGTGACTTACATCTTTTGCTATGTTTGTGTGTAGGAAGTTAGCAGCCTCTCCCCTCCTAGAAGAATGAAATATTTTAGAAAATATTAAAAAGGCAGAATATATTTCCCTGGATGAGAAATGGAGAAACATGTTTTAAGGACAAAGCAGCTCCCTGCAACTTCCTGCCTCCCCCCATCTTTGTCAACAGGCCAGAGGCAGAAACTCATTCTCCCCCACCTTTGTCAATGGTCCATCATCTGCAACACAATAGGACCCATCTAGCAACAGAAACTCGCCACATGGCACCGGGGAAGATTACATCAGCCAGGAAGGCTAGCTAAGACCCCCACCCCCTGGGAGTCTGACAACCAATCAGGATACTCTTCCTGTGCCCCAGGAAGTTCTAAGCTTAGAGAGAGCAGAAAGCTAGGGAGTGCACAGCTTCCCTCCCCTTTTCTGTTCAGGAACGCAAACCATGTGATCCTGTCCACCATTAAACCATCTTTCCAAGCAGTCTCCATGTTTCCAGTGTCTTTTTCCCCACTTGGAACAGAACCCAGATGGATATTTCTTCCATCATGTGTTCACTTTTTAAAAAAAATATTTTGATGCACATTCAGAAGCAGAGAAAAGCTTAACGTTTTGCAGTCTGCTAGTGATCAACCAAAACCTAACAACCAGCCCAGACGCTAAAGGGATAAATGGTGTGAACACCTGGGACATTATCTAAGTCAGGGGTCTCCAACCTTGGCAACTTTAAGACTTGTGGACTTCAACTCCCAGGGTTCCTCAGCCAGCGAAGTCCACAAGTCTTAAAGTTGCCAAGGTTGGAGACCCCTGATCTAAGTGCTCTTTGTTGTAGACTGCTGCGTGAAGACACATCCTGAAAACATCCTTTTGCCACATCTGTGAATCTGCCTTCATTTCAAACTCACTAAAGGAGTTAGACTTCAGTTGTCCTAAGCAGGGTTGATTCAATTACTGCAACGCTCTCTACATGGGGCTGTCCTTGAGGTGCACCCGGAGGCTACAGTTAGTCCAGGATGCAGCTGCGCGAGTAGTAACGGGAGCCGCTCGTGGCTCCCACGTGACATCACTACTCCGTAGTCTGCACTGGCTTCCTGTGGTTTTTTGGGTGGGCTTCAAGATTTTGGTTACCACCTTTAAAGCGCTCCATGGCTTAGGACCCGGGTACTTGCGGGACCGCCTGCTGTTACCCTTTGCCTCCCACCGACCCGTACACACTCACAGAGAGGGTCTCCTCAGGGTGCCGTCCGCCAAACAGTGTCGGCTGGCGGCCCCCAGGAGTAGGGCCTTCTCTGTGGGGGCAGCGACGCTCTGGAATGAACTTCCCCCTGGCCTACGTCAAGTGCCTGATCTTCGGACCTTCCGTCATGAGCTTAAAACACACCTATTTATTCAAGCGGGACTGGCATAATAGTGTAGAATTTTAAATTTGGGGTTTATTAATATTTTAAAATTTTAAAATCTAAATTTTAATTTATCAGCCTTTATAATTTGCTGTTTTAAATGTTGTTTTAATTGTATATATTTTGTTTTATCGTTGGCTGTACACCGCCCTAAGTCCTTCGGGAGAAGGGCGGTATAAAAATTTAATAAATAATAATAATAATAATAATAATAATAATAATAATAATAATAATAATAATAATAATAATAATAATAATAATAATCTGCTACATTTTGCCAAGCCATTAGACTGGAAGTGAACTCAGTTTACCAATATAGCTAGGATCAACACTTGTGGACTATTTAAAAATGATACGGAGAAATCTCTGGTTCTAGGTTCCAGCTTCACTGGCCACCATGCAGTTCCTCCAAAGACAGCAACACAATGCCTGTGATGTATTAAAATTGCACAACAGCTGACAGCACTGTGAGCCTTAATGTTTACTGCAAAGCTGAAAAGTTCCACACCTGGAACGATGGAAGTCCCCTCCGCCAGCACTCCCCACCCTGCTTCACATAAAGAGCCCACAGAAATATGGAAGTTGGCATTTGCCAGTATAAGGAAAGAATCCTAAGTATTTGTGATGTTATTGTAAACTAAATCATTTATGTCAAAGGGTTGTATTATAACTGTAGTATTGTAACTGCCCACTGCAGGTAAAGCCGAGAGCTGGAATTAAGATACCTAAACTTTGCCTGTGGTAGTGTTACGGTGGAATACCTCAACTTCCTTGGACAAACCCATAATTGGCTTCTGTAAGCAAAGTAGGAAACAAATCCTGAATAAGTGTTGATAAATGTTTCTATTTTCCATGAGCAAGTCTGACTTGTTTTTTAAATAAATTTTAAGTTCCTTGTACCCTCTTGGGAGGGTGAAACCAACAGCTTGAGAATACCTGCGCTAAGCCAAAACCAAATGAAGCCAGCCATGTTATACACTGCTTTATATCTAAGCACTAGTATTATGTAATTTCTTATTGAAGCAGCCCTTCAGTGAATTCTGGGAGGGAAATGTAGAAAGTATTCCTTGTGTGTTAAGACACACACTAGTTAACAGCACGTGTCTTTTTCTGGTTCCCATAATTGCAGTCAATGGCATTCTCAGTAAATCCTCTTTGCACTGATGTGCTGTGCTTCTCACAGGAGCTAGGCCAGCCTTTTGTGTGATATAAAGTTGGGACTGTTTTTTTGTTTATTCAGTAAGGTTGTTTATTTTTCATATATAGAAGATTCTCAGTGTTCATGGTAGTTATGTTCTGTAATTGAGTTAGCAAATACCAAAATAGATGAGAATGTGCCCGATTGGATAACTTAAAATTTTCACCGCTTTGTGTATCCGCAAGTGATCAAAAAGTGCTGTATTTATTTTATTTATTAAATATTTATGCCGCCCATCTCCCCTGAGTATTCTCAGTATTCATTTTGTGATTGCAAATACGTTAGTGAATAGGCAAATGGTAAATAACAATTGTATATCCTGCTTTACAATGGTGAAAAAGAGCTATGTTACAGATTTTATTCTAAATATATATTATTATATGCCAGCAGATACTTTGCATACTTCCAAATATTCTATAAATTGCCATGTGTCCTTCAATAATTCTCCAGTAAAAAATACAGCCATTCTGGACAAAATCAGTTTCTGATTCCCAATCAGCACCATTGCATTGGTTTTTGATTATTTTCTACGTACAATAATGTTTAAACACATATTTACTTTCATATCAATTCTAAGTTATTCATCAAAGAACAGTATTCAGAATTCAGTTATAGGATCTCTAGCATCTATAAAATATGCTGAAATTAATTTGCAGAAATGATTATTTTTATGCCTACAGATAAAGAACACTGCCTCCAATAAAGCAAAGCAAATGGAATGATAGTGTGCACTTTTTCCTTTCCCTACTCAGGCAAAGGTTGAGCCATCAGGAATCTCAACTGAATATACTTGCCAGGCTCAGAATACAAATGAGTTTTCAATAAAGGAAGGAAGCCCATAACATGTTAAAGTATTTTAATTTTATTTGTTCCAAAGGTACAAATAATAAGATTTAAGGAAATAAAAAGTCAAATCTTAATTTTCATGTAAGGATAGATAAACCTACAAGTCTTAAGAAGGCGATTTTTCATTTCAACAAATTACAATGAAGGAATAACAAATCCTTGTTAAATATATTCTCAACATTTGGAATGACTTCTTTTAATTCTGGAGACAAGAATTCTTACGCAAAAAGACAGGCTGTCCAGACATGCTTATCTTCTTTATCTCATTATCCTTTGCCTTGCAGCCTTCTATAATACATCTCATATCACTCAAAGAGCTCCCCCACCTCGTTATATAGAGATGGAATCTCACATGCACTTCCTGATCCCAACCTATAAATGTTTATATTAAGAAAACATGCAGGTAATCAAAGTACTGTCTGCTGTTGCAAATATTTTAAAATATTTGATATGACAGTTCACACAAAGTAAAATTTTACTTACAGTATTGTGATTAGTAAAAAACATTGTGAACATATGAAGTCAGTGCAAGCATTATATTTAGCTGTAATTCTAAGCTTTGTAAGGAATAAAGCATTATTGTGATGCCTGAAGCTGACTATCACATAATGAACATTCACATTCATGTTAATGAGATAGATCCTATAGCCAATCTTGTAATTTTTAAAATTTCAATAAGGGATATTTCTTGAAATATCAAAATTAAGGAAATAACAGGAGATTTTTAGTTTAAAATACAGAAGTAATGTGACTCTATTATTGGTAGCAACGTTACAAATTCCAAATTGTTCAATTTCAATCACATTTCTCAAAATGAACCTATCCGAAACACTACTAATGCACTTCAGTAAAACTATTAATTGAAAACATTGTTTAATAATTATATAACACAAAACATTTTAATAGAATGTTTCCAGAGCAGTATATAATGTAGACATTGTTAACTAATTTTTCTATACCTCTCATCAGGGGTGAAATCCAGCAGGTTCTGACAGGTTCTGGAGAACCGGTAGTAGAAATTTTGAGTAGTTCAGAGAACTGGCAAATGCTACCTCTGGCTGGCCCCAGAGTGGGGAGGGAATGGGGATTTTGCAATATCCTTCCTCCAGGAGTGGGGAGGGAATGGGGATTTTGCAGTACCCTTCTCCTGGAGTTGGGTGGGAATGGAGATTTTGCAGTATCCTTCCCCTGCCACACTCACCAAGCCACACCACGCCTACCAAGGCATGCCCACAGAACTGGTAGTAAAAAAATTTGGATTTCACCACCGAGGTATCCCATAAAAAATTATAACATAGGACAAAGTATTTGATGCTTCAAAGTAGATTTTAAAAATACCAGGGTTCTTGCCAAGGCAATGTAGCTTAGTTTTCCTTTAGTTTCTTTAAATGGTAAGCTCTTGATTTTAAGGCTGTTTCTGTGACAGTTTTTTTGACATACCACTCAGGCATCAGTTTTGATGCAAACCATTTCTAAGAAACAGACAGAAAAAGATGTGTTACCAAGTTGTTAAAGACCAAGGTATCAATGGATTGATAAATGAAAGCAAGTTATAGACACACTCTGAAATTCAAATTCCTCTTTAAATATACCTACCAAAAAAGCATGAGATGGATATCCACAAGTTACCATTTCCCGACCAAGTGTATTGAGGGAATATTTTACATATTGTTCAGGAGTGGGTCTATATATATTTGCTCTACGAAGTTTAGACATTTTTGTCACGACAAAATATGGTTGAACAGTCTGAAAAGGAAAGAACATTCTTTTTTTTAAATTTATATCTAGCGGTTTGTACCTGTATATTGTCTTAAAGTCTTATTTAATATCTACAACAGACATTTGCTACAAAACAATTTAAACATAGAAACTGTTATAGTGACAACATATTATGATAAGAATCATACGGTTAATATAGGTAATCCTCACTTACCAAGCGCTTCATTCAGTGACCATTTGAAATTATGACAGTGCTGAAAAAATAACTTTAGGCCCAAATGTGTGATATTCACTGTGTCATTCATGTCACTGCATGAACACGATTATAAACTTCCAATGGTGAAATGGTAGATTAAAGAGCTCTGAAGTGGCAGCCTACGTTCAGTTACGTTTTGGGCCCAGGCAGGTTCTTTAACAACTGCCTTGCTTAGCAATGAAAATTCTGGTCCCAACCATGGTTTTAAGTTAAGGATTACTTCTACGCTTTGAAAGCATTCCAGCACCCAGCCGGAATGAGCATTGAAAAGAGTGGGGAATTAGTTAGGAGACAAACAAAAGAGGAAGGCACGAAACTAATTATTCTTGCAAATTTTGAGTTAGCTATCCCAACACCAGGGTAAGCATTCCAAAGTGAGGGGGGCATGAGATGTGATTTCCCACTTAGCAACAGCTTCATTAAATAATACAGCTGCTAGTCCCAACTGTGGTTGGCTACAATAAATCATTGATTTAGAAGCAACATTAAATGATCTCCTTTGTTCATACATGACTGAGTTAAAGATCAATTTATCTGATATTAAGTGTACGTAGCTTATGTATCATGGATTAATTCATTAGGAACATTGTACTGAGGTATTTTGAAATGGAAATTAAATCTTCAAACTGCATTGTTCAATTATTGCACTGGGTAGCACCAAAGGATAAAATAATAAATATTGTAATACTGTTAAAAGAGGTATCATTTTGCAGTTTTTCATTTAAAAACTAGTCTTCAGGATGTTACTTTAAAAAAAGATTCCATATTAGCAGATATTCCTAATTTTTTTCCTCCATTCAATTGTGTCTGATTCTCGGAAATTGCCTAGACAAGTCCCTGCAGCTTTCTTGGCATGGCATTTCATAAAAGGTTTGCCACGCCCTCCTTCCTAGGGTTGAGAGAGCGATGCTACAAGGTCAACCAGCTGACTTTGTGCTTAAGGAAGGATTAGAACTCAAAGTCTTCCCGTTTCTAGCCTAATACCTACCACTACACTAAACTGGCTCTTATTCCTAATTTTTTAAAAAATTTATTTTATTTTGTCACAACAGTATACGTAAACATTGACATAAAACAACAACACTTCATATAAACATATATATAAGCAAAAGTATGCAACAACTATATTAATTTGATATAATGAAAGGGAACAATAGGACAGGAATGGTAGGCACTTTTGTGCTCTTATGCACTCCCCTTATAGTCCTCTTAGAAATGGGGTGAGGTCAATAGTAGACAGTTTTTGGTTGAAGTTTTTGGGATTTTGAGAAGAGACCACAGAGTCAGGTAGTGAGTTCCAAGCGTTAACAACTCTGTTACTGAAGTCATACTTTCTGCAATCAAGATTGAAGCGGTTAACATTAAGTTTGAATCTATTGTTTGCTCTTGTATTATTGCGATTGAAGCTGAAGTAGTCTTTTACAAGAAGGACATTGCAATAGATGATTCTGTGTGTTAAACACAGGTCTTGTCGGAGTCGGTGGAGTTCTAAGTTTTCTAATCCCAGGATTTCAAATCTGGTGGTATAAGGTATTTTGTTGTTTTCAGAGGAGCGGAGAACTCTTCTTGTAAAATATTTCTGGATGCGTTCAATTGTATTAATGTCAGAGATGTGGTATGGGTTCCAGACAGGTGAGCTGTATTCAAGAATAGGTCTAGCAAATGTTTTGTATGCTCTGGTTAGTAGTGTAGTGTAGAGTTTTTGGAAAAGAAGCTGCGTAAAATTAGGTTACAACTCAGAGCCTTTTTTCCTATGTAGTTGCAGTGGGCTTTGGCACTTAGGTCATTTGATATGAAAACTCCAAGATCTTTAACAGGGTGAGGGTCATCTGTAAGGTAATGTCCATCAAGCTTGTACTTAGTGTTAGGGTTCTTTTTCCCAATATGTAAGACTGAGCATTTGCTGGTTGAAATTTGGAGTTGCCAAAATTACCCCTTTTCAATTTAATAAGAGTTTTAAAGTTTGATTAATCTAGTTTCATTTTTTCAGATCATCATGTTTTCCTAAGGTTAAAAAAAACCTGTTTTTTTGCTGTTTACTAATACTTACCTGAGTAATTATTTTTTTAATAGTTTGGCATAGTGTTATACTCGTTTTTCCTCATTCTTCCTGGAAGAAGGAAAAACGAGCACCACACTGTGCCACCCACTCCCAACACTACTCCAGATATGATGATTGAAAGGCCTGAAAGGTCAAGAGTGTACTTCTCATCTTGTTCTCACAAGAAGTCATCTAAAAGTGCAACCAATGCTGTCAGGACCTCAGTCAGACATGCAGCATGAACAACCCCAAGCTCCTTCTGAAACTTAGTTTGATCCATTATTTACTTGGGGCAGACCAATCTAATAGCTGTAGCTTCCCTGCAGTCAGGGTGGTATACACTAGCTTGCATCCCAGCTCCAGCGAGCCTCTTCTATTTTTTTTTTTTTTTAAATCTGCTCACATGCAGTGGAAAATAAATTATTTAAAAGAGTTAAATAATTGCTCTAAAATGTTGTCATTTGGGGGGATGTGGCATGTCTTCAGCCTTTGCTTCCCATGCTCTTTTGATATTTCTAAATATCAGTATATTTTCAGTATACTCTCTTTTGGATGTTCCTGATATTAGAAAATGCTGTAAATCAGGGGTGTCAAACTCAAGGCCAGAGGACCGGATCCCACCCGCAGGGTTCAAGGCTGCGCTGGAAACAGCAAAGATCCGACCTGTGGTCCCTCTGCCAGCGAAAATGGAGCTCTCGCAAGCTCCATTTTCACTGGCAGAGGGTTGCAGGAGACGATCACAGCTGAAGACGGAGGTAGCGAGGGCCACAGGCAACACTCCCAAGCTCTGTTTTCACTGGCAGAAGGTTGCAGGAGACCGTCACAACTGAAACGGAGCTTGGGAGCCCATTTTCACTGGCAGAGCGTTTGGGCCGCCTCAGGCACCCCTGACAAAAGTGACATCGAGCTGGCCACGTTTACCCTGGCCACGTCCATTCCGGCTCCCCAAGGTCAAACCCTGATGCAGCCCTCATGAAACTGAGTTTGTTGTAAATGCTGTAAATGGAAATACCACAGAGGCTGATGAAGGAGGAGACTAGATTTTAACTTCACATGGAAAGATGCTGAAGTTCTCATCCAAGACCCAATATGCTACATAACATGTGAGGGTATTATGCTAATGCTAAAAAATAGAATTCAAAACTGGTCACAGAACTCTTGCAGGAAAAGCAAGCAAATAAAAAAACCCCTCCAAATTAACTAAAAGCTCTCTATCAGCTGGACGATTAGCAGAATAAAGCTTTAAAGATGGTATTTCATAAAGTCAGCACTATAATGAAAATACTTTGTTCAAGGAACTGCCTACTAATTTATTTTTGGCAGTGGTACCTACAACTGTCTTTCAGATAAAGAATAATTTGAGTGTATTTTACTCTCTTTCGTCCCATACTATCAGGTTAATTACACATGCAGTATCAAAACAGATCAATCACACTAACCTGCACGAGGACACCTTTGCTTTTGTATTCCTCGCTGAGGGCTTGAGAAAAGAAATCTCCAAAAACCTAAATACATGTAAAGAAATATAGTGGTAGGAATGCACAATATGAAATTGCAAATAAATCATATACTGTAAATTTTACATACCTTACCATTAATTGTAAACCATGTAGTATGGAAAATAGCATTCCAAACTATGAATTTTGTACATTGTAAGGAAATGTGAGTAATACTTGTAATAGAATAAGTTGGAAGGGACCATGGAGGTCTTCAAGTCCAACCCCCTGCTTAGGCAGGAAACCCTATACCACTT
Organism: Ahaetulla prasina; assembly: GCF_028640845.1. Lineage (NCBI taxonomy): Eukaryota > Metazoa > Chordata > Lepidosauria > Squamata > Colubridae > Ahaetulla > Ahaetulla prasina. The sequence continues at coordinate 292,349,484 of NC_080539.1, read as the reverse complement.
CAGAAACATAGTTGTCCTATCTCTTCTTAAAGTGTTGGAGCTAACTATCAGGAAATTTCTCCTTAGTTCCAAGTTGGTTCTGTCCTTGCTTAGTTTCCACCCATTGCTTCTTGTCCTACCCTCAGGTGCTTTGGAGAATAGCTTGACTCCTTCTTCTTTGTGGCAACCACTGAGATATTGGGACACTGCTATCATGTCACTCCTAGTCCTTCTTTTCATTAAACTAGACATACTCAGTTCCTGCAACCGTTCTTTATATGTTTTAGCCTCCAGTCCCCTAATCATCTTTGTTGCTGTTCTCTGCACTCTTCTTAGAGTCTCAACATCTTTTTTACATCGTGGTGACCAAAACTGAATGCAGTATTCCAAGTGTGGCCTTACCATTATAAAGTGGTATTAAATTATTAAAGTGGTAATATAAGTTGTATATCTAACTTTTATTGTATGATCAGCTAAACACATTCATAATCTATAGTATATTGTTCATATACCATAAACAGAACAGGAAGATATATTCCAGAAAAGCCTTTCACACTGAGACTCAATGAGGAATAATAAAAAAAAAATTAAAAATAATAATAAAAATAAAAATAAAAATAAAATAATGGAAATTTGGCTTGTGTTGCCTGAATTATAGAGAGCACTTGACGACACATGTGGTCCTGGCAGGGACCGAGTCGAAAAGCTGGGGAACGGCTAAAGGAGGCGGGGCTTATGGAAAATGGTTCCTTTTGCAGACTCGGTCCAGAGGCATACAAGAGGATTTTCCCAGACCTGACCGTCGTTTCCCCCGACAATGAGAACTCAAGATTGTATTCGTGCTACATTACCTTAGATTATGAGGAACTGGTTGGAGTGTTCAACCGTCCAGTCACAAGGAGTTTTTTGGGTGTGGAACTCACATTTTAGCAGTAACCTTGCTTTACTTTGTACATTTGAACTTGCTGCTCATTTCTTTTTTTTCCTCAGTTCTTACATCAATATAGCAATCCTCAAACTCTAGGTACTTATCGAGACCAATTTTGCATAAAACCTCAGATTTCTGCAAAGTATTAAATATGTCTCTTAGGAACTTTTTTCAAGCTTTCTTATCACCTCAGCGGTTAACAAGGGTTGGTTGGCTATCTTTTTATTATAAAGCAAGAGTCTCCAACACCTTGAGCGGTTCGGAATCAGGCTGCAGAAATGGTGGGTGAGTGCACACATCCCCACTTGTAGGAGCAATGGGTGAGCGCATGTATGCATGCTCCGTTTGCGCATGCAGCAGGCGCGCATGCCCGCTTGCATGGAACCTTCACCCCCGCCCCTCCACCAGTCCACAAAGCCAGAAATGAAATATATAAAATATATTTTATTATATTTTGTAAGTTTAGTGTGAAGTGTTTTTGTGGTTTTTTTTCCACATTTGTTAGTTACATTTATTTTATTGTTTAATGCTACTTAAGCATTCTATACCTTTAATTTATATTTTTAAGCAATAATATCAGTTAAAAAAAAGCATTCTCTCCTCTGATATTTTTCTTGCAATAATCCTGGGAATAGTAGTTTTGACAGACACAATATGACTGAGACAGCATTAGCCACTAAGCTTCCATGGCTGAGAATGTTTATATAATTAGTATACTATGCTCACATGCTCCCTCCTCCTTCCTCTAATGTGGCTGCCAGAATAGCAGGGATGTTGGTTTGAGAATAACTGCAGTTTAGGGTATTGTCTGAAGTGTAATTTATTATTAACTTTTGCTATGATTACTTGAAAGAAACTAGGCTTTGGGAACCATAATTGGTTACAAATAGTAAAAGTTATGTATGTACTTAATGTAAATCAAAATGTATACATTCATAAAAACAATTGGAAGGTTTTAAGAATTGTGCTCACATGAAAACACTTCCTTCAAACAGTGGCATTTGAACTAACCTATATTCAGACTCCTTGACACAAAGCTAAAGGAGGCAAACTATATTTTTAAATAGAAGGCTGTCCCACACCAACAAAGTTATAGGTACATTTCATTTTAAAATCTGAATTAAAGAGACTAATTCCAAGGTCTCTATATTCACTTTCATGTAATAAGGAAAACATTATTCTTTTTAAAAAGACCATTGCAAATATTGCATTTGCCAATAAGCAGTTCAGTTGAAGAATGATGATAATTACACACACTATGTTTTCCCCATATATGTACCTTGCTTGCTGAATAAAGAGTTAAAAACGGAACGTTTGCTATTGCAGACATAGAGGTGACATTAATTATGATTCCCTTGGACCTGAAAGACAAACAGAATATAAATTATAAATTTGTTGAAACAAAACAGAAGCCTAAAATATACAAATGTTAACTATAACATCTATAAGTATTTGCATAAAAAAACCTTACACTTGACGCCTAGTGACTGTCTAGAATAGCCATGTAGTTTTCAGGGTGACAATGTAGATATGGTCTGCTATTACCGTCTTCCTGGCTGTTCTTTTTAAAAAAAATTATTTAAAAAAACAACAATAATAAATTCCCAGTCCAGGGTACAAACCTGAGATTTCTTGATGGTTTCTCATATACATACAATACTCCTCACTTACTGACTGCCTTGTTTAATGACTGTTAAAAGTTATAACAGTTCAGGGAAAAAAACCTATTTGTGGCCAATCCTTGCATTTATGACTATCGCAGTATCCTGTTGATAATGAAGGTTATCATTCAGGCACTTCACAACTAACAAGCACTTAATGTACAACTATCACAGTATCACATGGGTCACGTAATTGTTATTTGAATTCTTCCCAACCAGCTTGCAACAAGCAGAATGGAAAATGCTTTTCACCAAAATCTGAGCCACTGGAAGTTTCTGATAATGATTCTTGTACAGCTGAATGGATTATACATTATGCAAAACTATAAATGTGTTAAATAGTAAATATGAAAAGCTAAATGGGAAGCTTAGTCCTGAGAACGTGACAAAGTTCAACTCAGAAGAATTCCAAAAGTGTGAAACTGATATGGGGAAGACATATTCTTTGTCTCACTTATCAAATCCACAGGAGGCTGTACCAAAACAGACGACTACAGCACCAACTTTAATTTCAAGAGCTTATGTGAAACCAAGGAAGATCTTTGCTCAATCAATCAATCCTTTAAACCGTCAAGAAGGTAAACTTTTTAATAGCCAAAATCTTTTTAAGTTTTTTGGCTTTCTCCAATCATGAAGAGACCTGAACAAATGAGCCTGGATAGAAAAATGGACTACTTAGGCAAGGAAGAAAGAATCTGCAGGCAGCAGAATTTTTTTTAATTTAGAACCAAATACCATGGTTCAAAAAGAAGTTTATCAAGCTGGATGAAGATGAGATACTTGTGATAGAATGGTTTTCTGTATCCATTTTGGGAAAATATAACTGAAAAAAACTAAGCAAGCAATAATTTTTAATTTTCAGAAAAATTATCTACCTCATGTAACAACGGCACAAATGGAAAAATGCCAAAAGTACAATCTACACTAATCTTGAAAGGTTGCCATCTCTTAACGCCTTATTATTCCAGAGTCTTTTGCTTTTGTGCATGAATTTTCTGTGCCTGCCATATAAGCAAAGCTTGTTCTCTCTATTCTGTCTGTTTTCCTTCCAGTGATACTCAGGAATGGCTTTAAGGTTATTCCCAGGAACATCCCAGAAACATAGCCACCCCCACAGAGTAGCTTGTTGTTCAGTTCTCACTGATGAGTCATTCAGGTTTTTAAATTCCATTTTAAAAAGAAATCACTAAACAGTGAAAATAAAATAAAAAAGCGAATAAAGTAAAGATAGGCTTTCACAGTCTGATGATTCATGTACCCAATCCCATGACTCACACAGCATTACACTGCCAATAAAACATGGAGGCCTGACTGATTAGTCACAGTAATGAATTTTTCAAAGAAAGGATTTTCCCCTATAAATAATAATGGCTGTCTGGATGTGTTTATGTGACTCACCTTTCCACCATGCGAGGAAGCACCAATTGTGTCATCTGAAAAAAAAAATAAGAAAACGATTGAGTAATATGCAGAAAACAGACTGAGGAAAGCCCTCTCACAAAACAGCTGACCTCTGTTCACCTCAAAGAATTATAGAAGAATTTGAAGGCCGTCATTTGTAAGGCAGTGTATTTTTATTCTACTTATGCAGTTTGGTTCTTTGATAAAACATGTTGAGCAACTCAGATAAGCTGCACTTACAAACAATGTAATCAGTCTGTCTGATTTTTCATTATTACAGAATGGTTTCAGAACTTCTGTATGCTACACAGGTGAATTTCCTCAAATATCTAGTGCCGATGCTAGACAGTGCAAGAAATCAAATTTAATTAATATCACAGCAAGGAAAGCAAAAGTGGTTGAACAATGCAATTGTATGATCAGTCTAGATCACTTATAACAGGGGTTTCAAAGTCACGTCATCACATGACATATCGCGACTTCCCCACCCCTTTGCTCTTTTTAAATGTTGTTTTAAATTGTATACATCTTTGTTTTTACTCTGGCTGTACACCGCCCTGAGTCCTTCGGGAGAAGGGCGGTATAAAAATTTAATAAATAAATAAATAAATAAATAAATAAATAAATAAATAAATAAATAAATAAATAAATAAATAAATAAATAAATAAATAAATAAATAAATAAATAAAACAGGGGTCGGTGTGGCCAGCATGTGACGCATCTAGCCCGTGGGCCACGAGTTTGACACTTCTGATTTATCAAAATATGAAACAAAACTCAACTGATCATGGTTTACAATTCCATACGTCTCAGACAGCTTGATTAAGTGGGAGGTTGTATGAAGCACTTCTCATAATCCATTCCGTTTTAAGAGGAAAAGAAGGCACAGCATAAATAGGCAAAAAAGATGAACAATATTTTCCAAGCTGTTGATCACACAAAGAAATCAAAAGCTTTTGCTTTGTGATTTTTAAAAGTAAAAATTTCCATTATTTTGTAATCACTGAGTAAGTTGGGCGGCCATGTAAATGTTCCTAGATAAATAAGTAATCTAGAAAAGCAAGCCACTGAAAGGGCTACAATTATTTTACTTTGCCACAGATCACCTAGTGCTGCTTTTTATCTTATGCAACAATTTGTGTTAGCCAGCTTTTAACATTAAAAAATGATTCTGAAAATAAAAAAAAATAGTTTTCTTACTTTTGAAATAAATTATTATAATATCAGAAAAAATGGTTCTCCAGCCAAAGCCATGAGAAACTTAATATATCAACTGTACTATAGCAGTTACCATTAAAAACGAATGTATTTTATAAAAAAAATAAGCTGCTGTTTTTTACAGTATAATCACCATTATGAGAACATAATCTAATTCACATTGCAAGTTTTATGGCCACAACATCTGCCCTAACATTGGGCTTCTTTTAACACCTGTTCCCCTAACAGTCTGACGAACTCCGGAAAAGATAACGATGCAAAATTTTCTGTGACATTTCATTATTAACAATTTAAAAAATCATATTGGTTGTTTATGATAAATTGCCATGCAATTACTTGAATTAGATAAATTAAAAGGCCATACTAATTTCAGATGATTATATTTCAGATGCAAAATATAATACAGTATATTAGGGACCAATTTAGTAAGAGAACTCAGCATTCTAAAGAACTGAAACAAATTCAAAACAAATGCTGGAACTTATATGCTGACTCTGTAAAACCACTTAAGAGCATGCTGTAAAACACTGTGAAGCAGTATATAAGTCTACAGTAGTGGTCAAAATTGTGGAAACCTTTTGGGGAAACTATTTTTGAGGTTTGATAGCTAATAACACCACTTTTTTTTGTAGTACCATAACATTATATATCAATGAAAAGATAATTTAATCAAGAATGTAATGCATTTGTTCAATTTTGAAGTTTGTTCAATTATCTATAATGCAAAGTTACAGCCAAATAACCAGAAAAAGGAAGCACAACTTGCTTAGGTTGATATCAGGTAGCTTTCCTTCATCTGATTGTAGCCAATGAGCATGAGTGTTTAGAGACCCAGTCAGGTGTCATCCTGTTTTGGCAATGAGCCAATCAGATCACAGTAGGATTCAGTTATTGATGTCATGTATTGAAGCTGAGAGAAGGACATTTGTCAGTGTGTTATGTGATCGCTATCAAGTTGGTTGGGGTTTTTTTGTGTTCTTTCATTTAGTGAGCTTGTAAAACGTAATAAAATCAAAGGAATGGTGCAAAGAGTTGACTGGTCACCCAGAAAGCAAAGTAAAATAATATTATTAAGTGAACAAGGCTACGGTTATAAAGAAATTAAAAGAAAAATTGGTGGAAACTTAACCAAAGGTGGCATTTCTAAGTTTTTGAACAGGTATAAGGAGATTCAAAACCACACTGATAAAGGCAGGAAAAGGTGCACAACAGTAAATGATGATAGAAGAATTAAGAGACTGTGCCTGCAAGGCAGAAGTGTACAAGATACTGGGTGTATACAAGATGAAATGGCGCAATGCAATGGTGCTGTGGGAAACTGGGAGGGGGGATTATATTATTATATTATATTATCAACTCCTACCCTCAAAACGACGCTATAGAGCACTGTACACCAGAACAACTAGACACAAGAACAGTTTTTTCCCGAAGGCCATCACTCTGCTAAACAAATAATTCCATCAACACTGTCAGACTATTTACTGAATCTGCACTACTATTAATCGTCTCATAGTTCCCATCACCAATCTCTTTCAACTTATGACTGCATGACTATAACTTGTTGCTGGCAATCCTTATGATTTATATTGATATATTGACCATCAATTGTGTTGTAAATGTAATTGTGTTGTAAACCTTGATGAAGGTATCTTTTCTTTTATGTACACTGAGAGCATATGCACCAAGACAAATTCCTTGTGTGTCCAATCACACTTGGCCAATAAAATTCTATTCTATTCTAAATAAAAATTCTATTCTATTCTATATGGAGCAGGGGAGATATATATTCATAATAACATTCCTTTTTCTGAGCATCAAGGACATCTTGCCCTGCACCTGAAGTGGTGTGACTGGGAGGCATCTCCAGTTGGGATGATACATTGATTGGGCCATATGATGGACATGTGGGTGCTGGGTAGGGACTTGGACTTTCCTATGGGTGGGAAAAACTGGAACCTTTCAGATTCAAGTTTTCCCAGATGTGCCAATATGATAAAATGGAACCTTGAGGAATTTTTAGCCTTGGAGTCTTCTTTAGTGAGGCTGCTAGGGTCTAGACAAAAATGACAACTTATGGAAAAATTCAACAGAGAAACCTCTATAATTGCACCTACTTTACAGAGATGAAATTGCACACAAAGTGTTTTAGACAAATACTTTTATTACTCTATATGCAAAATAGTCAATTCTCCTGCATTAGTACAATTTCCCAAAAATGACACTTACCTTGCACATAGCTAGGACATTAATATTTATAATCTTGTCAATTTGCTGTAATGGAGAAAAAATGTAACAGCATATTATGAACTCTTGATTTAAAAGTTTGCAGTAGTGAAGATGACTTGAGTATATACTATGTAGAAATTATCTGATCAACCTTTGGAGCCCAATTGGGATCTTGTAATTTATTGATCTGATTTGATTTCTGGATCCAGAATTAAAAGTTATAATACTCGAGAATCAGAAATATAATACACTTTTCTTGACAGAGTTCATACAACCATGCTACATCAATGTATTGTCTCAAACTTTTTTTATATTTAATTTAAAATATGCCTTAAAATTATCGTTTTAGGTCAAACTGTCCTGAAAATTTCATGGATATAATCTATGATAACTACAGTCAGAGGGGTTTTTGATATCCCCTTTTGAATGCAGAAGATATGATTATTGAGACCAATATGGAAATATAAAGCATTAATTCACTTCTTTAACTTTGCTAAATATAGTGTTTTGAAAACTACAGATTATGGCTCTAGAATCGCTGAATTAAACTAATGTTCAGACCAGATGACAGACTGAAGTGAAAAAATACTTCAGGATGAGTTATTATGAAAAAATGGAGCACAGCCATGTGGAGCAAATGTTAAAATTAAGACTTTCCCACTTCATGATCTCTTCACCCTGCAAGATGCTGTGACTGGATTGAATCTAATTGCAGATTGTTGTGTTTTGATAACAAATACATGTGTATAAATTATAAACCTATACATGACATATACTGTATATAAATTATTGATGCTTCTCTTCCTTTTCTACAGTATCATAAAGTACCAGAAAAAGATATTTACGACTGGATTTCATTGATACCCAGCATTAGAAAGCACTGGGTTCAGGCTTACCCACTCAACATTGGGAATAAAAATGTGGTTCAAATGATACCCTTACCCCTTGGCATTTCCCCAAATTATAATCATCTCAGATGTGCACATTTTGAACTGAAAATCTGGTAATATTTGTTTTAAATGTTTTTATTTTATTGCAAATATTGTTTTATTTCTGGGTTGTAAGCTGTCCAGAGTTTCAGTCAAGATGGGCCTCTATAAAATGTTTTAAAGGAATACATTCACTCATTTGTTGAAGAGTCAAGAATGAATCTTGATGGAAGAGAAGTTGCAAATGCAAGTTCCGACTGTACTGAGGGACAGAATCTATTGGCTGAGGAAGCAGTAGAGCAAAAGAAGACATAAAAGGTAGGTAAGGTAAAGACTGAAAGTAAAGCAGTATCACAATTTGAAACAATGAATATCTCTAATACTTTTTTGGGTCCAAATTACATACTTCTGCCATCAAGGAGCAAGTACAACTATCTATTGTTTCTTCCATCTTGCTTTTCATTGCAACTCCTTCATAATAAACTACTTTCTCATCTTGAATCCTTGTATAAGGTGTGACATAAATCAATTGAACATGTTGGCAATAAATCAGTATTTTCTTTAGGTGTTGTTTTGGGAGCTGGGGTAGAATTTTTATCATCATAGATTTCCACATAGCGGTGGTGGCACAATGGTTAGAAAGCAGTACTGCAAATTAACTCACTGCTCACTCAAGGAGCTCGATTCTATGTGGCTCAAGGTTGACTCAGCCTTCCATCTTTCCAAGGTTGGTAAAATAAGGACCCAGATTGTTGGAGGCAATACGCTGATTCTGTAAACTACTTAGAGAGGGCTGTAAAGCACTGTGAAGTGGTATATAAGTGTAATTGCTATTGTTATATAGTTAATATAAAGTATATTGTAATTAATTTAAGACCTCATTTTAATATGTTTTATGTGCTATTGCTTAACTTTGTTTATAATGCATCTTGTATGCATTTTACCAAGTTAAAATGCAGCTGAGACAATCAAGATATGTTAAACACACAGCAATTCTTGTTTTTTATGGCCAGTATAGTAAGCTTCAATTATTATTTTTCTTGCATGTGAAACAAAACCAACATAAAGACCTACAAAACTGAGAGACAAAGATGTAAATGCAACATTAATTCAAACAAGACTAATGCACTTAATATTGGGGATTTTAATGAATGTATTGAAGGTATGAAGATGTGAAGTATCCTGACTCCTTGGATTAGGATTAGTCATTATACATTTTAATTTGAAGTTAATGAACTGTTCATAGGACTGTTTCTAAATCTGGGGAGGGGAGGTGCTAATAAGTTCTTATTTATACTTTTGCAATTATGATCCTATTAGCAAATCAAATGAAACCAGTATCACACTTACAAATATTTAAATTTAATATTAAATATTAAATGTAAACGACAGGTATGGGAGGAAAAGAATACTTACTCTATCTAAATCTGGAATCTCAAGGAAATATTCAGGATAATCATATGAAGCACCCACGTTGTTCACTGAAACATACATAATTTTTAAATATATACCTTTAATGTATGATGTTCTAAAATTAAGATTTGAGAGCACTGTGTTTAGCAAATAGTTAAGTAGCATGTCACTGACATCCCTATTCCCTATAGGCATCAATGGCTGAGATTATGCATATATTGAAGTTTCTTAACATGTTATTAATCAAAGCACAGAACAAGAATGAACACAAAAAGACTGTCAATAGTGTCACTTCTATTAAAGTCATAAAGCACCAGAAAAGCTAAATTGGTTGGATCCAGACTCATAATTTTATGAGTTGCCTGAAAAATACAAATTCAGTTATATAATGTCATGTAATTATGTTGAATGTTCAACTATATATTAACTAAAATGTTTGCTAGAATGTTGTTATTTTCATTGTTTTAAAGTTTAATCTCTTGGACTGCTTTATGTCACTTAAACTACAGTAAGTAGATTGCATTGAAATATAAAGTACTTCATAGTAAGAACTGTTGTATTTTAAATTGTTTAGCTGGTAACATTTTCTTAGCTATATGTACCAATCATAAACAGTTATATAACTTAGAATTTGCATTCTTTTAAAATCATGCTTTTCATTGACTTGGTCCAAATTTAACTTAGTCCAGTGAATCTGCATAATGGAACAGAAAACTTGCATAATTTTACATAAGCCTACATGAAGCTTAGTAACATTCAGTAACTAAGACATGCAGAAATTCAAAATAACCAAAAGGAGGGAAATACCTTTGCACAGAACTGAACATGCCTTTTCAAAATTGGCTCCCAAAAATAAATGAGTAAAGTTTATTAATTATCATATCAGCCTTCTTTGTTTCATTCAGTTACAAATGTTAACTACTGTACTTACTTTCTACTTCAAATAACATTTTTTTTTGTTTTTGTTTACATTTATACCCCGCCCTTCTCCGAAGACTCAGGGCGGCTTACAGTGTATAAGGCAATAGTCTCATTCTATTTGTATATTTTTACAAAGTCAACTTATTGCCCCCCCAACAATCTGGGTCCTCATTTTACCTACCTTATAAAGGATGGAAGACTGAGTCAACCTTGGGCCGGGCTCGAACCTGCAGTAATTGCAGGCTGTGTTCTTAATAAGCCTTAATAACAGGCTTTTACCAGCGTGAGCTAAACCGGCTTAGCACTGACACATGTGATGTGACATTCTTTAATTGTACCTAGAGAACCAGTTTGGTGTAATAAGTAAAGGCACCTGGCTAGTAACTAGGAGACTATGAGTCTAGTCCTGCCTTAGGCCTGAAGCCAGCTGGGTAATTTTGGCCATTCATTCTCTCTCACTTCTAGGAAGAAAGTAATGGCAACATTCTTCAGAAAATCATTTCAAAAAAGCTACATGAATTTCTCCAGGTGGTCATCAGGAGTCAAGATTTTCTTGAATTTCTCTCTCTAATCAGTTGGATTATTTCACAGCTGATACTGTAAAACTACTGTATGGTTTATTTGCTCTAATATGCCAAATTGCTATCATGAACTGCACATCAATATCATTTATAGCCCTATTAAGAGTATTTGTTCACGATGTCTAAGAATAAATGTTACTCTTCAACTGAGACTGAATTAGACTGTAGAACATTAGATGGCAGTATAATCCCACACATGCTGTACATAGTCTTTGAAATCTTAAAGAATATTTGAGTGGAATGAGAAAAACAAAAAAAGACAGAAATATAAGAATAATGCAAAATAGTATCCTAAAGAGCAATTTTACACATTTTCTTTTGGCCACAATTTTTTGTTTTTAAGATGTTTTCTAAAACATGTTTCCATGCTTCTAAAAAGTCAATTTTTTACAGATTAATAAAATATAAGTGTTTTGAACATTTTTTCACACTTTTCAATTCCCCCCCCCACACACAATTCAAATCTGTGATGTTCTAATCATCACCAACCAATTAAATAAAACATAATTTCAATCTAGGTTTTTCATGGTATTTCTGGTTATTGGAATTACCACTCACTTTAAATGAGTCCTTTTCCCAAAAAAAAAAAAAAAAAAAAGGAAAACCTCTGGTATCACTATGTGGGTGGTAAATGGTTATGTTTTCTTGGGCTCAAGAACAGAGATAGACAGTATGTTGAAGCAGTAAATAGATTACTCCTCTAGAAGGCGCCAGTGACAAAATTCAACAATATCATGAAGAATGAGGCTTATTTTCTTTGACAAAAATACTTTATGATAGCAATATATGGATGAGAAAACTGGTCACTGATAAAAAGAAAAATAGAGGCCCATAAATTATGGACTTAGCGATGATTGCTAAAAGTACCATGAAGCTCAAGAAGAAGAAATCAACCAGTCATAGATTAAATAAAGGCTGCACCCTTGAGCAGATGGCCAGCAAGCAAAAGTGTACATCCTTTGGACATGTGATGTGAGTAGATGGTAGATTGGAAAAATGATTATGTTTCTCAACTTTTCATTCCTTGAAAAGGAATGAAACACTGTACAATTTTTTTCAGTGCATGAAACTTGTTTGATAAATAATAATGTAATGTTTTATGAATTTGTTTATAGATAAGAGATGGGGTACGGTATGAAGAGAAAAATGTTTGTACCTTTAGAGAGGATGAAGAGTTACTAAATTTGTTTATACTTTTATGATGAAGCTTACAACTCACTTCTTTATACATTTGTTTCCTCTTTTTTGTTATAGTCTTACCTTTTCTTTTCCCTTGTACTTTTTAACTCTATTCTCTTTCCTTTAAGTTTACTTTGTATTATTTTTCACGATTATAATCAAAAATTTTAATAAAAATAATAAATAAATAAATATCCCAGAGTTTCTGGTCAAAAGACAAAGATCTAATGATAGAAAATTGGTTGCATTTGAGGGAACTTTTTTTTGTTGTCCCTTGTCTCACATGGAACCACATCAAATTGTCATGAAAGCCTAGGGTTCCATGGAACATAGTTTGAAAAATTCTGAGGTAAAACGAATACAACAAGATGAATGGGACAGATATTATTTGAATGTCTTCATAAGAGCTATTATTAATGACTGGAAAAAATTGGAGTCTCCCAGGCATTTGGCATGTCCCAGAGGTCAGCTGATGGGTGTGGTCCCTTTTTGCTGTACTGCTGGGCCAAGCTGGGGTGCTTATGGCTTCTTTCCCTGGCCTCATTGCACTCAAATCACACTACAGTCGCCCCCGCCCCCCATAATTTTTACAGAGTCAGTGCCAGGCCTCCTAGTTACTCCCCCAACCCCCAAGGCCCTCAGTTCCACTTAATTGCATCTGGGGGAGACAAGATGCCATCATAAAGTTATTTCAAGTCACATGGTGACCCACTTAACAACCACAATGGCTTACAAGCAAAATTCCGGGTTCAATTGTGATTGTAAGTCAAGAACAACCTGTAAAGTAAGAAAAATACAGGGTAATTGACATTACATTAAACTTTGGCCATGTTGTGCAGGGGAATTTGCTGGAGAAAGCAATTATGCTTGGAAGAGTTAGTGATAAAGGGAAACCTGACCACCAAAGAACAAGGTGGTTACACACCATCAAAGCTAACACCAGCTAGAACATAGAACAAGTCAAAGAAGTAGTGCAAGATCAGAAAATATGGAGAGACCTGGTGCAGAGAATCGCAAGAGTTGGACACGGCTGAATGGATAACACCATCATCATCATCATCTCTGGAAGGAATGCTCTATTTTTTTTGTGTGCGTTCAAGATATCAAGCTTTGTTCCAAAGAGAACAAATACAATTAAAAAGTGCATTTTATCAGCCCATTGCGAGGTTATGATTTCCTCCCACCCTCTCCAAAAAAACCCAAAGAAACTGAATTTAAGATACAAACCTAAGATACCAATTTCAAGGCCTTCCAAGCCTGCTTTTATTTTGTTGTAAATTGTATCTCGGTTTTCAAAGTCAGCAGCAATTGTTTTTGTTTCCACCTTGAATTTGTCCTCTGAAATAAAGAACGCATACATAACAAGTAACCATGGAGCACTCTGTCTCATTACTATTATACAATAAGGTGAAATGGTAAAACAGCCAAGGTTTTGAAATATATCATTGCAATGAACCTTTTATCAGATTGTTTGCTCATTTAAATTTAAAGGCTTTCAAGAATTTTAAGTTTCTTATTTTGCAATAAAGAAAAGATTTTTCAAAAAAATTAGTTATTATTCTAAAGTACACCAAGCCTCTTTTCTTGAAGGTCTAACAAGTTACTTATTTAATAGTCATTTACAATTATTCTTGTCTAGGCATTCATCACTGACTAGTTTAAAGAAACCTACCTTAAATACTGGATCAGATATTTTCCAGGATAAGTAAGTATAAATCGACAAAAGTATTTCATAGTTTTATTCCTTACTTAATAATAATAAAGCACTAACGACAACCTGGGAGCAAAATAATTATCTGACAGTTAAAAGTTGCTTCCTGATACTTTTTATCAAAAGCAATAGCAATAACACTACACATCATACAAAATAGTAATAGAAATATTATTGTGGACTAGCCATTAGGCAATATCAAATATAGAATATAAAACACGTAATATTAATAAGACCATAGATAACAGAATAAAACAAATTAAATAAAGAATAAGAATAAGAATAAAGAATGCAAATTATACTGTTTCCCCAAAAAGACGACCCACCTTGAAAAGAAGCTCTATCATGTTTTTGAATGCATACAATCAAATTAAGCCCCACCTACAAAATTAGCCCTAATTAAGATCCCACCCACCCCGGGGTGCAAGGGATGGGGTGAGGCACACAGGGAAAAAATAAGCTAGGGTGGGGATGGGGGTGGAGCTGCCCTTCTTACTAGGCCTCGCACACCCAGACACCTGCCTCGCCGCTTTCTGCAGTTGCTTGCCGCCACTCACACACATCACCATGGCCTCCGTTTCGCCTTCAGATGCCTGCCGGCATCTGTTATCTGCAGCCCCTAACTGAGCTCCGGATCGGTCTGGAGCTCTATTATCAGCTGCAGAGGGCTTTCTGGAAGAAGGCATCTGCAGCCAATAACAACTCTGTTTTTGGCTGCAGATGCCTTCCTGCAGGAATCTAAAGGCGAAATGGAGGCCAGAGCAATGCATGCAAGTGGTGGCAAGCGGCCACAGAAGTGGGTCAGCAGCAGGTTACTGCTGGGCAGGGCTGTCGGTGCCACTGCCAGGAGTCAATAATTAGAATTTTCCAAAAAGAAGGCCTAGCCATTTTTTCGGGGGTCACAAGAGAATAAGACCCAGCCTTCTTTTTGGAGAAACACAGTATTTCTGTAATATCCCTAAAACCCCTAAAAATCAGATATGTAGATCTCAACTGAACTGATTTGTTCAAATAAAGGGCCATATGATATGTAATTTTTGAATTCTGACTACATATGAAATATGTTCTTTTTACTTAAGGATCCAATAGGGATGTGTCCAGTTGCACAAATCTTACTTGAATAAATACCATCCAAAGATATTTGCACATTTCTGGGTTTAAATAACTTGGCAATTTGGAAGGTAAAGTTTGTTGTGTCTCATCAATTTCAATGTGCCAATATTGAAGGTGGGTATATCTTTATGTATGTCTATAGCCAAGATTCTTTGTGTAACAATCATTTTAGCTAGTTTTCCAATTATACAAGAGCTAGGGAGACCATAGCTCTTATCATAATTTGTCAGTTGTACAATCCAAGAGATCGTGAAATGAAATTTTGCCTGTTCTAACAGACACAATTTTGGAAGTTTCTATAGTATTATTTTTGCACCAATAATTTTATGCCCTCATTAGACAAAGAATGAATTGTATAAATCCCTCCATTTAGCTTTGATTGCAGCAACTAAAGTTCTTTTATTCACACCAAAATACTTCTTAGATGCTGTGCTTATTCTAGTGGTCATATATATTTTAAGTCCCAAACCTTTGCTCCATATAAGAGAATGGGGGCAACTTTGGCCTTATATATTTTAATAATTGGAGCTAAGGAACCTGGACAGCTGTGGTTAACTTACTTGACTTTTATATTTTGTTCTGTTACAAAGCTGAATGCCATGCCTAGTTACAAGCACTAGAAAAACATATGGCTGACTCAATGATAGTGGCAATGGAATACCAAGTTGGGGACAGATCACCCCAGAGAAAATTCATCTATGGGGTTGTTAAGAGTCAATTTCATGGTTCATCATCATCATCACTATTGCATAGATTGATCAAATATTTCATATTCTAGTTGAATTTGGATATTAAGATTTTCTGTGCTCTATTTTGTTTGTCCCTGCTATCCTAGTAAGTTAACAAGCTCTTTTGTGGGCAGACCATACCTTATCAAGTGATTTGTTTTAGTTTTCTCCTAATCACTGCAACCTTCAGCAAGAAGATTCAATGAATCTCCTTACTAGGCATTCACCAGTATTGCACTGGGTTCTACAATGTGTGATATTTTATTAATATTCTACTGATAACATATGGATTAATAAAGAGTATAAGTATTTATGGCAGTTCATCTTTGTCAATATCCCTTAAAATCTTGGATTATTTTCACCAGCAATGAAAATCCACCGAGCTTTTATAATAAAGAGATGTGATCTAGAAATAATGCTCATTGATAAGATGTCTCTGCTAAAACTCTGACCACAGGATTTCAAAGCAGAGCAGATGTAGCTAAAAATAGCAGCACTCCACCTCACTCTAGAGATGTTCAACCTGTTGTATTTTTTTTCCTGATGTGATCACAAGATTGCTACTGCAGTAGGAACTATTTACGTCATTATTTTGCATAGCAGCATGTCCCTGGGGACTTGAAAATAATGCACTTGTTTCCAAAAGATGAAATACAAAATGAACGTTTGTATCTTGCTGTAAGGGCTATTTATTTAAGGGGTAGAGATGGAGAAAAAAGTAACTGAAAACAATTGATAATTTCCCATGATTAGATAAACAATGGACAAGCAAAATAAGTGTGCACCATGTGGTTTGGCCCCAAGGTACAAGGTGACTAATTGGGCAAATGTGGAAATCTGCAAACATTTGTAAAGACAGAAGGGAAGGGAAAGACTAAGCTCTGGCCTCCTCAAATACAGTATTTACCAATCTAACAAGAACACAATCAAGATATATAGATCTGCTTGCCACTTGACATATTTCTTTTAAATAAATGAACACAGAAGATGGTTTTAATTACAGAGATACAATTTGGTGCCTAACTATGATTCAGTGTGTTAAAGGCTATCAGCAGAATGCACTTTATGTGCTATTTATGGAACATAAATGAAGACTAAATATTTCATGTATTACTTATATTAATACTAACTTGTTTCTAGCCTTTCTGCTCAATTTGTCCTATAAGATGGATTACAACAAATAAAGAACAAACTTAAAACAAAAAATTAAAGACCTGTTAAACCTAGTACAGACATGTTTTTAAAATTTAAAATCTAATCTAGGAAACCAAGTGAGTCTGTATTTTTATTAAGAAATCAACAAGCTGTATTTAGATATTTAACAATATTATTCCCCTAGTTTAGAAGCTCTATTATGTAGCCTTATTAATAGCTCTATTATTAGCAGTATGGCCATGTCCTATGAGTAGCACCAGTGGTGAAATCCAATTTTTTTTTACTACCGGTTCTGTGGGCATGGCTTGATGGGCATGGTGTGGCTTGGTGGGCATGGCAGGGGAAGGATACTGCAAAATCTCCATTCCCACCCCACTCTGGGGCCAGCCAGAGGTGGTATTTGGCGGTTCTCTGAACTGCTCAAAATTTCTGCTACCGGTTCTCCAGAACCTGCTGGATTTCACCCGAGTAGCACCCTATATCATTGCCTACGTCACCTTCCATTTTAACACAGATGGCAAAGTGCATGTGGGGATGGCCAAAGCAAAGATGGCAAGACACAATGAATGCAGACATGAACATTGCCCAGTTTGACCCAGATGCTGCATTTGATTTTGCAAGATGGCGTTCGTTGATTTGAAAAACAGACCCTGCATCTGCAGGAATACTGCTAGGAAGGTGATGATTCCTTAGTTTAGTAATCCTATAGCAAGACAAACATCTCACCAATTTATTGTAATTAGGGATGTGCAAGGTTCTGATCTAAAAGTCATGCTATAATATTGTGCAAATACAATTAAAACTTTCCAAATCATGTAACTAACATTTTTAGCTCACTCTTCAGACAAAAATCATCTACTCTGGTTGATGGGTGATGATTTATGAATGTATTTTACTAACATGGTCACCAATCTTAAAAAAACACACCTCTATGTTACTTATAACAAGAAAAGCCAAAAGACAACACAACCAAAATTTTTTCTAATATATTCAGCAAAACCATCGCTGAGCCTGAAGCATACCCTAAAAATTGCAGTTGTGGGAAGAGTCAGTTCTTATGGTCTTCTGGAAAGCTACAAAGGCAGGGGCCAGCTGGATCTCAAGAAAGGGATTCCCCACAGAGTTGGGACTGCTATGGAAAGTCCTGCAAATAACCTGATCATGCCAGGTTAGCAAGTCATTAAATAGCAAAATTGAAGAACAGTAATGATGACAGTTTGATTATTCTTCTCTTCATAGAGCAAACTCTGAGGAGAGCAGCAGTAATATGTGACTATGACTGACTAATTATTCTTAGTTAAGGACTATAAACTATTTTTGTATTTCTCATGTTATCTGCAATTAAATGGCCAAACTACCACCAATCAGATATTTTACATGATGTATATGTGTACATATGTATTTCTAAATGTTCTATTAATACCAGCAAAGTATTGATGTACTGCCTTACTAGCTTTTCATTCACAGCAAGGTTTGTAGGTAGATTTTTAATCATTAAGAATGCTCCAACACTGGAAATTTTTAAGAAAATGTTGGATAACCATCTGACTGAGATGGTGTAGGGTTTCCTGCCTGGGCAGGGGGTTGGACTAGAAGGCCTCCAAGGTCCCTTCCAACTCTGTTGTTATATTATATTATAAGAAGAATCTCCTTTCTGTCTACATCTTTGTTGTTAAATATCACTATAAAACCCAGAAAGCAGTCTGCCTGGAGAAGCCTGCCTTCTAACATTTGTATAACTGCCAATCTAAAACCACCTCCAGATGGCCTACAGCCAATAAAACAATATTTATAATCTTAAAACCACAATTAACAATTCAACATTGAAATCTGATTTTTAAAAAATCACAATGTATGAACAGATCATTTGGATCACAACTAATAAAAATTAAAAAAGAAAGCACTACATAATAGTTTATATTTGTAGTTTGAAGATAGTTCTATAATTCAAGATTAAGGTCACAGAGACTATCCAAGGGGAAACTTCTGTGACACATTAGAATTAGCTGAATCCAGAAGTGTGCTCAATAGAATTCCTATAGTAGTTTTTTCTTATCATTTTCCCACCCCCTCTGGTTCCCATCAAGTCCCCACCTGTGACTTTAGGAACAGACTGGAGGGAGTTCAGAAAAACTCATTACCTATTTCCTCCTATAGGGAACATTTACAGGACCCTGATTTCTTCTACAAATGAAAACAAGTTCATGGATGGGTAAACCCCAATACGATCAAATATGTGTAAGTTGTATTCAATCATCTATTTACTTATGTTTCAGCATTTGTTTAAATCAGCAAAGCAAAAGCTACTCTATATTTTCTGTGGACAATATTTTGCACCAAATTACTGCAGTATGGAATACTACCTTACTTTTAGGTAGTCTTAGTGTCTTGATCATAAAGGCAACTCTAGGCAGATGGTGGCAGATAAATCAACACAAAAGCAAAGCCATAAAGTAATGTGGAATCAAACAAACCACTTGTCTTTTAGCAAACAAAATCACTGGCAACTTGAACTTTTTACTTTTTACTTCTTTTTACTTCTTCAGTGTTCTTCTATTAAGAGTAATTTATCTGAGTGATTTACCTATTTGAATTTATCTTTATAAAAAACTTTGTTGAACAGTCTTTAATAACCACATACCCTTCCTACATATACACATACCTTACTGCCTTGTCTGCATACCCATATGAGTCACATTACAATATCAATACAACACATTTGATTTCTGGCTCTAAATATAAAAAAACCCACTCCAATTTCCACAGGTATACTCTATCCAAATTCTGCATTACAACTGCACAAAATTTACGGAACGTATCTTGGAGCAAAACAACTGGAATGTCTTACGAATATCTTAGACCAGTGATTCCCAAACATAGATAAGCTACCCAAAATTGCATAAAAATGGTTTTTCTTTGGGTAATGACACACAAACCCATTATCCAAACACAAAGGGGACATTCAAGTAAGGATTTTCTGATAAGTGGGGGAAAAGGACTTTCTGGTAAGCAGTTTGGGTAATAAAAGAAAAAGTTTAGGAGGCATCGCCTTAGACTTTACTGCACTGGAAAAACAGATCTGTTTGGGGTTTTTAAACCAACTTCTTCCATGTGAAGTATTTGTCTTTCCTTGTGGAAATATCAAGCTTAGTTAACCTTATACTGCCTTGAAGTATTTTTCCTCCTAGCCTTTTATACCATTGGCATATTTTTCTTCTGTAAGCAAAAATTGGATTCCAGGAATTGTTTAAAAATACACAGAAAACATAATGCCCAGGATATGATGGAATTGAAAAGTAGGGAACCATTTTTTAATTATTGATATTACAATATGTTTAATTTATACCACTAGATTGTGGTTTGTACAGTATTGTTCTACTGTTGGCAAACTGCCAGCTAGGCTCGAAGCAAGAGTCAAGCGGGGGCCCACCCTGGAATAGCTGTACAGCTGCAACCAGCATAAGCTTGACCTCCCCCAAGATCCATGGAGCTTTATCTGGTCTTTCTCAGGGGAACACAATCAATCTGGGGGGATTCTTATAACATAGGTAAAAGACAATATATTTGCTCACTTAAGCTATTTATGAGTGGCTCTGGTTGCTTGCGCCTGACACCTACCCTTTGAAATCACCGGTGGTAATGAGAAGGCTGGGGAATTTTGTTCTGCCACTAAAATGACATAAAATATGTTCAATGACACCCAAGATGATCTGGTAGTAAGGGAGCCTTCTGCTTGGAAAACAGAAGATGTTTTTATAATCAATGTTTTATCAATATAAGGAGGGGAAGGGGGTAAATCCCCTATCTTTTCAACTATTGCAAAAGAGCTGCAGGAAACATGAATCTTATTAAAGAACCTTTCATACACTTGAATGATCTAGCACGAGGAAGATTATATTCATTTTAAACTTCTTCCACAAGGTTGTCATGATGCTGCTCATGTCTGAGTGTGTTCCTCATGCTTATGATAATGAGGGCTATTTTTAGCCTTGTTGAAAGGCAGACACCTGCCCAGAGGTTCCTGTATGAATTGTACCGCATACACACTCTTGTGGATAGCTAAGCTTTGTTTTGAACCTTGGATGCATATGGTGATTTTAGTAATCTGTTTAACTTTTTTTAGTAATAGCTAATTTATGAAGTTGCATCTAGAAAGAGTTTTGACATAAAAACTCTGATAATTCAGAGATATTGTGCACAGGAAAGCCAACTACTCTAAATCAAGTACAAATAGTGTTATATAGCTCTTTCAGCTGTAAATGCACTATTTTGCAGTTCTTCCAGATTCTATGGACGTCCAGATAATCATGTCGAAAAGTATCTCATTGTTTTTGAAATCATTTTAGGCTGATTCTGTCTTTGTCAGAAAAGCGATCTTGCTTCTTATCCATATACTTGTGCAAACCTATATTTCCCAAATGTGTTGGACTTTAACTCCTCTAGCTTTAACTGATATTGCCATGAGAAGAATGAAGCGGAATCCAAACTAGCTAACTATAAAAAGCTTTATGTGGGGCTACCTGTGAGCAGTGGTGGGTTTCAAAATTTTTTACTAACGGTTCTGTGTGGCGTGGTAGGTGTGGCATGGCTTAGTGGGCGTGGCAGGGGGAGGATACTGTAAAATCTCCATTCCCTCCCCACTCCAGGGGAAGGTTACTGCAAAAATCCCCATTTCCTCCCGATCAGCTAGGAATAGGGAGGCAGAGAATAGATGGAGTGGGGCCAGTCAGAATTTTTGACTGGTTCTCCGAACTTCTCAAAATTTCTGCTACCGGTTCTCCAGAACTGGTCAGAACCTGCTGAAACCCACCTCTGCCTGTGACAAATGTAACCAAATACCAAATACCATTTTATTTACACTTTACTTCTTCTCCTCCATACAGAATTTAAGACAGCACAGAAATATCACTGTAAAAAAACAAAATTTAGACAATCACTTCAATTCAAATACAGGTAGTCCTAGACTACCTACCTACCTACAACACTTCCTTTAGTGACTGTTCAAAGTTACAACATCACTGAAAAAATGGATTTATGACAGTTTTTCACACTTATGACCATTGTACATATCACATGATTTACATTTGGATACTTGACAACTGACTCACATTTATGACAGTCTCAGTGTTCCAGAGTCATGTGATCATCTTTTGCAACCCTTTGACAAGCAAAGTCAAGGGGGAAGCCAGATTAATTTAACAATTGTGTTACTAATTTAACTAACTGCAGTGATTCACTAACAAACGTGGCAAGAAAAGTCATAAAATGGGGCAAAACTCACTTAACAAATTTCTCACTTAACAACATAAATTTTGGGCTCAATTGTGGTCGTAAGTTGAGGACTACATGTAAATAAAAATTGGTAAATAAAAATGGAACATACTACAGGTAATCCTAAACTTATAGCTGGACACTGAACGACCATTAGAAGTTATGACAAATCTCCTCAGAAGTACTTACAACTCATTTTCAAAGTTACGATGGCCACCCATGTTCATGTGATCGCATTCAGAGTACTTGGCAGAACTTTACAGCTGTTTGTGGTGTCACATGACCATGATTTTCAACTTTTTTTACAGGTTTCTGGCATTTACTTCTGGTTGTTGGCAAAAAGTGTCCAATAGGGAAAATGGATTTGCTTAACGACTGGCACACGAAATGTAAAGAAATTAATCTGGCCATGTGATACCTTGACTGCCAATCATAATTCCAAGGTCAATTATTGTTGTTCAGTCAAGAACTATCTGTATTAGGTATATTTGCCACCTTGAGTTATCTATAAAGATGATAAAGGCAAAACAAAAGAAATCTTAAATAAATGTAAACATCACCCAGACTGCCTGAATCATGGCACAGTCTGCTTGGGACCACTTCACTGTAGGAGAAAAAAGACTACTGGGGTACAATATATTTCTGTCTCTGATGCCCTTAACTTAGCCATCACCTGTTGTGACCCAGACCCAAGTAGGTAGCAACAAACACAGTCTGTGATAAAATAAACTTTATTCGAACAGCTGGGAATTACTCCATTCCCAGCGTCGAATAACTCAAAATAAAACAAAGGCCTCACAAACACACATTCTTTGGTTATCACGAACCTGAGTCCAATTAGGCAAACTGCCAAGGCCCTTTCTGATAAGTGTCCAGAAATCAGAGCAGAGAACAGAGCAAAGAACACAGATGCAATGTTGTTTTCCGGCAAACTGAAACACCGGTGCTGGTCTTATTTTAAGCCTTATGGGAGAGGCCAATTATCTCTTGGCCCTACTCCTGAGTTGCCCTCTCTGCTTGAGCTGCCCTTGCCTTTTGGCAGCTCTTCTCATGCGAGCATTAGGAACAGGCTCCTCCAGTTCCTCTTCCTCACTAATCTCAGACTCTGGAGGCTCTAGAGTCCGTACCGCAGCCTCATCACTGACCAATTCTGTTGCCAGCTCCATAGGCTGCTGACAGACCACAATATCACCATCATCTGAGGGAGGAACCTCTGTGATGTGACCAGCAGGGAGGAAGCTACCACAAAAGAACTACCTAACCCAGACTGCACCTTTGCTCTCTTGCCCCACCCTTCCTGCCTATGACTGGTAAATAACTAACTCCTGCCTTTTAGCCAAAAGAGATAGAGGTAGCTCTTTCTTGTCAGCTCCATCTTGTGGTGACAAAGAATTGATTTCATAAAAGCTAAATATGGTCATGCATCAGAGGTGGGTTTCAGCAGGTTCTGACCAGTTCTGGAGAACCAGTAGAGGGAATTTTGAGTAGTTCAGAGAACCGGTAGTAAACATTCTGACTGGCCCCACCCCCATCTATTCTCTGCCTCCCAAGTCTCAGCTGATTGGGAGGAAATGGGAATTTTGCAGTATCCTTCTCCTGGAGTGGGGTGGGAATGGAGATTTTACAGTATCCTTCCCCTGCCATACCCACCAAGCCATGCCACGCCCACCAAACCACACCCACAGAACTGGTAGTAAAAAAATTTGAAACCCACCACTGTGATGCATGATTAGTACTTGGACAGAAGACCACAAGAAAATCCAGTGTCTGAAACAAAGGAATGCTGAAATAAAGCAATAGCAAAATAATTCTGTTTTTAGGAAAACTATATGAACATTCTCTTGAAATCACTAGGAGTCAAATTCAGAAGGTTTTTTTTTTAATTGATCAAGAAAAACCAAGAAAAATACTCACCTATTTCACTGGCAGTTTTATCCAGTTTTTCTTGAGATCTGCTGATAAGAACCACTTTCATTCCTCTTTTTGCTAACTGAGAAAATAAAAAACAAAAACAAAAAGATTAATTACAATTCTGTACAAGCTAAGAATCATTATTAAAAATTGCAAGTGTGGGGTTGAATCCAAAGATTCTGCCAGAAGAAAACTTTAGTACCCACCTAATTCCAAATAAGTGTCTCAAATTAAAAAAAGGCATTTTATACACAAATAGTCTTTGACTTATAACGAATTGCTTAGCAACCGTTTAAAATTATGACATACCCGCAAAAAGGGGCTTAGGCAAAACAACGAAGGACCAGCCTGCGGTGCCTCTGCCAGCAAAAACGGGCTCCCAATCTCCGTTTTCGGCTGGGATGGCCTCCTGCAACCCCTCTGCCAGCAAAAACGGAGCTCGGGAGGGCCGCATGCTAAGCAACACCTTACTGAAATGGATTCTCCTATTTTAAAAAATTGAAAGAGGTTTAGGTATATGAAACACAGGAATTTCTGTTTTGGAGATTGTTATTTTTTATAGAAGTAGGTAAAAGTTTAGCTAGAAAATTGTGTCAATGTTTTTAATTTCTTTTTACACTGAATGCAGCTGAAACAAACCTAGGGTTCTTCTCTACACAATCTAGAAAATGGAGTTTCATCTTATCCGTTTATTCAGGTTTATGATACAAAATCTAAACATAACTTTCAACCCCTCAGCAAAGTTCAGAACTCCAGATTCATCAAAAGAAAACTGCTATGTCAGGAATATGTCTATAAGGATATTGGAAGGGGCGCAAGCCCTAGAGACAGTTAGCAATGCTTAATAAGTTTCATAACCACATTCAAATGGACACATGGAGTGGGCAGACAGAGAATAAGCAATTTTTTTACTGGACTTGATATTGCTGGGATGTGATATGAATAAAAACCTCTAACGTTTACCAGAGAATGGGAAACAGCAAGGATGGAATAAAGGCACCTTTGCAGCTTGCCAGTCTAGAGAGTGGCAGTAGACATCCAGGAGGGTTTGTCAACTTCAACCACTCTGGAGAAAGCAATATGTACTGTGGACTACGCCATCACCCTATTTTTTTGAAAAAAAATCTGAAAGCCCAATGTTTCCTCAGGTCGTTGGGAAGCACTTTTCATAATTGTATATGTTAGCAGAACATTTTCTTCCAGAACACACACTGCTTCCCTCACTACCCATTTTTTGGTTTTATTGATTTGAAAGTTCTACACATCCTGGACTCATTTGGAGTTAGGCAAGCTTTTAGATTAAATTGATGAATGGGTGGAGGTTAATCTGGATTAATGCAAAGTGGTAAATCAAGTCTTGATTGAGTTGTTTGCCAGGATAGGATAGCTGTTGGAATCATGATAGATATAGCAATTACTTTTTTGTAAAGGGCAATGGAGAAGTTACAAGCCATCCATCCACGGTATGGAATATTCTCATTTCAGACCTTACCTTCTTCAAACAATTAGCTTAATTGAGAAGTTAAATGAAACATTTGGTGCCAAGAAAAATCCAGTAACTAGAGTTTGATAGTGCTATATTTTTTGTTTTTCTTTAGTTGGGATTTTTTCAAATCTATGTATGGCAGAAATGTCTGAAGGCCACTGGAACTGATGCATTATCAGGTGAGAAAGAAGACATAAGCAGACTGGACTTTTTAAAGCACTATAGGAATTGGTATAATTGGAGATTTTTATCTTGCAACTATGGAAAACTTCACTTGCCCTATGAGAATTTACTCTCTGTATTCTATAATGAGCTTAGTTACAAGTATAAAATAAGTTACTACTATTAAAATGGGCGTTGGCTTACCTAATATGCCCCTTCTAGGAGAGGGGGAAACGGCGGTCGGGTCTGGAGGAAATCCTCTTGCTTGCCGTAGGACCGCAGAAATTTTAGCAAGCCCCGCCTCTAGTAGCCTCTTCCAGCTTTTCGGCGAGGACATGGATGCAGACTGACGTGTCATGTTGAAATGAGAAAGAATTAGTGCTCTCCCACCCCGAAGGCCCCCCCATGTCGGCCGGTCATGAAAGGGTGGGGCTGACTGCCGTTTCCCCCTCTCCTAGAAGGGGTGTATCAGGTAAGCCAATGCCCATTCTCAATGTCGGGGGAAACGGCGGTCAGGTCTGGGACATACCAAAGCCTGATGTCCTTACGGGTGGGAGAAGGCTGACAAGACTAATCCGAATCCTCGAGTATCGCCTGAAGGACCCTTCTTCCAAAGGCTGCATCAGATGACGCGTATGTGTCCAGCCGGTAGTGTCGAATGAAAGCCGTCGGGTTGGACCAGGCTGCAGCCCTACAAATTTCTTCCAGAGAAGCCTGGGTGGCCCAAGCAACCGATGTGGAGGCGCTCCTAGTGGAGTACACCATAATATGTCGAGGAGTCGGAAGGGACTGACCTTTATAGGCCTTGACTATTGTAGATCTGATCCATCTGGGCAGGACCAATTTGCTAACCCTCGCCCCCATAGATCAGGTTGGAATGATATGAATAGGGCTTTGGTCTTTCGTATCGACTGTGTACGGTGTATGTAAATCTTTAAGGCACAGCGGACGTCTAGGGTATGCCAAATGAATTCTTGTGGGCGCTGAGGGTTCGGGCAAAAGTTCGGCAGAATGAGTTCTTGCATGCGATGGAAAACCGTATTAACTTTGGTGAGGAAAGATGGGTCCAAGCATAAGACCACCCTGTCTCGATGAAATATACACAGATCTCATCGAATAGACAGTGCTGTAAGTTCTCACACTCTGCGAGCCGATGTAATGGCTATCTGGAAGGAAACTTTGAAAGAGAGGAACCAGAGTGAAGCTTCCCTCAACCGTTCGAACGGGGCCCGGGTCAAGGCAGACAGAACTTTGTGTAAACTCCATGATGGAAAACGATGGACCACCGGAGGCCTCAGGTTGGAGGCACCACGGAGGAAGTCATGTAGCAGAGGTTCCCTGGAGAGGGACTGAGAGGACCCGCAGGTAAGTATGGAAGATATGGCTGCAAGTTGTCACCTCAGGGTGTTTGGTGTGAGTCCGGCCTCAAAGCCGTCGTGAAGGAACTCCAAGACGTGAAGCACAGAGGCTGAGGTGGGTGATCTGGAATGGGCCTCGCACTAGGAGACGAAGGTCCGCCAGGTGGCCTGGTAAATGCGAGATGTAGATTCGCAGCGGGTAGCCTAAATGGTAGGAATGACCTTGGAGGGAACGTTGGCCCGTGTTAGGAGGAGCCGCTCAATCTCCAAGCGGTTAGGCAAAGGCATTGAGGGTCCGGATGAATTATGGGTCCTTGATGAAGGACCACTTTGTCCACCGGAAATTGCCATGGATCTTGCACCGATAGGGCAAGGAGATCCACAAACCACGGCCTCCTGGTCCAATATGGAGCCACCAGAATCAATTCGGCTCTCTCTTCCAGGAGTTTGCGAATAACCCTGGGAATCAGCGGAAGAGGGGGGAAGGCATAGAGTAGGCCCCGAGGCCAACTGCTGCGTAGAGCATCTACTGCCTCCGAGCCATGGGACGGGAATCGTGTGTAGTACCTCGGAAGCTGGTGATTGGAGGCTGAAGAGAACAGGTCCACCAGAGGCCAGCCAAAGCGGGATGATAGGTCGTTGAACAATGTGGGAGACAGAACCCATTCCGCTTGATCGATCGTAACCTGGCTAAGGGAGTCTGCCGTAATATTGGTCACTCCTGATATGTGGTCGGCCCTCAAGGATCTGAGGTGTGACTCCACCCAAAGGCCAAGACGGAAGGTCTCCTGAAGGAGGGAGTGAGATCGAGTTCCGCCCATCCGGTTTACATGGGCCTTTGCCGTGATGTTGTCTGTTAGAATCAAAACTTCTTGGCCGGAGATTTGCGTCGAGAATGCCTGGATGGCCAAGAAAATGGCACGCAATTCCCGAAAATTGATGCTGCGTTTGGCCTCGTGAGCCGACCACTGACCTTGTGCTAGATGTGACCCCAGGTGAGCCCCCAAGCTGAAGAGGCTTGCGTCCGTGGTGATGGTCAGCCGGGGGGAGGTTGCCAGACACCATTTGCTTCTGGTGTCGGCTTGCCAGTGCCTGAGCCAGAGGAGTTGGCTGGATGACACTGCGGAACCTATGGCTTTTGCCGAGAATCTGGCTGCGTTAAGCGACGCGTCAGCCGAGAATTCCAAGGAATTGTTTATGTCCTGATGGGACCTGATATCTGTTGATGGGATCCTACTCTGGAGTTGTCTGATCCATAGTAGGGCAGATCGGTTGAAAAACGAGGCTGCTGTGGAGGCCCTGACTGACCAGGCAGAGGCCTGATGACCCTTTACGATGGTACGGTCCACACGTTTCTCTTCAGGATGTAAAGACTCATCCGCTGGACCCGTAAAGTGAGAGGAAGCCGTTAGGGCTACTACGGGTTCATCTACTGTGGGCACCTGTAACAATTTGTCTAGCTCTGGGGCCACATTGTAAAATCTTTTGTCCTGAGCATTTAGATTGGACCCAGAACCTGGAGATTGCCACTGCCGCTGTACTACATCGACGAATAGTTTTGGAGCCGGGATGGTCTCCGAAACCACAGTTAGTTCCGTGAATAAGTGGCCTGATAGGTCCTGGGTGGCCTGGGCCAGAGGAGCTGATGTCGCTGCGCCTAGATCGGTGGAGGTTTTTATTTATTTATTTATTTATTTAATCAAATTTTTATACTGCCCTTCTCCCGAAGGACTCAGGGCGGTTCACAGCCAGATAAAAACAGAACAACCAAATAAATACAGAATAAAATAATATTTAAAAAACTTATTCAATTTGGCACAAATTAAAATATCTTTAAAACAATAAAACCCACTAAAATTAAAACCAGATAAAATCTAAAATCCTATGCCAGTCCTGCGCGGATGAATAAATATGTCTTCAGCTCACGGCGAAAGGTTCGAAGGTCCGGAAGTTGGCGAAGTCCTGGGGGAAGTTCATTCCAGAGGGTGGAAGCCCCCACAGAGAAGGCCCTACCCCTGGGGGCCACCAGCCGACATTGTTTGGCGGACAGCACCCTGAGGAGTCCCTCTCTGTGAGAGCGCACGGGTCGGTGAGAGGCAATCTGTAGCAGTAGGCGGTCCCGTAAGTAACCCGGTCCTAAGCCATGGAGTGCTTTAAAGGTAGTAACCAGCACCTTGAAGTGCACCCGGAAGACCACAGGTAGCCAGTGCAGCCTTAAAGAGCAGGGACCAGAAAAGATGAGGTTTGAATAAACCTACAAAGGAGGGCTGATCCGGGGCCAGACCCTCGGTCAGAAAGGGCCAACTTTCTCGAGTCCTCCTCTTCTGAGAGGGAGCCTTGGCTAGCTGAATCAGGGGAGTGATCCTGTCAGTGATCATGTGCAGAAGTGTCCCATCTAGAGCCTGAGCTATGGGAGCTGTGCTTATGGGAATGATAATCCAGTTGTGCTGCAGTGGAACCCTGCTGAAGACACTGAGAAACCCCTTGGTGAATAGTCTCTGAGATGATCATGCCAAATGAATCTGGTAATTGAATAATGGATTGCTGTGATATTTGAGGTGCGTTTACCCTTGGTGTCTGAGTTATCACGGATAAAGGAGGCATTGGATTGGTGGTTGCATAATCAGGAGAAGCCTGTTGGCCTACAGTGGGCCAAGCTTGGAATAATGCTGCTGTTTCAGATTGATTTTGCAAAGGCTGAAATAAAGAGACAGCAGAAGCCTGACTTGGGTTGGGTTGGTCTGAGCTAGGTAAAATTTGAAATAAAGGAAGTGCCTCCGATTGGTTAGGAAATGACTGGAACAATGGCATTGCTTCAGAACAGGTAGGCAAAGCAGTTGTGCCAGACTGGTCAGGAGACCAGGCTCCAGCATTGGCAGGAGACGTAGGAGGCTGAACCATTGTTGATAGAGGGTTGAACACCCTAAGGAGAAATATCCTCTGGGCTTGGTCTGACTGACTTACTAGACTTTTTAAATGATTTGCTGATGGCTTTTTCAATCGCCTTATGGAGACGTTCCTCTGCTCTAGACTGAGGCTTGGATGGCTTACTGGGTTGTTTCTGAGTCCCCTGTGAGGAAGATGGGGTAAAAACCCCAGAGGAACCTTCCCCTGGGTTGCTAAAATGGCGGCTCCGCCCCTTGCTCTTAGAACTCTTGGCTGGTGCAGCGAGACTGGCATCCGCCATCTTATTTGTGAACCCACCAAAAATAACAGCCCAAGTTTGAGAAAAGCAGCCGCAATAAAAAGGTACTCACAACAGGTACAGCCAAACACTTTGAATTAAGATCGCTAGTGCAATGTCTTAATGGCGA
The DNA here is from genome assembly GCF_028640845.1 of Ahaetulla prasina. Lineage (NCBI taxonomy): Eukaryota > Metazoa > Chordata > Lepidosauria > Squamata > Colubridae > Ahaetulla > Ahaetulla prasina. The sequence continues at coordinate 292,318,838 of NC_080539.1, read as the reverse complement.
TCCGAATCCTAGGTCGATGTGTTGAAAAGGACTGGGATTGCTCATCCAAAGAGGCTGCAATCGCGATCGGAAAGCTTTAGGCTCTTCCCCTTCATAAATGGTTTGGAAGGCAGAAATGAATAGCTTTAGGACCCAGTCAAATCACTCGCTGCAGGGGGTTCAACGCGATGTAAATTATCCTCGGAAGCCTTCAAAAGCCAAACAGGCTGAGGTGTAGGCAGATCGCTCACCGCAAGGGCTACAAACGCGATGTGATTGGAGTGGAAAGAAAATACTCCAAACGCCGCAGCCAGCCGCTTGAAGGGGCTGTAGCTGTTCGCTCGCTGGAATTTTAAAGGAACAGCGAGCCTTCTGGGCGCGCGTCAGGACAAGCCCGTGGTCGCTGACCCAGGAACTTGCCGGTTGGCAGATTACTGCCTAAATGAACCGGCCCTCAGCGGACTCAGGCTTGAAAGACCTTCATGCTGGCAGAGATATTCAAATTTTGAAATTGTAGCAGGTAAGAAGGAGAAAGCAATGACACGTCTGGTCCTGGCAAGGACTGAGTTGAAAAGCTGGGGGAGGCTACTAGAGGTGGGGTTTACTAAAATTTCTGCAGACTCAGTCCTACGGCAAGCAAGAGGATTTTCCCCAGACCTGACCGCTGTTTCCCCCGACATTGAGAACTGAATTACCATTCAAGTATCAGTTTCTAAATGTGGTCTGATTAGCACATCTTGGCAGCATACTATGCTAATACAAACACAAAACTTTAAGACATACTAGTAATTAATTTCAAAACTGTCACATTATGGAATATAAAATTCATTTAAGTAAAAAAGATTATAAGTAAAAACTCTAATGCCCCATTGTAATTCAGAATGTAGGTAACTGACCTACAATACTCTTATGATATATCCTTAGTGCCAAATTTGGATGGGGGAGAGACTGTTCTGGAAGGATGAGTGGAGAACATCAGGAGTGTACGCCAAGAGTATATATTCCCAACAGGGTCACCTAAGGTGTGAAGGTCGTCCCAGCTGCTCAGGTAAAGCAAGCATTTATACTGGACAGCAGCTATATATAAAACATCGGTCTCCACAATCACTTTAGTGATGATAGCAAAGACATTGTTTTATACTATGCGGGAGAAGGCAGTCATAAACCACTCCTGTATTTTTACCAAAAAAACCCACATGGATGGAAAATATCAAATGACTGAGGACATAATGAGCCTCTCAGGTCAGATGGCATTCAAAAAGCTACTTGAAGAGATGCTGAAGATCTTTTGGAGTGCACTAATAGTGTTTATGACATAGCTAGATTAAGTCTTTGGGACATTCAGTTGCTGATGCTGCCACAGAGGAAAAGAAAATCGATGGCTGCAAAGATAGAATTGTATCAGGAACACGGAACATAAGAAGCATGAATATGAATACGTTCCATACAGTGAAAGATGAAAAAACTACAAATTGATATCTAAGACATCAGTGAATTATGATGGATCCAGATTGCACATTTCATTCAGACGTTCACACTGTTTACTATGCAAAAATAAAAATAAAGAAGAAACAATGTTGTTTTTATCGTTTGTAAGAGTATAGTAATAACAGAACTTGGCTATGATGCACATCAATGACCAAATAATATTGATCAGATTTGGTGAAAAACCCTTTAATATGACAATCATTCACTTATATGCTCCGACCACAAAGCAGGAGAAGAGGTTGAGTTTTATGAGCAAATTCCATTTGAAATCATCAAGCAATGAAGATGTGGTGCTTGTGACTGAAGATTGAAATACCAAAGTTGGAAATATTAAAGGGGAATATGTGGTTTGATTATATAGTTTAGGAAACCAAAGCAGAAGACTAGTTTAGCCGGTCTCTGCTATTCCAATGAATTCTTCACAGCTAACACTATCTTCAAACAACCAAAATGATGCTCCAATACATGGACATCATCAGATGGAGTATATAGACATCAAACCAACTGCATTCTTGCAAAATTAAGCAATATTTTAGCAATATTATAACACCAAAGTCATGGCTAGGTACGGACTGTGGAACAGATTACAAAATGCGTGTGCGCAAGTTCTAAGTTAAGCTAAAGAAAAAGAAGAAAGCTGGTCAGTTTTCATGATACAATCTTGAACATATACCCACTACTTTCAAGGAGGACATCAGGAATTGCTTTGAAGCCCTGAAACTCACTGATAAGAGAACCAGAGGAATTATGGAATGAATGTAAAGATGTCTTAGGGATGAATGCAAAAAGAAACTGTCAAAAATGAAGACCAGGAAGAAAGCAAACTGGATGTTGAAATAAACTCTTGAAATTGCCATGAAGTAAAGAGTAGAAAAGCCAAAGCCAAGAAAGATTAAAAATCTGAGAAAGGAATTTAACACATTTTTCAGAGAGCTGGTAAAAGAGTCAAGAAGCAGCATTATTTTAAGAAGATGTTATTATTTTAATAACATCTCTAAAGATGTTTAAAAAAATTAAATTGATTTTGAACTTAATAACAGCAGCAAGGCTGTTGATTGGTCAATATTGGAAGAAAAAAGAGTTACCTACAATAGAAGAATGGATATTGAAAGTTACTAACTTGGCTGAGATGGCTAAAATCTCAGCCTTTTTGAAAGACAATACGCAGGAAAGATATTTAATTGAATGGAAAAAATGGATTGATTATTTACAAAACAGATATCAGATTAAGAGATATCAGATTGCCTTTGAATAATTAGGATGTATTATTTTATATAATGGGGGGGTTAGGAAATGAAAAGACTTGGATGAGGTTAATTGGATTAGAAGGGAAAATTTTATTCTGTTTGGTTTATGTATAACAATACCTTGTGATTGACCCGGGAAGCCGGGGGTGGGGGGGTGGGGGGAGGGGGTTTTGCGGGGGGGAGGAGGGGAAAAAGGGAGAAAAATGTTTTTGTTTGTTAAAACTTTTTCAATAAAAAAAAAGATGCTTAAAATGAAAAAGATGCTCAAACTTGGTACAATTTCACATGCTAGCAATTTAATGCTTAGAATTGTACAATGCACTTTGGAGCCGTTGGTTCCAGGAATATGGTTTTTTAGGATCTGGACTGTCTAATGACCTACCCACAACCCTTGGACTGTTCCCATTACTTTGGACTCTGGTTAATGGAAATCCTTCACAGGTAAGTTTCCAAAGGAATTTGGAACTAAGCATGTGAGGACACACGACTGGCCTGTCACTGCCTGTATTTGCACTATTTAAAGTGAAGTCTTGCAGCCAAACTTCTGCATGTGTGCACATGTGCCTGGTCCAGGTCAAGATACCAAATTAGAAAAAGACTGTCATGGAGAAATCTATATGATTGTTAACGGTTTGTACCAACTTGATGGTAACAGAATCAATTACAAGAAAAATAATACTGAGCAGATGTGAATACAATAATTAAGAATACCATTTTCAAAATTTACCGGTATATGCAAAGCAGATTCAAGATATTAATAAATTAAAAACATTTCAATTCTGTCAAGATTTGAGGTGGGCCAAAGGCAATACAGAACACAGTACTCATATCTTTCATGTGTATCCATGAGTACAAATTCCTGTGTACTGTCAGTCACCTGTTCATACAAGACCTGACTTATGTAACCTAAATTTATACTTCAAGGTGCTGGTGACAATCTTTAAAGCGCTCCATGGCATAGGGCCGGGCTATTTACGGGACCGCCTACTGCTACCAAATACCTCTCCCCGACCCGTGCGCTCTCACAGGGAGGGACTCCTCAGGGTGCCGTCAGCTAGGCAGTGCCGTCTGGGGAAGGGCCTTCTCTGTGGGGGCTCCCACCCTCTGGAACGAACTCCCTCCAGGACTTCGTCAATTTCCGGACCTCCGAACCTTTCGTCGCGAGCTTAAAACACACCTATTCATCTGCGCGGGACTGGATTAGATTTTAAAAAATTGGTTTTAAGGGGTTTTTATTATTTATATTGTTTTAAAAATTAGGCTATAGAATAAGTTTTTTAATTGTTGTTTTTAATCTGTATTTATATGTGTTTTAACTGCCTGTGAACCCCCCTGAGTCCTTAGGGAGATAGGGCGGTATATAAATATAAATAAATAAATAAAATAAATAAATAAAATACAAGGAATGCAAAATGACAGCTGGCTTTTTGCACATGCACACAGAACACAATGTAACATACAGAACAAATAGAATACATAAGAATTACTGGAACTGAATATTTCTACAATCAGGGGACTGCTTATACATAGCTTGCATTCCAAGAATTTTCTTTTCACACATTACGCGGATATATCAACATGTACACGTATCACCATATACAACAGGGACATGCAAAATATTTTCAATATGAATTCTCTCATGTTCAAAACAAAATGCTTCAATTGCTCTAGAAATTTCTGAGCTTGAAATAAATAGTGCATAAATAACTGGTGTATTACAATAACTTATAGTGACTCACTATAAGATAGCTCAGGCAGTAGAGAAGCTTGTTATTAGAACACAGAGCCTGCAATTACTGCAGGTTCGAGCCCGGCCCAAGGTTGACTCAGCCTTCCACCCTTTATAAGGTAGGTAAAATGAGGACCCAGATTGTTGGGCGGGCAATAAGTTGACTTTGTAAAAAAATATACAAATAGAATGAGACTATTGCCTTATACATTGTAAGCCGCCCTGAGTCTTCGGAGAAGGGCGGGGTATAAATGTAAACAAAACAAAAAAAATACATGAAGGGAATTTTAAAAGGAAACTTTCACTTCTACAGTATGAAATAATAAACTTGATTATGAGTATAACCAATCATCCTAGGGAAAAACACAATGTACACATCTTCCAACAGCAAAACCTAACGTTAATGACACTATCAGAGGATGACCATAATCACAGCCTCCCCTCTTTTGCACAGTGGAATTCATCCTTGCCATTCTAATCCAAAATGAATTTACTTGTAACTTTTAAATGTATTTTGTGGTTCCTTAATATATATGAAGAAAACATTTATTCTTGAATTACTTTTATAAAGGCAAACAATTCCAAAACAGATCAGGACTAAAGAAATACATAGACTCAGCATTTGGGCTGAATAAGCTTGAGGTATACAGGCTTAAAACTTACCGCTTGTGCATAAGCCTTTCCAATTCCATCTGTGGCTCCTGTGACAACTATAAAATAAAGGGCAGAGAAGAAATAGCATTATGAGAGCGAATTAAATTTTCCAAAGTACAGAATCTCATAAATAAACTCTAGATATTAATATTCTCATTACAAAGGGGCCTTTAAGGAGACTCCTTAATTCCCCCCGCCATTGAAGGATTGTCCTCGACTTACAACCATTCATTTAACATCTGTGCTGAAGTTGTGACAGCACTGACTTATGATCAGTCCTTGCAATTATGACCATTGCAGCATCCCTGTGTCCAAAATTTGGACACTTGGAAACTGGCATTTATTTATGATAATTGCAGCATCCTGGTGTCATGTGACCGTCATTTGCAACAGAGATGGGTTTCAGTAGGTTCTGATCAGTTCTGGAGAACCGGTTGTGGAAATTTTGAGTAGTTCAGAGAACTGGTAGTAAAAATTCTGACTGGCCCCGCCCCCATCTATTCTCTGCCTCCCAAGTCCCAGCTGATCGGGAGGAAATGGGGATTTTGCAGTATCCTTCTCCTGGAGTGGGATGGGAATGGAGATTTTACAGTATCCTTCCCCTGTCACGCCCACCAAGCCAGGCCACGCCCACTAAGCCACACCCACAGAACCGATAGTAAAAAAAATTGAAACCCACCACTGATTTGCAACCTTCCCAGATGGCTTCTAGCAAGCAAAGTCAATGGGGAAGCCAAAGTTGCTTGGTGCCTGCATGATTTGTTCGATGACTACAGCAATTCACTTAATAATCACAACAAAATGATAGTAAAAGCAGGTGCCACTATCTTAATGACTGCATTGCTTAGCATTGGCAGTTTCGGTACCAATTATGGTTGCAAATAAACTACAAATATTACCTGTAATTAAAAATAATAAAAAAATATTTTATCATCTCCCTAAAAATTAGAATTCGAGACTATTGTGAATGAATCAACAATATCCAGATGTAAATGAGTCCATGAAATAACAAGTTCCTCTATATCCCTAACACAAATTACCAGTCATCATTATTTCACAATAGAAAAAGCAATCTGAAATGCCCAGCCTGTTTCTTTTTAGGAGGTTTAAAATGTAGAGCACTGTTATACTATTTTAACTGGGCCTTGGACCATGTGACAAACCAGAACAGAACCAGCTTTGCTGATAGTTAGGCTCCAGTATATGTTTTAAAACCTCGGAACATTAAACAGTACTATCACTGTTGAACGAAGAAACAGAATAATGGCAACTGAAGGCCAGATATGTCTGGGACTTTAGAATTCAAACACCTGCCTCATAGACCTAACAATTATTGATAAGAATGACAAAAAAGAATGTATAGCGGATGTAGCAGTAGCTAGAGACAGCAAAGTAGAAGAGAAAGAACTGGAGAAAATCACAAAATACAAAGACCCGCAAAGAGAACAACTGTAGCAGAAGAAGCAAAGATCGTACTAACAGTAATAGGCACCTTGGGTGCAATCCCAAAACATCTGGAGCATCACTTGAACACCATCAGCACTGACAAAATCACAATTCGTAAAGGCAGCTTTACTCAGAACAGCTTACATCCTGCAATACCTTTAATACCATTAAACAACATCTGCCTTAGGAAAAATTTAACATATGGCTAAAAAATGCCAAATCCAGTCTAAACATCTGGTTGATTGGGCAACATTATTGAGTAATAACAACAACAAATATCCCAATATTTCCTCCACAAATCACCATTAAAGTTAAACTGAAGTCCTTCACTTGAACGCAAGGAAAATGCCTTTATGTAACTTAATGCTGGCACTTGACCTATATGATTGCAAGGTTCTCTGCAGTCATAAATGAATTTTGAAAAATTAACTTGAACTGGTGTGGTTTTAGCCTACTGAGTTTAAAAAATCAAAATCAAAAAGCGCATTACAGGAACACTTGAAGTTTGCCCTCTACCTGCATTATACAAACTGCTTAGTTACTTAGTTACTGGTTCAGCTCATGCCTTTTTGCCCCTTGAACACTTAATGCACAAACATTTGATTGATTAAATATTAATGCTGCAGTAAGCTTTGACAGCTGTCTTTTGTCTGGGTGCTTTTGGGGAGGGGAAATATATGCAATGACAGAGAGCTTGCATCAATATTCCTCTTGGGATCTATTACATGGAAAGCAAATTGCTATTTCAATTCTCCTTTCTTGCTAAAAATAGCAGCCCCGATTGATTCAAGCAACAGAGCATCAGCTTAGCAGTGCCAAATTTAGAAGCTACTGAAATCCCTAGAAGTGAAAGCTAATGGTGTCTAATATATGCTAACTCATATTTTAGTAAGAAGAAAGAAGGTAAATGTGCAGACCCTGTAAGCTAATGTCAGTACCAATACACCACATCAAGAGAAGCCCCCCCAAAAAAACATGTTACTAAAATGACACAAATGTGAATTTTTAAAAATGTCTTTTTCATTCACAGTGTAACAGAACACCTTCAGATTTTGCACCTTATCTTTCTTTTGTTAATTATGCTTCCCACACATAAATTATGCAAAGATCTCACGACATCATAAAATTTGTGCAAAAGAATCACGACATTGTGAATTTTATATTAAAAGAACACAAGCATGTAAGAACCTTTGTCATGGTCAGATCACTCTCTTCTTCGCCTGGACTTTCTGACCGCTACTCCCCACCGCAGGGAGACGGAGCCGATGCGTTGGTTCCGTCCCAGGCGCCTGATGGACCCGGAGGGGTTCCGGACGGAGCTTGGGCCATTCCCTGAGGGTCTGGCTCACGGCTCGGCTGAGGAACTTGTTGCGGCCTGGGAACAGGCCGCGGCGGGGGCCTTAGACCGAGTCGTGCCTTTGCGGCCTCTGACCCGGCGCAGGTCCCAACCGGCTCCTTGGTTCTCCGAGGAGCTGCGAGGGATGAAGCGCCAGAGAAGACGCCTAGAGAGTTCCTGGAGGTCTAGCCGTTCGGAGGCTGATCGGACACTAGTGAAGTCCTATACTAGGACTTACCTAGTGGCATTGAGGGAAGCGAGGCGTAGCTACGCCTCCTCCCTCATTGCATCGGCAGATAACGCCCAGCCGCCCTGTTTGGGTGACTCGCTCCCTTTACATCAGGGGAGCGGGATGACCCGTTGCAGGGACGTGCTGAGGAGTTTAACGTTATCTATACGATAAAATCGCTCAGCTTCGGGATGGTCTGGACCAGAATTGTAGTGACGCGGGTGAGACGGCTGAGGGCGGTCTTGGTGACATTTTATGGGATGAGTTTGACCCTGTGGCTCCCGAGGACATGGACAGGTTGTTGGGTAGGTTGAATGCCACCACGTGTTTACTGGACCCGTGCCCCTCCTGGTTGGTGCTGGCCACTCAGGAGGTGACACGAGGCTGGCTCCAGGCAATTACAAGTGCTTCTTTGGTGGAGGGAGTCTTCCCGGCCGCCTTGAAAGAGGCGGTGGTGAGACCCCTCCTCAAGAAGCCTTCCTGACCCGCTGTTTTAGGTAATTATCGTCGGTCTCCAACCCGCCGCGGCGAAGGTTGTAGAGAGTATGGTGGCATATCAGTTTCTACACCTGGATGAAACTGTCTATCTAGACCTGCTCCAGTCCGGCTTCCGCCCGGTTACAGCACTGAGACGGCTTTGGTCGCGTTGGTGGATGATCTCTGGAGGGCCAGGATAGGGATGTTCCTCTGCCCTGGTCCTGTTAGACCTCTCAGCGGCTTTTGATACCATCGACTATGGTATCCTGCTGCGCCGATTGGGGGGATTGGGAGTGGGAGGCACTGTTTATCGGTGGTTCTCCTCCTATCTCCGATCGGTCGCAGACGGTGTTGACGGGGGCAGAGGTCGGCCCGCGCGCCTCACTTGTGGGTGCCGCAGGGGTCGATCCTCTCGCCCCTTTTGTTCAACATCTATATGAAGCCGCTGGGTGAGATCATCAGTGGCTTCGGTGTGAGGTACCAGCTGTACGCTGATGACACCCAGCTGTACTTTTCCACACCGGGCCACCCCAACGAAGCTATCGAAGTGTTGTCCCGGTGCTTGGAGGCCGTACGGGTCTGGATGGGGAGAAACAGGCTCAAGCTCAATCCCTCCAAGACAGAGTGGCTGTGGATGCCGGCATCCCGGTACAGTCAGCTGAGTCCTCGGCTGACTGTTGGGGGCGAGTCATTGGCCCCGATGGAGGGGGTGCGCAACTTGGGCGTCCTCCTGGATGAACGGCTGTCTTTGGAAGATCATTTGACAGCCGTCTCCAGGAGAGCTTTTTACCAGGTTCGCCTGGTGCGCCAGTTGCGCCCCTTTCTAGACCGGGATGCCCTATGCACGGTCACCACGCCTCGTGACGCCTCGCCTGGATTACTGCAATGCTCTCTACATGGGGCTCCCCTTGAAGGGCATCCGGAGGCTGCAGTTAGTTCAGAATGCGGCTGCGCGGGTTATAGAGGGAGCCCCTCGTGGCTCCCGTATGACACCTATCCTGCGCAGACTGCACTGGCTACCTGTGGCCTTCCGGGTGCGCTTCAAGGTGTTGGTAACCACCTTTAAAGCGCTCCATGGCATAGGGCCGGGTTATCTACGGGACCGCCTACTGCTACCGAATACCTCTCACCGACCTGTGAGCCTCACAGAGAGGGACTCCTCAGGGTGCCGTCAGCTAGACAGTGTCGCCTGGCGACGCCCAGGAAGGGCCTTCTGTGGGGCTCCCACCTCTGGAACGAACTCCCCAGGACTCCATCAACTTCCGGACCTCCGAACCTTCCGTCGCGAGCTTAAGACGCATTTATTCATCTGTGCAGGACTGGCTTAGATTTTAGATTTTAAATTTAGATTTTAAATTTATAGATTTTTAAATTTACAGGGGTTTAAATTTGGTTTTAAGATTTATATTTATATTTTTAATATTTGGCATTAGAATAAGTTTTTTAATAGTTATTTTAATTGTATATAAATGTTTTATGTGCCTGTGAACCGCCCTGAGTCCTTCGGGAGATAGGGCGGTATACAAATTTGAATAAATAAATAAATAAATAAAATAATAAATAAGATTTAGGAAGCTGAACCAAGAAGTGCAAATAAAATGCCTGTATAAGGGAATACTTGTCATAGCTGTCCCCTGACTTCCCATTCCTACTTGAAGCTATATTGATGCAGGTTTTGGATGAACCATAGAGGCTGAAATAAGCTTAAGACTCCCAAATACCTTGGACCCAAAACTAAAAACAACAGATATTCTAGAGCTGTGATGGCGAACCTATGATACGCATGCCACAGGTGGCACATGGAGCCATATCTGTGGACACGCGATCTGCTGCCCTACCTCAGCTCCAGTGCATCTGTGCGCCAGCCAGCTGATTTTCACATGGCCCCGCCCATGTTGCCCCTCCCCTTCCAGGAGTCTCCACACAGCCCGCTTTGGATGCCAGGTAAGTACAGGGCTCGCGCGGATACTCTGGGATGGCGTTTTCGGCCTCCAGAGCGTTGGGGGAGGCCTTTTTCCCCTCCCCAGACTCCAAGAAAGCCTCAGGAACCTGGGGAGGGTGAAAAACAGCCTACCGGTAATCTTTTAGCCATCACGTGCCAAAAGCGGGGAGAGCGCGTATATATGCACAGGGGATGGGGTGTGGAGGGCATTGAATTATGGGTGGGGGCACACATGTGATCCCCCCACGTCCCCATTCTTTTGGCACGCAACGGCAAAAAGGTTAGCCATCACTGTTCTAGAGCATGGGTGTCAAACTCGATCACGTCACATGATGTATTGTGACATTTGTGGAGCCGCCAGTTTGACACCCTTTTTCTAGAGGATTGGGAAATCGCAAATTAGTTGGTTAATTTAATTGGAAATTTTAAAAGCAATTTTAAGTAGACCTGTTCCATGTTCATAACTATACAAGCAATGAGCTTCAGAACTGCTAGTTATTACTTCTGCTTTGCAGTATTTTTCAGTAAGTTTTCAGGCCAAATCAAATAAGTTGCTTAGCTTTTATTTTATAGGATAAAAATGAATGTCCACATGAAAGGCTGCCTTAATTTCCCCCCTTACTAAAGTTAGGGCCTTCTTGATGACAATATCCAAGTTATAGATCACTCTTCAGTGGTGTGAGATTATCGTCATTTTCATGCCTGGACACTATCTTTTTATTTTTCCAAATATGCATGGTGTAATTTTAATGTTTTAATAGATACATCCTTTAGTTTAGACTGTATTTGTGTATTGATTTCATAATTATAATGCAATGACTGCATTAGTTCGATATGGAAATATGCCCGTAGGATACTTGAAAAAAATATAAATACACCACACTTCCTTGCTCTAATAATATTCAGGTAGTCCTTGACTTATAACCATTTATGTAATGACCGTTCAAAGTTACAACAGCACTGAAAAAGGTAATTTATGACAATTTTTCACACTTATGACTGTTGCAGCATCCCCATGGTCACATGATCCAAAATCAAACACTTAACAACAGGCATATATTTATGACGGTTGCAATGTTCTGGAGTCATGTGATCACCTTTTGTGACCTTTTAACAAGCAAAGTTAAAGTCATATTCACTTAACCATGTTACTTAACTCAACAACTGCAGTGATTCACTTAACAACTGTGGCAAGAAAGGTCGTAAAATGGGAAAAAACTCATTTAACATCTATCCTGCTTAGCAATGGAAATTTTGAGCTCAATTGTGGTCATAGTCACCATTACTGGACTACCTGCAATTAAAATTCTGTTGGATCATCCTATAGCCTACCTTCTGGTATTATAATACTTCCAAGAAAGCAAAATGCACGTATATTGTCTTCCCTTTGAACCTGAGCGATTGACAGTATGAAGTTTATTTTCTATTGTACATTTCTTTATTGCCAATTACCATTTTTGCCTCCAAAAATAATAATCAAACAAGCTGTGTCCACTCTTTGAGTTTCTGATGGGGCAACATATAGTCAAGGAGCTGCTCTTTTTTTGGTCTAAATGATCTCTATGAGAGAGACACAATAAATATCTATGAAGCAAAGTAATGCCATTATAAATGTATATGTTGATAATATCCTTGTTCTTCAAAGTTTTTATGAACCTGTGACCTTATCCTTAATGTAAGCATAATGTAGCACACAATGGACAAAGTACTTTACTTCCTTACTCTGGAGATATATTTCTGGAGACAAAATATATCTCTTTTATTCTGCTTTTCCAGCTCCTAAGAGACTTAGCTTCTTAATCATTTTAACTCTAACTACTGGCATTGTTTGGTCCATCACCAGGGAGTTCAGAATATGTAAAATCACTGGTTGGCTTGTATAAAAATGACTCAGATAGTACTACTGCCAAACCTTTCTCACTGTTTTCAGTATATAATCTGCATCACTTGCACTTATCTGCTATAATTGAGCTAATCTCTTATTATCTTGTTATTGGCTAATTGTCAAGTAAACCATTTTACTGTTTAATTTTTTAAAAACTAAACCAATTTTTTTTATAAGGAAGTAGCAGAACAGGCACTTTGTCAGCTCTTCTGCCACTATTAAAGAAAAATATGGTTTAAATTCAAACGTATATGACAGAGTCATCTGATGTGTAACACCTTCTATTGGTATTTCAGCACTGATGCTACAAGTCAACAAACCAAGGTGAAAAGTGGATTACTTTTTAAAAACACATACTTTCATATATTAGGCTTTACAGAACTTGGTGAAATGGAGACAACCAGTGCAACATACTGCTATAGGAAAAATGGCATGAATGCAATCAGCGTACAAAGAAAAGGGAAACAAGCATGCAGACATTTATTGAATTATAACCATATTAATTAAATGCTGGGAATTTTAGATTCACACCGAGTTGGGCAGAAGTTCCCCATCCCTGTTTTGAAAGTTTTCGTTTCATTCTCAGGTTACCAGTTACAGTAACCGTGAAATCACTAAATTTTCAAACTATGTTCTGCAGTCCCCTAAGATTCTATGATAATTTGATGGGATTCTATAAAAAACTAATGGGGAAAAAGTTTATCTTTCACAAGAGTTTTCCCTCTTAATCAGGGGTTCTACGTTTTTTTTTTAAAAAAAGACTAACAAGTTCCACTGCCTGAAAAATTTAAAAACCTCTGCCCCAAATCACAAATAAAACTTCTAGATACTGAACCCTAATTTTCACCAGCCCAAACCACTATGACCAGTGAAAAAGACTGAAGTCTAAGACCTCCGGACTGCCCACCACTGCTCAGGCCTATTCCAGACACCTTCAGCTACCCAAAGAGCTCAGAACGGCTGAACTCCTCACTTGCTGTTAAGTCACCAGTGTTTGCAAGTGCTGCTCCATGCAGGAGGTGGCCGGTTGTCTTCCTTCACCATAAATGCATCCATAACATCAGGTCTTTGCCTGCTCCCAAACTCTGACATCCATTTCTAACTCTGCAGGATCACGGTGAGTTCTTCCCTTCCCATTTACTCCCCATATTGCAGGCAATATTTACGTGTGTCCGCGCATGCACATGCCATGAAGAAGTCCACTTAATAATCAAAATGGCATCCCCGTGAGCTTCACTGAGTTGTGTGGAAATTAGTAAATTTAGGATTGCGCTGCTCAGATTCAGTCATGTCTCAAATCCCTTTGGAATGTGATTTCTTCTGGAGTAAATATAAATGAGGATTGTGTTGAAAAGGAAGGAGAAAAATGAGTGTTTAAGTGGCTTCAGACAGGCAATGGGGGAAAAATACAACACTTATTCTAGATATATATTCTCAGTATGTGCATATTATTTTTACTTTGTTTTTTTATTAGACATAAAATGTATTTTTCCAGATATGGATCATTCGCTACAAACTGGGAGAATTGAAGATGGTACTGAAAAAGTAGAAATAAAAAAGTGAAATAAATTCCAGGGCTGTTAGTGTTGCTGTTGCGTCTTATGACACATATTTTGATAAATTAGGCTCAAGCCCAAGTAAGAAATGGAAATACGAAAAAAAAGTTTTAACAACTTTAGTTTTACGTGGAATGCAAAAAAGATAAACCAAATGGACTGAATGTCAGTAAGTATTACATAACAGTAATCTGAATGCTTAAAATTGTGAAAGCATCAGGAAACCATGTATTGCAACCTTGTAAATTAAAAGTACTGAATATTCTAAAACAAAATGTACAGCACTCCATGTGAAAACAGTGGCATTTTGTACATTTTTATGTAACAAGACAGATGGCCATAGTATTTATTTGATTAAAACTTTAACTTCTCAAAAAATTGCAAAATTAATATTTTATTTTTGTACATTGGAAACATTAATTTTGCATTAAAAAGAGTTTTCATTTTATTGCCAATTTTCTATCACCAGAGCTTTGCCCTTTGCTTGGGAGTATCAGAATTGAACTAACAGATTCTGCAGCCTGAAAAAAATTGAAAACACTTGGGCTAGTTAATGTTCATGCTATCTGAGAGTCTCAAGAGGATCACATTAAAAATCTGACTGGGTAACTACTATACCCAAGAATCCATCTATACTTATTCACATATACAATACAGAAATGTGGCCATGCCACAGCTCAATAATATTAATTTGTTCTCAAATTAAGTTTAATATGAACATATCTAAGAATTCCTGTTAATATGTAATGCTTTAGACATTAATTCCATTATTTGATTATCATAGCCTATGTTTTATATACAGAAACATCAAAGCAATAACAGAGGATTATTTCACTAAGTACTGCATTCAAGTTAATTTATCACTACTACGATCAGTAAGAAACCATGGCTCAGGGCTACCTTGAAATATCATTCCCAAGCAGAAATAGTAAATCTAATCTCACATATAGAGCAAACTGTCAACCTAGTAAGTTGCACATACTGATATTTTATCATTCAAATATGCTTGGGGGGGGGGGAGAGAAAAACACAATATTGTATTGAAACAGATTATACTTCAGCGTATTTTGTGGATGTGTTGATACATGTGTGGAAAGAAATTGAATTCCAAATTCTAGCAAAGGCATCTGAATTGATTAATTTGCCCCTCCCATGCCTTCAGTGTTTGAGCAGTAGAACAATTCAACCATAATAGACAATAAGCAGAGATGCGTAAGCAGCTGTGAATAGAAAATGATGAATGAAATGCATGACGTTAGAGAACTATGAATTGGGGAGTTTACTGCATGAATTGAAGTCTAAAGTAATCTGCCCCTCTGCCTCGAGCTGAGCATTGCAAAGTAAACTAGAAAGATGTGAAAAAAAGAGGTGGGGGGGAATGGTCTCTGACACATTTACAGAAACTGATGGCCTGTCACCTAGACGCTGATGAGTATTTTCACTGGATAAAAATGGCAAGCAACAGTCTAAAAATAGACT
Organism: Ahaetulla prasina; assembly: GCF_028640845.1. Classification (NCBI taxonomy): domain Eukaryota; kingdom Metazoa; phylum Chordata; class Lepidosauria; order Squamata; family Colubridae; genus Ahaetulla; species Ahaetulla prasina. Next base: position 292,303,391 of record NC_080539.1, on the reverse strand, counting down.
AGTGTGCTGCAGACCTGTCTGGCTTGGCTACACTACCAGAATACCAATGTAATTTCTTGTCAGTACACTTGTCTCATATTTGAACAGTGAAGGTGAGAGGAAAAAAGGTGATTGTATACTGTCATTTGCCAGAATTTGAAAGAATATACAATATATTAGGCGTGTGTTTAGTTTACATTTTGCAAGAGAACTAAAATAAAATAAAAATATAACAAAAAAAGTGCCTTTCAATCTGCAAGGAACACAAAAAAGTCAAGGAAATGATCTTTCCACTAATGGGCAAAGATGGTGAGAAGGGGACGGGCAGCAGGGTAAAAGCGGAACTGCCTAATGCCTTCTTTACCTTTGTCTTCATGCAAAAGAAAAAAAAAGTCTACCCTACCAAAAGCAGCAATGTGGAAGAAAGAATAGGAATGCAGGTCAAACTAGGCAAGAAATTGGCAACAGGATTCCTATGCACTCCAGCTGAGTTCAAATCACCAGGACCAAATGGTTTTTACATGCCAGGGTTCTGAAGGAGCTGGCAGATGTGATTTGGGATCAGTCATAAGTCCCTTTGTTCAGGGCCACCTTTGAATGGCCACTGAACAAATGGTCATTAAGCAATGTGTTCTTTACTGAATTATTCCAGCTTTTGCTTCTTAAACGTATCAGCAGAAAAGCAGCATAAGACATGACAATAATAATAATAATAATAATAATTTAATTTGTATACCGCCCTTCTCCCGAAGGACTCAGGGCGGTGAACAGGCAAATAAAATAAAAACGATACATTTCAATAAAAACAATATTTAAAAAACTTATTCCAATAGCCTAAATTTAAAATACAATACAAAATATAAAATAAACCCCAATAAAATCCATATTAAAACCCTATTTAAGCCAGTCCTGCTCGAAAGAATAGATATGTTTTAAGCTTGCGGCGAAAGGTCCGGAGGTCTGGAAGTTGTCGAAGTCCTGGGGGAAGCTCATTCCAGAGGGTAGGTGCCCCCACAGAGAAGGCTCTCCCCCTGGGGGTCGCCAGCCTGCACTGTTTGGCTGACGGCACCCTGAGGAGGCCCTCTCTATGTGAGGGTACCGGCCGGTGGGAGGCATGTGGTAACAGAAGGCGGTCCCGAAGATATCCCGGTCCTATGCCATGGAGCGCTTTAAAGGTGGTAACCAACACCTTGAAGTGCACCCAGAAAACCACAGGTAGCCAGTGCAGCCTACGCAGGATCGGTGTTATATGGGAGCCACGAGTGGCTCCCTCTATCACCCGCGCGGCTGCATTCTGAACTAACTGAAGTCTCCGGGTACACCTCAAGGGGAGCCCCATGTAGAGAGCGTTACAGTACAGACAATCCGATCTCTCAGACATATCAAGTATATGCATTTAGTAATTCCCCATGCAATAAATACTTGACTTAACAGACCTGCATTTGAGTTCAGATGAGGTGGAAAATTTCTATCCTTATGCTACGCTTTTGTGCATTCATTATTGAATGCAATAAAATCTTGTTTTGTTAAGAAATCTAAGTACAACACGTGAAAAGGAGTAAACAGAAAAATAATGACCTTAGACACATATGGCAATATAAACATATATAGGTAGATAGTAGGTTATTTTGAGATTGTGGGATATTCCTTAAAACTCAGCTGTCCAGACACAAAGTAAGTTCTACATCTCTGGGGCTTGCTGGTTGCTTTAACAGTTAAGAGTTTCTAATCATTGCTAGATTAAATTAATAAATAGCACATACCTTCCCAACAATTTTGCTGATTAATTAAGCTGAAAAACAGCCAAAAGCTCTATAATTAAAGTGCAATTTAAACCCAATATCCCAAGTGTGTTAAACCAAAATGCAAAGCAGAAAGCACTTTAAACAAACATTTCTTCTTTAAGATGAGCATTTTACAAGCCTCTATCAGGAAAATTTTGCTTATGTGTCTACATCACCAAAGCAGACATGAGATATATCTGCAAATCAAATAACTGCCTTGCATTTTCTTCCATATCGAGTAGTTGCCTGTCAAAAAAATTGACTATTTCAAAAATAAAAAAATATCAAACCAAGTTGGCAATAGGGACTAAATAAGTGGGAAACTACAAATTAACACTTATTTTTTTAAAAAGAATTATTCAATTTCTAATTAGAGATAAATTATAAAAATACCAATTTTCTGTTGTATTGTTTGATTGAAAATCTACACAGAAGGCAACAGTTTCTAAAGAACACTACTACTGGGTTAATAGAAATTGTAAAGTCATTCACAAATTAGCCAGCAGAGGTAGCAATATACTCTAAAAGCATTTTTCTGTAACAGGATTAACACCTTTTTCAGATGCAGAATGGTATCATATTTTTGTTCACTGAAAAAAAACTTACTTTTAAATTTGATTAATATTATATTTCAGAACTTAAGCCTTGAAATTTCACAATATATTTTTTAAAAAAATTAGAAATGTCACAGATGCCATATATGAATATTATGAGCAATGCCCAGGTGCACTAGGTTGCTGAACCAAGCAAAAATGTTTACAGGAATAATTAAATTCAAGACAAAATATTTTGCCACTAAGCGAGTATTATCTTTATTACATTAGTAATTCTTTATGTTTCTTTATTTTTAAAAAACTGCCTAAGGGATTTAGAGGAACTGCTAGGTAACTAGCAAATGCATTTCTTAATTTACATTACACAAGTATCACATTTGTATTTCACTGTTTTAGAAAATCACTACAAGTCTACAAGTCTGCTTCTAGTTAAATTGTTCGAGGATTCTTTTAAAGGATCTTAAACAGTGAAATAGGATGGATTGATAAAAAAAAAAGACAATAGCACTTGCCTGAACACCTCCTTGGGGATTTAAAATTCAAAAAATAAGTCATCATAGCCATCAATTTTTAGAGACACCTTCACAAGTTATACCCATAAAGCCACTGGTGATTCTTTCCATCATATATTTTTAAAGCCTACTTATTATTAATTAGGAAATACTGTCTAGTTGGCAAAAACTATATAGGAAGGTAAGCTGCACCAAGATGCTGTGATGGTTAGCTATTGCTGAAGTCTAACAGAATTGCCCTTTGAGAAATTACAGTATAATACTTTTTAGTGGTTACTGTAATTAAGGCTATTAATTTGGAAATAACACTTTGTCAGTGTTTGAACCAGCAGTGTGTATCTCCCTCTATACAATAAAAGAATAATTTAGTCTTTGCTCACCAGCTATGAGTTTTGTTCACCCTAGATTAGCATACAAAAATTTTACTGCTAAAAGAGTATTAACTTCGGTATATATGACTAGAGATAGGTTTTCTGGTTGAATGTGCACACACTACAGTTCACTGGATTTTGGCATGCAAAAGGGGGATATGGAGGGAGAGTTAAATACCTCTGAGATACAAGGTCAGTATTGCAGAAATTAAAGTTTATACAGTTGTTATGTGCTCCCCATTCTGGTCTATTCTTTTTTATTTACAAGCCTCTATCAGGAAAATTTTGCTTATGTGTCTACATCACCAAAGCAGACATGAGATATATCTGCAAATCAAATAACTGCCTTGCATTTTCTTCCATATCGAGTAGTTGCCTGTCAAAAAAATTGACTATTTCAAAAATAAAAAAATATCAAACCAAGTTGGCAATAGGGACTAAATAAGTGGGAAACTACAAATTAACACTTATTTTTTTAAAAAGAATTATTCAATTTCTAATTAGAGATAAATTATAAAAATACCAATTTTCTGTTGTATTGTTTGATTGAAAATCTACACAGAAGGCAACAGTTTCTAAAGAACACTACTACTGGGTTAATAGAAATTGTAAAGTCATTCACAAATTAGCCAGCAGAGGTAGCAATATACTCTAAAAGCATTTTTCTGTAACAGGATTAACACCTTTTTCAGATGCAGAATGGTATCATATTTTTGTTCACTGAAAAAAAACTTACTTTTAAATTTGATTAATATTATATTTCAGAACTTAAGCCTTGAAATTTCACAATATATTTTTAAAAATTAGAAATGTCACAGATGCCATATATGAATATTATGAGCAATGCCCAGGTGCACTAGGTTGCTGAACCAAGCAAAAATGTTTACAGGAATAATTAAATTCAAGACAAAATATTTTGCCACTAAGCGAGTATTATCTTTATTACATTAGTAATTCTTTATGTTTCTTTATTTTTAAAAAACTGCCTAAGGGATTTAGAGGAACTGCTAGGTAACTAGCAAATGCATTTCTTAATTTACATTACACAAGTATCACATTTGTATTTCACTGTTTTAGAAAATCACTACAAGTCTACAAGTCTGCTTCTAGTTAAATTGTTCGAGGATTCTTTTAAAAGATCTTAAACAGTGAAATAGGATGGATTGATAAAAAAAGACAATAGCACTTGCCTGAACACCTCCTTGGGGATTTAAAATTCAAAAAATAAGTCATCATAGCCATCAATTTTTAGAGACACCTTCACAAGTTATACCCATAAAGCCACTGGTGATTCTTTCCATCATATATTTTTAAAGCCTACTTATTATTAATTAGGAAATACTGTCTAGTTGGCAAAAACTATATAGGAAGGTAAGCTGCACCAAGATGCTGTGATGGTTAGCTATTGCTGAAGTCTAACAGAATTGCCCTTTGAGAAATTACAGTATAATACTTTTTAGTGGTTACTGTAATTAAGGCTATTAATTTGGAAATAACACTTTGTCAGTGTTTGAACCAGCAGTGTGTATCTCCCTCTATACAATAAAAGAATAATTTAGTCTTTGCTCACCAGCTATGAGTTTTGTTCACCCTAGATTAGCATACAAAAATTTTACTGCTAAAAGAGTATTAACTTCGGTATATATGACTAGAGATAGGTTTTCTGGTTGAATGTGCACACACTACAGTTCACTGGATTTTGGCATGCAAAAGGGGGATATGGAGGGAGAGTTAAATACCTCTGAGATACAAGGTCAGTATTGCAGAAATTAAAGTTTATACAGTTGTTATGTGCTCCCCATTCTGGTCTATTCTTTTTTATTTACAAGCCCATTCAACTTGCGAAGAAACTCTGAGCATACACAGTTCTATAGAAGCATGAAAACTAAGAAGTGAAAACAAAACACAGCAAAGATCAGGAACCAAGGAATTGTTGGAAGGAAAATCCATCTGGTTCAGTTCCAAACTGGGAAAAAGGCACTGGAAACAAAATGGAGGCTGATTGGAAAGAAAAGTTCTCTATTGATGAAGCAGAACCACCAACCACATATGATTCTGGGCAGCTGACAAAATGGAGTTGAGAGTGGGTGGGTCTTATACCTTCTTTGAGCTTTGTATTTGAGCTTCCTGTTCCTGTGCAAGAACATATCCTTTAATATTCTATTGGCTGTTGTCCGATTCATATGGGGTCGTGGCTGGCTCTATAGGCAAAAGGGGAAATGCATATCCTAGATCCCTGATGGTGAACCAGTGGCACACAGAGTCCTCTCTGCTGGCACATGCGCAGTCACCCCAGGTCAGATCTCTGTGGCGTTTCTTTTGTGAACTTCCGTTTCCCTGCAAATGCCAAGAAAGAAGCTCACAAAAGAAAAAGATCTTACCTCTTACCATGCTGCCGGTGTTGGGATGTTCTGCCTCCCGCAGGCCAGCTGATGTTCAGTCTTTGCTGCGCATGCGCTCAAGTCCATGCGCGTGCACACACCTTTCAGTATGGACATGCACGTGAGCCTTTTGGGCAATCGGTGTCTAAAAGGTTAGCCATCACTGTCCTAGGTGCTTGTCTGAGCTAATTTTGTTGACCTTTTGTTTGTTGCTTATCTGAGTTTCTGTCTTGACCCAGTCTTCCTGAATGCATTACCAAATCTACATTTCTCAAAGCTGACCTTCTCAATTTCTGCTAGGGCAGGGAAACTGGGCCTGGTTTCTGCCTCCCTTTCAGATTTTTTCATTTTCTACTTTAGGGGAAATATTTTATCCTGCCTTTTGGGGTGGGGAGTGTCCCACATTTTCAAACAGCAAACTTTTTTTCTCACTCATTTCCTAAATTTTCAAACTCTAGGGTCAATCTGTATCTTGCCTCCTTGCATGTAAGAAAGATCTGCAGTTGTCACCAAAAAGGTTTAAGGAAAGGGGCTTCAAAGAGTTCTGTAATACTGGATCTTAATGGCCATTTTATACAATTTCACCCCATCAGCATGTTTATTTCAAGAAATTTGTATACCGCCCTGACAAGGACTGGATTGCCATTTTAATTTTCTTTAGAGATAAGAGTAGTAATACAGGTAGTCCTCAACTTACAACCACAATTGAGCTCAAAATTTCTGTTGCTAAGTGAGACAGTTGTTAAGTGAGTTTTGCCCCATTTTATGACCTTGCCACAGTTGTTAAGTAAATCATTGGTTATTAAGTTAGTAATATTGTTGTTCAGTGAATATGGCTTCTCCACTGACTTTGTTCTCAAAAGGGAGCAAAAGGGGATCACATCACCCCCGAGACACTGCAACCGTCATAAATATGAGACACTTGGCAAGCGTCTTAATTTTGATCACTTGATCATAGGGATGCTGCAAGTCACCAAAAACACATGCTTCCCAGATTTAAATAGAAAACCTGAAACATGCTCTCTATATGACAGCATGTGTGGCAGTCAGGTGTCCTTGGGAGAAAGCAGCCCAACAAATAACCTGATTCTTTATCATGTAGGTTTTAAAAGTGATAACCAGTACTTTGAATTGCATCGAAAACTCTACTGGAAGCCAGTGCAACTCGTGGCATAGTGCTGTTACATGGGTGTGATGAGTCGTGCCAGTAACTACCTATGCAGCTAGATTGTAAATTAAATAAATAGATCCCTAGGGTTCAGCAAGTGCAGTTTAAGGACAAAGGCAAAATGGACTGCTAAATTGGCCACGCCCACAGTCACATGACCACCTATCTACACCCACCCACATGACCACCTAGCCACGCCCAGCCAGCCAGTCCACCTCGCCCCAACAGTCTGAGGGACTGTGAATTGGCCCCCTGTTTAAAAAGTTTGAGGACCTCTGTTGTAGATGATTTTCAAGGGCAGCATCTTGCAATAGTCTAATTGGGAAATGATTGAGGCATGAAGTGACCATGAGGAGGTCCAATCTAGGAATGAGTGCAGCACAGATATTGTTATATCTGAGTTGTTCAAACTCACCCCTCCTGCTACTCCCTATAACTACCTCCTGCTCTTTAAGTAAGAGCTGTGAGTTCAGAATAATCCCTGGTTTGCATAATCTGGTTGCAGTAATGTCACCTTATCCAAAATCAAAGATAAAAATGCTCCAACTCCCTGAAATCTGGATCTTAGGAACCCAAACCCTATAAGGATTTAAGTTGCAACCTGTTGTTTCCCATCCAGACAAATGGACAGAAATACTTTAAGCTGTCCAAGGAAGAAATTTCATCATTGGGACACTTGTACCAAGAGTGCTGTCTGAAAGCACAGCAAACTGCTGACAAATGCCTAAAAAAAGCAGCCTGGATATATTTTAATTTACCAGCCAGCAGAAATTAATTCAGATATGTGATTGATTTCATTCTGTAGTGCTCAGCTACCAGAGGCAATCATGAGATTACATACACAGCTTAAGGCACTAAACACAATTCATATTCTTTGCCTGAAAAACTACATGGTCTGCCAACTTCGAATTCCCTTAATTGGAAGCCAAACATGTAAAGTGTCACATATAACCAAAGTAATAAAGTTAATTCATTCGCTTTGGTTCTGTACTATGTAACTTCTAAGCAGAATTTAGCAAACAGGCTCAGACATGCATGAGCTTCATTGAAAAAAAAAGAATACTATACTTTAATGGAAATAATGAGTCACTATTGAGAAAACTGAGTTATTTGTTTTGTTTTCTGTAATGTATCTTTATGTTCTGCAGATCTACTACAATAGAGATCAGTTGATATGAAATGGTGCAAGTAGTTCCTACAAAATGTGTCTTGCTAAGACAGGGGAAGACAAAGTGAAAAAGGAAATGGAAAAGAGGACATGAACGCTGAAAGAAAAATATTAAGGCTCAGATTTAGAGAAGTCTAGTGATGGACAAAGAGAAAAGTGAATACTATAGAATTTGAGAGGGAAAGGAAACTAATACCAGTAGTTATACTGATCTGGTTAGAGCAAGGATAAGGAATAAATGACACTAATTTTGTTGAAACCACCCTGGTCTTCATAGTACCTTACAAAGATATTTAAAAATTATTAAGAATATAGAAGATAAAGGATTTAAATTTAAAATGCACACATATCAATAAATTCTACTTCACAAAAACTAAATATAATCTACAGTTTTTGAATTTGAATTTTTGATAAGATTCATATAAAAATATCAAAACACAAAAAGAAGTTAGAGGCAAGCATTTTATAAAACCAACTGAAAGTAAAGCAAAATATATAACTGAAATATAACTTTAATATACAACCATAATTGAAATACTGCCTAAAATTCTTGTAACTTATCTCCACCACAAGATATACCTAGAAAGGTAGAAAAATACAGAAAAGAGCAATTAATATAAATATTTGAAGGCTTAAAAGGGAGAGTAGGAGAGAGACTTATAATTACTTAGATATAATCTCTATGGCTGAAAAGCATACACTTCTCAATATCAAACATCAGAGAACTATTACAAGGGATTGTTTCTGAAGGTAATTTAGACTAATCCTTGGAAGCAAATTCTGAATCTGATTACCACTTTGATTTAACTGGTCAAGACTTCTGATATATTCTGGAAGAATTAACACAGAATTATAGAGTAAAAACCAGCGGAGAAAGAAAAACAGTGGGGAAAGTATACTAAATGATGTAGATAGAGAACAAACTAGCAACTAAATGTTTCTCTTTTTCTGTCATTAACATAATAGTATTCTTTCAGACTCTTAAAATACAGTCAAGTAGTGTTTCCCTATAATATATTATCACTATATTAAAAAATTAAACTTGTGCAACACAGTTTACCAAATTTGACTTGAGCAAATGACATGACACATACTCTTATTAAAGCAAAATTATTTTAAAGATGAAACAGATGCCATGTAAGAATTTTAACTTTTGTGTAAGCATGAGTTACACCTTAACTCATACACTATGAATAATTGGAAGTAAGGTAATTTCCTTAAAGAAAAAGTCAACTGTGGGAAAGTGCAAATGTTACACAATGCAGTTTGTACCCGGGTCCATGATAATGTAACATTCAGCATTTCTTTTTGTTTATATTACCTATTCTTTTAAATTAAACATTTATATCATTTTGAAAGCATGCCAGTTACATTAAAGTATAGGACAGCTTTAACTTTCTCAGACTGAAGAGCTGTAGAAACAGGAAGGATTTTGCTCTGAGAATTCCACACCACCTATAAAATACTCCAAATGTTTAATTAATACTTATTACCTAGATACTTAACTAGATACAAATACTTAACATAACATAACATAATAACAGAGTTGGAAGGGACCTTGGAGGTCTTCTAGTCCAACCCCCTGCCCAGGCAGGAAACCCTACACCATTTCAGACAAATGGCTATCCAACATTTTCTTAAAAATTTCCAGTGTTGGAGCATTCACAACTTCTGCATAAGTTGTTCCACTTATCGATTGTTCTAACTGTCAGGAAGTTCCTCCTTAGTTCTAAGTTGCTTCTCTCCTTGATTAGTTTCCACCCATTGCTTCTTGTTCTATCCTCAGGTGCTTTAGAGAACAGCCCAACTCCCTCTTCTTTGTAGCAACCCCTGAGATATTGGAACACTGCTATCATGTCTCCCCTAGTCCTTCTTTTCATTAAACTAGACATACTGAGTTCCTGCAACCGTTCATGTTTTAGCCTCCAGTCCCCTAATTATCTTTGTTGCTCTTCTCTGCACTCTTTCTAGAGTCTCAACATTTTTTTTATATCGTGGCGACCATAACTGAATGCAATATTCCAAGTGTGGCCTTACCAAGGCATTATAAAGTGGTATATTAACACTTCACATGATCTTGATTCTATCCCTGTTTATGCAGCCCAGAACAGTGTTGGCTTTTTTAGCAGCTGCTGCACACTGCTAGCTCATATCTAAATGGTTTTCCACTAGGACTCCAAGATCCCTCTCAGAGTTACTAGTATTGAGCAAGGTACCACATATACGGTACCTGTGCATTTTGGGGTTTTTTGCCTAAATGTAGAACCTTACTTAATGTACTAGACCTTTTAGCAAAGAAATTAAAAGAAAAGTGATGGTCAGCGTCATAGCCCTTTGATGTGCTGTTCAGAAGATTACAGGATTTCTATTTCTTTCCATCAATACCATAGTAAAGAATTGTAAGATTATGTTTTTATCACTACATCGATAGTTCCATCTATAACCTGTATTATTACTGCCAAAAGCAGACACTATACAACAAAAAGGGGAGGGGGGGGGAGATTCAGCGTTTTTTCTCCTCGTGTATAAAAGCAATCAATCAAAAGGAATATGTGGAAGACCTAATGCACAACCAAGTGACCTTGAATGTGCCCCATTCCCGATTTATGTCAAAAGGGCAAGAAGCGTTGGCTTTAAATTGGGAACTCCCAAGTATCACGCAGGTGCAGCAGACAAAGCCAAAGGCCCCGAGCTAGGAAACCTTTTAGGTGTAATTTCAGAGAAACTGGGCTCGAGGGCAAAACAAAAGAACAAAAAAAACAAAACGACAATTAATAAAAACGAATTAAAAAAAATAAGATCAGAGAAATGAAAAGGCGCCAGTTGATCCTCGGGGCAGCTTTGCATAATGAAAAGGCACACAACAGCAGCGCTTGCCAGAAACCGGGCAGGAAGCGTCGGGGAAAGAATAAATGGGCTCACCTGCCCAGGTGTTCAGGTAGGGCTCCAGTGTAGCCGAGTTGTCCAGCAGCCACACGCGGAAGGCACGCATCAAGTTAGACATCAGACTGTAAGAGTGGTAGCCGACTACCAACACTCCGACCCAATAGTAAAAACCGGCAGGGAATAATAAAAAAGAAGACGCCTCCATAGCGTTCCCAACGTTGCGCCAACAGCTTACTGGAGTAATGATGGCCCGGCAATACTGAGCTGTCCAAGCTTGGGTCGGACCCGCCCACAAAATAGCCCCGCCCCAGAGAGCAGCTATTGGCTAATTAATGCAATGTAGGTTTGCGATTGGATATCTATCGTGGAACACATGGCTCTTGATCTCGCGGTACTTTCTTTTCGGAAAAAAAAAGAAAGAAAGAAAAAGAATTCCCGAATAGACCGGCACTTATGGTCCATAAGTCGCTTCGCGCTGCCATGTGGCGAACGCCTCTTCCGGCAGAGCTTGCTTTCTCTGGCTCTTATTGGCGGAGAGTGATGTCATTCTTGTGGCGCCCTCGTTGCCGTTAGAGAGCGTAATTGTGAGGAACCGGCGGTTGCGAAAGAGAATTCGTTGCGTGGCGTTAAAAGTTGGAACTAGCGTGGGGACGGTTTTCTCTTTCTTCCTTCAGTTCTTTTTAAATCTTGTCCTCGTTCGGTCCCTATGTAGCCAAAGTGTTGTTATCTTATTGGCGTCTTGCTTCCACCCACTGTCGTTCATTCTCCCGTCATTCCTGACCGCCTTACTACATATACCCAAGTAACCCAGTGTCTCCATATATAAACAAGGAGGAAATGGGTAAAACTGTAAATTTAAATATAAGAGAAAACAAGGTATTAAAATAAAATTGGAACAAACGAACAGAAAAACAAGCTATTTGCAACAGAAATACAATATATATCTAGGCATTTCTGCAGCTCAGTTTTTAGAACAATGAATCTTTGAATGCAGAGCTATGTTGTCCAGTCTTGCTGCAAAAAAAGGCTGGCTCAAAGGCTGAGAATTGAAATATTTTATTAAATTTTTCAGTTACAACTTCAAAAAAGCTATTTACACCCTTCAAATTTATTATTGCCTATGGTTCATATGATCCTAGAGTCCTGCAGTCAGGTGACCAGAATTTGCAATATTTTTTCCATTTTCCAGTAGAAAACCATAATACTTTCTTTATGCTGGAGTTTAGAATAGAATAGAATTCTTTATTGGCCAGGTGTGATTGGACACACAAGGAATTTGTCTTGGTGCATACGCTCTCGGAGTACATAAAAAAGATACATTCCTCAAGAATCATAAGGTACAACACTTAATGATAGTCATAGGGAAACAGTCAGTATAAATCTTAAGGATACTAGCAACAATACATCATACAGTCATAAGTGGGAGGAGATGGGTGATAGTGGGAAGAGAATATTAATAGTAATGCAGATTTAGTAACTAGTTTGACAGTGTTGAGGGAATTATTTGTTTAGCAGTGTGCTTGTGTTTCGGAAAAAACTGTTCTTGTGTCTTGTACACCAGAACTGTTCTTGTTCTGGTGTACAGTGCTGTTGTGACCCAGACCCAAGTAGGTAGCAACAAGCTCAGTCCATGATAAAATAAACTTTATTCTCGCCTGGACTACTGCAATGCTCTCTACATGGGGCTCCCCTTGAGGTGCACCCGGAGACTTCAGTTGGTTCAGAATGCAGCTGCGCGGGTGATAGAGGGAGCCACTCGTGGCTCCCATATAACACCGATCCTGCGCAGGCTGCACTGGCTACCTGTGGTTTTCCGAGTGCACTTCAAGGTGTTGGTTACCACCTTTAAAGCACTCCATGGCATAGGACCGGGATATCTTCGGGACCGCCTTCTGTTACCACATGCCTCCCACCGGCCGGTACGCTCTCATAGAGAGGGCCTCCTCAGGGTGCCGTCAGCCAAACAGTGCAGGCTGGCGACCCCCAGGGGGAGAGCCTTCTCTGTGGGGGCACCTACCCTCTGGAATGAGCTTCCCCCAGGACTTCGACAACTTCCAGACCTCCGGACCTTTCGCCGCGAGCTTAAAACATATCTATTCTTTCGAGCAGGACTGGCTTAATAGGGTTTTAAATATGGATTTTATTGGGGTTTATTTTATATTTTGTATTGTATTTTAAATTTAGGCTATTGGAATAAGTTTTTTAAATATTGTTTTTATTGAAATGTATCGTTTTTATTTTATCTGCCTGTTCACCGCCCTGAGTCCTTCGGGAGAAGGGCGGTATACAAATTAAATAATAATAATAATAATAATTATTATTATTATTATTATTATTATTATTATTATTATTATTATTATTATTATTATTATTATTATTATATAGCTAGGAATTACTTCATTCCCAGTGTTGTTCAACTCAAAGTAAAACAAAGGCCTCCCAAACATAAATTCTTCAGTTATCACAAACCTGAGTCCAATTAGGCAAAGTGCCAAAGACCTTCCTGATAAATGTCCAGAAGTCACAAAAAGATGAAGCAGAGGATGCAGCTACAACGTTGTTTTCCGGCAAGCTGAAACACCGGTGCTGGTTTGTTATTAAACCTTATGGGAGGGGCCAATCATCTCTTGGCCCTACTCCCCAGTTGTCCTCTCTGCTTGAGCTGCTCTTGCCTTTTGACAGCTCTTCTCATGCGTGCATTAGGAACAGGCTCCTTCAGTTCCTTTTCCTCAATATTATCAGGCTTTGGAGGCCGCACCTCACTTCCCGATGGCCCTGGCCTCACCGCTGTCTGACAGACCACAGTCTGCTGACAGACCACAACAAGTGCTCTATAGCGTCGTTTTGAGGGTAGGAGTTGAAACAGTTTATGTCCAGGATGCGAGGGATCTGTAAATATTTTCACAGCCAGCCCTCTTTTTGACTCGTGCAGTATACAGGTCCTCAAAGGCAGGCAGGTTGGTAGCAATTATTTTTTCTGCAGTTCTAATTATCCTCTGAAGTCTGTGTCTTTCTTGTTGGGTTGCAGAACCAAACCAGACAGTTACAGAGATGCAAATGACAGACTCAATAATTCCTCTGTAGAACTGGATCAGCAACTCCTTGGGCAGTTTGAGCTTTCTGAGTTGGCACACAAAAAACATTCTTTGTTGTGCTTTTTTGATGACATTTTTGATGTTGGGTGTCCGTTTTAGGTTGTGAGATATAGTAGAACCTAGAAATTTGAAGGTCTCTACTGTTGATACTGTGTTGTCTAGTATTGTGAGAGGTGGAAGTATGGAAGGGTTTCTCCTAAAGTCCACCACCATGTCTACGCTTTTGAGTGTGTTCAGTTCCAGATTGTTCTGGTCACACCATGAGGCTAGTTGTTCAACCTCCAGTCTGTATGCGGATTCATCATTGCCTCAAATGAGACTGATTACTGTTGTGTCATCTGCAAACTTCAGTAATTTAACAGATGGATCATTTGAGATGCAGTCATTGGTATATAATAATAATAATAATAATAATAATAATAATAATAATAATAATAATAATAATAATAATAATAATAATAATAATAATAATAATAATGTTTTAATTTGTATACCGCCCTTCTCCCGAAAGACTCAGGATTTAGAGAGAAGAGAAGTGGAGAGAGCACACAGCCTTATGGGGCCCCTGTGCTAATTGTACAGGTATCTGATGTGATTCTGCTTAGCTTCACTTGCTGCTTCCTGTCTGTTAGGAAGCTTATGATCCATTTACAAGTGTGTTCAGGTACCTCTAGCTAGTTTAGCTTAGTTAGAAGAATGTCTGGAATGATGGTGTTGAATGCTGAACTAAAGTCTATAAAGAGGACCCTTGCGTAGGTCTTTGGAGATTCAAGATGTTGTAGGATGTAGTGCAGAACCATATTAACGGCATCCTCTGTTGATCTATTTGCTCAGTATGCAAATTGCAGGGGGTCTAACAGTGGATCCATGATGGTTGTCAAGTGAGACAGCACCAGCCTTTCAAAGGTTTTCATAGCTACAGATGTTAGAGCAACTAGTCTGTAGTCGTTCAGTTCCTTGATGGTGGGCTTCTTTGGCCCTGGGATGATAGTAGAACGTTTGAAGCAAGAAGGAACATAGCACATCTCTAGCGATTTATTGAAGATATGGGTGAAGATGGGGGCCAATCGGTCAGCACAGACTTTTAAAGTCTTTTTAAGAAGGAGTTATCTTGTTTGGGCCTGGAGCTTTTCCTGGCTTTTATCTGTGAAATAGGTCTTGCACTTCCTTTTCTGTGATCACTAGGGGTTGTGAACCCAATGGGATGGGGTCAGTTGTAGGAGGCTTGGCTGTTGTTAGTATGTCTGAGATGGGGGTTATGGAGATAGGTGGCTGTAGTTTCCTTTCAAACCTGCAGTAAAACACGTTCAGGTCATCTGCCAGTTGTTGATTTCCTTCAGCCTGGGAAGGAGGTTTGCTGTAACCGGTGATATTTTTAAGAGTTTTCCACGTTTGCTGGTTCATTTGTTGAGAACTGATTCTTTAGATTTTCAGAGAACTTCTTTTTGCTGCTCTGATATCTCTTGTTAATACATTTCTGGCCTGATTGTACAGCATTTTATCACCTTTTCTGTAGGCTTCCTCTTTGGAACGATGTAGCTGCTTAAGTTTAGCTGTGAACTAAGGTTTGTTGTTACAGTATATTTGCAAGTTCCTGGTTGGTACATTTAGGTCTTCACAGAAGTTGACATATGATGTTACAGTATCTGTGAGTTCATCTAAGTCTGCAGAGATACTTTCAAAAACATTCCAATCAGTGCAGTCAAGGCAGGCCTGTAGGTTTAATTTTGCCTCCTCAGTCCAGGTCTTCACTGATTTAATTGTTGGTTTTGTGGTTTTAAGTCTTTGCCTATAAGCAGGTACAAGGTGAATCATGCAATGATCAGAGTGTCTCACAGCTGCTCATGGTAAGGACAGATAAGCATGTCCTTAGTGTTGTGTAGCAATGATCTAAAGTATTCTTGCCTCTAGTGGGACAATTGACATGCTGAAAGTATTTTGGTAGCTCTTTCCTTAAGTTTGCTTTGTTTAGATCTCCCAAAATAATGGCCAGTGAATTGGGGTATTTGGCTTCAGCCTCCATAATCTGGTCAGCTAGAGCAGGTGTCTCCAACCTTGGCCCCTTTAAGACTTGTAGACTTCAACTCACAGAGTTCCTCAGCCAGCTTTGCTGGCTGAGGGACTCTGGGAGTTGAAGTCCACAAGTCTTAAAGGGACCAAGGTTGGAGACCCCTGAGCTAGAGTTCATAATAACAGCAATTAGTAGAAATGAGGAGAACATAATTCACTTAATTATATACTTTGCTTAATGACCATGTGATGCGCTTAATAATCACAGTGACTAGCTTTATGACCATCACAAAAATAGTCATAAAATCAAGACCGGTCACATGGTGCACTGACTTATGATCCCTGTGACTCACAACCATAGGCTCTTTTGTGGTTGTAAATCAATAAGTACATGTATATTATACTAAGGTTCATAAATTCATGTACTTGCTTTAAATTTATGCCATTTGTGTAAACTGCAAGAATTCACTTTTCCTGACAAACATAACTTATTGTTATTTTAATTTTCAAATCTACTACTTGCAGTCTTTCCAAACACCTCTAATGTTATTACAAGAATTCCTTATACATTTATTCCATAAACATTAAACATCCAACAGGACATTGTACATTCTTATCTTGTTTTGTGCTCAGTGATCAGGCATTTGTTAAATATTCCATTTATTTTCACATATGCCTTATTTTCCTGATAATACTGTTCTTACCACATTTGGAATCAATTTTCAATTCAAGCTTACTAATTTTAGCATGAGCTTTTTCTAAATCAAGAAACATGCATTAAATTTTCTCTTTGTATAATACTTAAAAACCTATGGAAAGCAAAACATCTAGTTTCCACACATTCCTGCCAATGGCATAAAGCTGATCTGTACAACTCCTGTTTAGCATTCATTATTTGTGTATTTTGAATATGGAATTGTATTCAGAGTCCATTTTTCTCCAGCCTGACTGCACATTTAGGCAATATCAGGAAACCATTCCATTTCAGCCTTTATCAATGACTGAGTCTTATTTAGAAAAGCTAATTAATGTAGCAATAAAAGGTATTTAATAAAGACAGCAACTTCTCAGAGAATTGTATGGTTGCTGGGTGGGTGGGGGGAAGAGAACCTGTTCGTACCTGTACAGAATAATTATATATTTTGCAGAGGCTCACCCAAATTGTTTCATCCCTGCAACTGGTTATATGAGTTTTTCTGCTTAAATCGAAAATACATCAGATCTAATGATCAACATATTTCCATAATCTTTTCAGAATCTTTCTAGGTCTATTTCTTTAAACTAGAGTATCAAGAGTTGAAAAGATAATACATATTTTTTGGCTTATCTGATTTCTTACAAATAAACGTAATGTGGTTTTGATTGGTAGTTTAAAATGTTTTTAAAGGTATAATATTAATTTGATAAGATTTAACAACACAAATGTGAAAGTAATTGGGATGTTTATGAGCTTGAGACTGTTATTTCCAGAATTCCTTTCTCCCATAGGAATAAACGTAGAAGAGTAAATCTTCACAGGAAAGGTGAGATTAAAGAAATCTGTGAATCAAGATTTCTATATTTAAAAAGTCATTTGTTGCTAGGGTTTGCAATGTATTATGCATGGATACCTTATCTACCCAGATGATACTGCATGTATTCAATTTCTGCATTTATACTTTTATTTAGCAAGATAAGAATAGGATGTCTCAATCTGATTAATAGATTTAAAACTATTTGTTCATTTCTGGATGATTATGAATTAATTACATATATGCCTACTGTATTCTGTTACAAATTACATATATGGCTGCTTTGGTTCATTTCAACAACTTTGTATATGGTAGAATGTGTTAATGTGTGGAGTTGTTTTAGTTGTAAACTGCAATATAATTAACTGTTAACAGTGTATTTAATGTGTATTATAAACATTTTTGTTTATGTTCAGTATTTTTTTGATAAATGACATTTTTCTAAAATGTGATGGGAATTAAAGATACTATTTGAAAACTCAAGGCTGTTTCCATATTGTGCCAAAATTATCTTTAAAAGTTCAGAAATTCTTCTCAAAGAGTAAGACTTCAAATTTTATGGTGACCACCATTTAACTTTATTAGTCTGAGCATGTCTTTTTGTTGAACTATTGATGTTGGCTAAATTTATTTATTTATTTTTATTTATTTATTTTGTCACACAGTATATATAAGCATAAGCATGAAATAACTAAACAATACATAAGCATATATATAAGCATGAGTATATAATAACTATATTAATTGGATATAACAAAGGGAAACAATAGGACAGGAACGGCAGGCACACTTGTGCTCTTATGCACGCCTTTTATTTCCAATCACACCCTGGTCAGGTGTTATTGGAAAGAATAAAAAAAACCGAGGATAGTTCTACTACGGAATAAAAGAAAAGTTAGGGAAAGATGAGTGAATTTGACCTGGAGAATAAAAAAAGTCCAAGATGACATGACATGACATGACATGACATGGTATGGTATGGTATGGTATGGT
This sequence comes from Ahaetulla prasina, assembly GCF_028640845.1. NCBI lineage: Eukaryota > Metazoa > Chordata > Lepidosauria > Squamata > Colubridae > Ahaetulla > Ahaetulla prasina. Next base: position 292,284,979 of record NC_080539.1, on the reverse strand, counting down.
ATGGTATGGTATGAAGAGGGATGCATGAGATAAAATATTGCATCAAATATGGGGGAGAGAGGAAAAAGGGAAACTAGAGGAATATGCAGAAGAAAGAAAACATTAACTGATTTAAGTTAATTAACTGATTTAAGTTAATTAGATTCAAACTAACTTTAGACAAAAGTAATTTGGAAGAAGTGAATTAATTGGCATTGGTGTAGGAAAATAATTTATTTTCTACAAATTTGAAGTTTTGCTTTCTATTAAGTGGGTGAACTTATAGAGAGCAATCAGTAAAGTTGGCAAAATGACGCAAGAGCCATTAGTAGACAAGAGAGACAATAATAATGATCTCTCAGTTGCAGAAAAGGAGGGAGCGTGAGAAAGAGACTCAAGATAATCCATCTTGATTCTGTATAAGAATCTGTGAAACTGGCAGGTTTTCAAGATTCTGTTATTAGAATCTTGAAAACCTATCTAGAGCAATAAAGTGAAATTTTAGTAATCCTTGTAGCATCTTTCCTGACCTGACTTTCCTGAAAGGCCTGATGTCAATTATGAAAACTTCACCATCAAAGTACTCATAAAACAGCTTGCTGAAATTATTGTTACAACATCAATACTAAGCTATATATAATAACAAATCTGTACAATGCCAAGATGTAATTAACACCACATTTGAGATGAGGCTTGCCTAAGCCAGGAGCACTCAACAGCCTACAGTCTATGAATATTACTTTGCTCTCATGGAAGCTTGCCAGATAAGATTGAGTAGCCCAAGTTCAGTTTTTGACTTTCATTATTTAGTGCAAATTGTTTATGCCAGACCAGCTAGCAGAAATTTGCTCCAGGTTGACTTGGAGTTTTGAGTGTCTATGCTCCTCACTGAAGGTATAATCCATTGCTGGATAGTTAGCAGAACATCTGCAGAACTAAAAAGATTTCTTGGATGAGAAGCAAAACATTTTCAAGAAAAAACTAAGAAAGTCCAGTTGCCTTTTTGAAAAGCACCATTGGGGACAACGCTGGCTTGGATGATTGAGAATCTCCATGGACGATTGAGAATCTCCATGGGCAAAAACCCTGTCCTTCTCACCTACCACTATTATCAACAGATAGGGAACCACAGGACAAAGAAGATTCAGTGCTGCCCACCACAATACCCTCTCCAATACTAGTTGACATGCATTGGGAGGGACAAGATTTGGCTTTAACCTTAAGAAACTAACAAGCAAAGGGGCGGGATTAATCCGTCCTCATTTCCCACAACAACATGCCTGAGACAGCTTCACCCATAGGAAAAGAAACTGGTTCTGAAAGGAGGGGGTGTAGAGGAGAACAGAAGTAGAGTTGGCAAAGGTAAAAGGTGCTCCGCCAATGCATGGAGGTTGTACAAGTCTTCATGTGGAAAAACCGGTTTCAGCTCGACCCTGAAAAGAGTGAATGGCTGTGGGTTTTAAGATCCCCTGCATCTACTGAACTTCCATTATTCAGTCTGCATGCGGTTCCACTCCATACTCAATCTGGGGGTTCTCCTGGACTTGAATCTCATGCTCAAGTGGCTGGTGGCAGCTGTGGCCTGGAGAACTTTTTCAAATAGTATATCTCATGCATTAGTTCTTCCCATTTCTAGATCATCAATGTTCCTAGATCATCCTAGTTCACATTGTTATCACTTCCTGCTTGGACTATTGTAACATGCTAATATGTAGGGTTGCCCATGAAGAACATTAATAAATTTCAGTGGATCCAGAATACAGTGACTTAAATGTATGCAATTTTCAGTGTACAACAGTATGCCTGTGTAACACTGCTGCACTGGTTCTCAGTAGGCGTCTGGTTGCAAATCAAAGTTCTGGCTGTCACTTTTAAAGCCCTATGTGGTATTGTAAGACTACCTATCCTTGATGAGTTCTCTCTGTCCCCATCAGATATCGCAGACTAAGCATGTTTTAGGTTCTCTCAATGAAGTCATATAATCCGGTGGCCCCTTTCTGTAACAGCACTGCCCTGTGAAACAAATTATTTCCAGAAATGCAAACAGTCTCACTCTATTAGTCTTACAGAAACCTGTGAAGAACTAGCTATTCCTCAGGCACTAGGGCTAAGATGTTAATTCAACGGAGATCTGGCTGAATATGTAGGTTGTAGGGTAGAAATGATATTTTTATAGGGGCCTCAACTTGGATTTTGTATTTCATTTTTAATGCATTGGGATTTGTTTTGTGAATTTCTTTGGAAAGATGGGAGTGACATTGTTGTGGCCCGCCAGCGGCCAGCAGAGCTGGCAGCAGTTTCGGACAGTGAGGAGGTTGGGGAAGAACATTGGCCAGTCCTGGAGTCTGGAGAAGGCTCTGATGAGGGCTCTGCATCAGAGACAGAGAGTGGGACAAGACCGTATGCCAATTGCCTTTGGAGTCAGACATCAGTGAGGCAGACAAACAGCTGGAGCTGTTCCCAATGTGCACATGCACAGAGTTGCCAGACAAAGGGAACAGTTAAAGAACAAGGGTCGACTTGGGAGTAAGGCCACAGGTGGACGATGAATGGCCCCTCCCAGAGGGAATAAAAGAGGAGCGAAAGGGGAGTAAAGCTTGCAGGAGACAATTAGTTGGCTTAATTGGTTGGCAACTCCTTGTCAAGTTTTGAAGATATTGGCCTGACAGCTCTCCAAGCCAGATAAGGTCTGTGACTGTAAATTCTCCCTTGAAAGACTTTGCTGGATGTGAATGAGAAGAATTCATAGTAACTTAATAAAAAGGGTTTTTTGTCAGGACAAGAAGTCTGCTTCATGCTCTTGGAAAGCCTAGGTCAGAACAGACATAGAAATTTGATTAATAAATGAAATAAAGAACTATAAGACAAAAAGAATCTCTCAACCCTGAGAAAGGAGGGAAAAAGAGATTCAAGATTACCCCACCTTAATTCTGTAGGACAGTGGTTCTCGGCCTCTGGTTGGCGGACTCCTGGGCGGGGCACAATGTCATTATAGAGGGTTTGCAAAGGCTTGAAAAGTTATTATTTAAATCTTAAGTCTTGGTGGTCTGTAGCCATGGTCCGTGGCCACAAAAGGTATTTAAAGGGGGTCTGTGGGGAAGAAAAGGTTGATAACCATTTCTGTAGAGTATAAGAGGGGGCAAAGGGAAATATAAAAGCTTTGAAAAATCCATAGGATTCATAGGATGAGCCTAGAATCATATCTCCAGCAATAAAGCAGAAGACCAGTAGTTCTAGCAGTGTCTATTTCCTGATTTGGCCTGAAGGAACGATAGAAGTTTTGGTCTTCTCTGCTTTCATAATCACTTTTTTTCCTTTTTTCCTTTTTTTTTTGACCTAGCATTTCTCCTCCTAAAAAGTTGTAAATTTGGAAAGAGTTTCCAACATGTTTGATATCATGCAACAGCAAAGTTGCAGAGTCATTATATCTGCCATTACCCTTTAACATATTGGTTGCAAGATGTAATTTGCATACGCCTATTACTCATATCTTTCATCTTTTAAGTAGTAGCATATTCTGTAATACTTTAATAGGTGAGTAAATAAAATTCTTTCCCAGCCACCTGTGTAGCAATCACCTGTCTTTAGTAATAGAGCTACTGATAATACTTGCCTGTTAAGAAAGGAACTTGGCATTTTTAATTTTTAATACCATGTTAAAATTATAATTAATATGAGATTGATGATAAAACATTAAATTTTAATAATATGGCAAAAATGGATGAATATTGTAATATCTTCTTGGATTGGAAACATAAGAATAGTCCTGTGTGATCTGTGCAGGGCACTTATTAATTCATTGGTTTCTCAGTTAGTATTTGGAGCTAATCAGGAGAGAATATTGCTTAATAGACCTGTCAGCCCTGAATGATCTAAGTATGTTATCTATTCTTTAGTTTTTCAAATTTATAATAATTCATTAAAGCAAGTTTCTAGTCTTTCATAAGGAGTCATCAGATATTTGAGTCAAAATCCATTTTGTGTGCCTTTTGCTGGTACACTTTGGTACTTTTCTTTCCTTATTTTTAATCATTTCTGATATTATGATCATATTGTCCATTTGACTAACCAATTTTTGAAATATTTTATCAATTTTGCATCTTTATTATGTACTTTTGCCTTCCAAAATTCTAATAGGTCATCTTTTTTAGGGCAAGCGATATATTTGCGGTATTTCCCAGTAATGCAAACAAAAGTTAGTTTGTTTGAATCTGCTGATTATGTCAAAATTGATTTAGAGCAACAGCAATAGCACTTAGACATATATACCGCTTCACAGTGCTTTACAGACCTCTCTATGCAGTGCCAACATATTGCCCCCAACAATCTGGGTCCTCATTTTGCCTACCTTGGAAGGATGGAAGCCTGAGTCAACCTTGAGTCGGTGAGATTCAAACTGCTGAACTGCTTGCAGCTAGCAGTTAGCAGAAGTAGCCTGCAGTACTGCATTCTAACCACTGTGCCACCACGGCTCTATTATCTTACCTTTGTATTGATTAATTTGCTTTGAAGCAAGCCACGACTCTTTTAGTTGTTCTTCCTTACTTGTCTTAATATCAAGGTAATGTATTTTCTGTAAAATTTTGTTTTTCTGCCTTTGAATCAGTTATGACTTCTAGTGATCACCTGGATTAGTCCCTACAGTTTTCTTGGCAAATTTTTGAAGTGGTTTACCATTGCCTGCTTCCTAGGAGCTGATAGTATTACTGGCCCCAAGTTACTCAGTTGGTTTTGTACTGATAGAAGGACTAGAACTCAGTCTCCCAGTTTCTAGCCTGGTACCTTTAACTGCTACACTGTCTTTTTCATATTATTTTCATATTATTTTTAAAAATATATTTTGCTTTAATATTTTCAAGTCACTGGTATCAGTCATAACTTATTGATCTTTCTTGCCAGTCAAATTAGCTTTTGCTTTAAATCCCTATTATGATGTTACCAATGCTGCTGTAGTATAAATTAATTGATTGGTTTTAGCCAATGTGTTTGTTAAAATATCGTCTGCTGCCAACTTAACATATTTTAATAGTTCTTTTCAATTATTTCTTATGATTTTGAGTTACTATATGTTTATTTTTTTATTTCTATCTATTTGCCAAAAAGCTGGCATTCATCATTTTTGTTCAATGTTTTTATGTCTTCAATCACCTGTTGTCTTCAATCACCTTTTGTTGTCACTCTTGGTAATATCTGATGTTGCTCTTCAAATATTCTGTTCATGCAATGATCTCCAGTTTCATTCATATTTTTATCAATACTATTAGTATTCTGCTAGTTTTTCTGGTTTGTTTGTTTTTAATTCAACATCACTAACAGCTTTTGATCTACAGATAAATCATTATTGATCCATTGATTTCATTTATATCATAAATAAGTCTGGGTACTTATTTTTTCCAAATACTAAACATTTTGTTTTGAATTCATCTCATTTTAGGGTTTAACTTAAAATAGCATTCATGATTTTTTGGTTTTTTTCAACTGACTATTTCTTTAACATTGCTGGCTCTTGTAGTCACTTTAAGCAGCCTTCCTGACTGTCTAGCAAGGGGTGTCAAACTTGATTTCATAAACCTGCATCAGGGTTATGTTTGACCCTGGGGGGTGGGGGTCGAAGTGGCAGGTGAGTGTGGCCAATTTAATGTCACTCATGTCAGGGACACCTATGGTGGCTCAAGTGCTCTGCCAGAGAAAATGGACTCCATAGCTCCATTTTTGGTGACTACGGCCTCCTACAGCCCTCTGCCAATGAAAACAGAGTTCATGCGCCTCTCCCAAGCTCCATTTTTGATGGCAGAGGCACCGTGGGCCAGTCCTTCGCTGTTTCCCTTGCGGGCCAGATCTAAGCACCCTGTGAGCCAGATTTAACACCCAGACCTTGATATCCCTGGTCTAGCAGAACCAGCTAACCCTCTAGACTGTTTATCAACTGATGACCAGGAGCCATCACACCACATGTGGTGCTTGTTGACTTGCTTTTCTATTGTGTTCATTATTGAAAATAGATTGTGTTTGTACCATAATTCATTATATACATACACACACACATTATTTATATCTTATGCATTTTCTGTTTTGTCTTACATTACCACATTTTTTCTTAATGCAAGCTTTCCATTTTCTTAAGAAAACCTTTGATTTTATACTTTAATGGATACTAATAGAGAACCAAACAGCTTGACCCCTTCTTACATTGCGGAATACCTTCTAACTGAACCTTGGTTATTGTGATTTTAAATAACCCTCTGGCATTAAGACGAGATTTGGTTCTCTCCCTTTCAGTCTTTTTAAGCAACCCCCTGATTTTTAATAAACTTGCCCTTTTTTATTGTGATTGTATTAGACCCCTCTTGCGTATATGCTAGCTGTAATTGCATTATGGTTTCTATGTCCAATCAGAATTTAGAAAGAAATTCAAATCTTTCTCCCCTTTGGACAGTCTCAAGATAAATTTTCTGAGGCAAAGTCAGTCTAGAAAGGCTGAATCAACCTTCATACCAGTCAGGATTGAATCCGTGGCTGTGGACAGAGTTAGCCTGCAATACTGCATTCTAATCACTATTACCACCATGGCTTTTCTCTTGTACAAAACATACTATAAATAAGTACATCTCCCTCATATATATATTTTTGCACTTCCTTCATATATATATTTGCAGTTCACCCATAGATGTATTTTTTTTTTAAATTGAGCAGCAGGTTTGACAGATTTCACCACCAACTTCATTTTCCTCTGTTTTCTTGCAAGCAGGAGTTCAGCTGCTTAAGGATGAAGCAAGGATTTATGTTGTGCTGAGGAAACAGCAAACAAATTAGTTGTCTGCATTATTATGCATGGGAATTACGTTGGTAGTTAGGATTTTTGGGGACAAGAATGCTGACTATGTGAACAGTTAATTGCTATCTTAACATCAAGCATGAGAAATACAGAGTGAGATGTCTATTAAGATGTGGAAAGCTAGGAAAACAACTGTCATATTTAAAATGCAGTGGTGTACTGCTCCGCTCATTCTCACTTACACACATAACTGTGATTTAGTGAGTTTATTAATATTCCTCAGTAATTCCCTTCACCAAAACTCAGAACTGTCCCAATTAAATCCAGCCACAATCAGGCCAAGATTAGTCCACAGAGCAATTGTCCAATAATCCACAAAGTCATTGAAAGTTGCTCAAACAAAATAATTCCACCAAACAAACTTAAATCCACACACAAGAGAGCTCACAAAGCAAGAAAAGTTCAGAGTCTCCAAGGTATGAATCAATTCCAAACACAGTGTCAATCCAGAGTGAAGCATGAAACATGACGACCAAAAACACAGAGCTAGAAAACAAACGCGTTCCCAGCAACACCTCCCTCTGTCTGCTGTGATAAATAGCAATCTTTCCAGTGCAGCTTATCAAGACAGGCGGGGCTTTCTCTTTTCTAGTAATCAAGGTGATCTCCGCTGCTCCTGCCTTTTCTCTATCCTATGTGTTTTTGGATCAGGTGCAGAAGGCATTTCTTCCTTCTCTTCACCGGGCGTCTGCCATTGCAAGCTTCCTCCAGCTAAAGCCTCCTCCAAATCTCTTCTGAATGGCTGTTCAGAGACAATCAATCAACTCAGTTTCTGATGTGCCAGGTATGGGCTCATCTTCCCCTGAGCTGATATCAGAGGAGGAATCTGGGGAGCTGCCAAAGGAAGACATCACAAGTGGTTATATGAAAGAAGTATACGTTGTCAGAAGGCAATCATCTGTTCAAAACGTGTGGTTTTTTTTTTAATACAGTAAAGATTCTTATGTAGCCATGTATAGTTGAGCACATGGGTGGACTTTGTTAGATTGAGTTTCAGCCAGGAAGTTTGATAGTATTTTCCTTTTAAAACCATGAAAAAAATGAGATTTATTTATTTATTTATTTAAAAGGCTTTAAAAGGTCATGTTGCAGTGTTATGTATATATATATTTTAAAAAAGATTGTGCAGTAAGCCTAATGATTTCAAAAATTGCAATTAATTAAAGAGAGAAGGGTACTTTAAAAACACTAGAAAGAAGCCAAGACGTGGCATCTGTAACAAATTGCAGTGATCTCAAAATGCAATGATGGAATCACAGGAAGTATGCAATCACACAAAGGATGCAATCACAGCAAATATGTGATCACATCATCATGCAAGTACAATACTTACGCACTTGATGTCTGACACAAGGGAAATACCATAAACACTTAACACTTTCAATAAGTAATCCAGGAAAATATGTTTTAGTAAATGAAAGTAAATGCATTATTATTGCTTTCTACTTTGTATAACCAAAGGAACAGCATTAAAGAAGATGATTTTCAGATTTGTGTACATTGTCTATAGTCTCCTTCCATGGTAAATGCCTGAGCCAGCCACTTATAATACACTTCTTTTCTAGCCCAATTTTAGCCTCATATAATGAGATGTTTGGAACTACCATACCAAAAGAATGGACAATAGGCCTCTGTGTTGCTATTTCACAGAACCAAAGACAACTGGGTGTACTTTAGCCTCTAAGCTTGGTTGAACTTTCTGGTCCTGAACTTTGGTGAACTTGTCATAACTTTCTCATACTTTTGATAATACGCCAAAAATTTCATCAGATAATGTCCTGGAAGCCAATAACAACTGAACCAATTCCACTGAGAATGATTTAGTACTACTACTTCCCACTAATCAACAACTACTAGAATCCAATTTATTTCTAATTTGTAACATATTGAAAAGCTAAGAGGCCAACATTAACAATGTGACCAAGAACTGGAATAGTGATATTCCCTTAATTGGGACTTATCTGATTGAATGTAACAACAGAAGCAGCCCTAAAATGATTCTAGCTAAGAAGCAATCCCAGGAGATAAACCTTCATTTACAACAGAAAGACTAGGCTCTAAACCGAGTGATACAAATTCTAAGTTTAGCATCAACACTATGGTGCTTAATTGGACTAGTAAGAATGGGAAATTGATTTTAAACAGTCAAGAATATTAAGATCCTTAAACAATCTAGAGCAAGTAGACAGTAAAATTAATTTTTAAAAACTATACCGACTATTTGAGAGACTGAAAATAGAAAGGAAAAGAAATTGGCATAAAACAACTAGAGAAAGAATTAAAAATGTAACATAACTGTCCACAAAAATTAAGAGACAAAAAGGTAGGCTATTGAAGACAAAGCCTATAAGGGACCTACCACTGAAGTGAGGAGAAGGGCCTATTCTGGAGCAATATTTGAATTGTTGGATTCCATGACTAAATATGTGAGCTTCCACCACCTGCCATATCTTAGAACAGGGGTGTCCAAACTTGGTCCCTTTAAGACTTGTGGACTTCAACTCCCAGAGTTCCTCAGCCAGCTTTGCTGGCTGAGGGACTCTGGGAGTTGAAGTCCACAAGTCTTAAAGGGACCAAGTTTGGACACCCCTGTCTTAGAAGATGTGTACATGTAGTGCCCCAGCCCTCAAAGACGTTGTTCATATTTGGTTTGATTGTCCGCCTTAGGTTTAGATAATTAAAATCCCTACTTGAAAGAGCAGCACTCTAGGATCCGAATCATAGCAATAGCACTTAGACTTATATACCACTTCACAGTGCTTTACAAACCTCTCTAAGTGTCAGCATGTTGCCCCCAACAATCTGAGTCCTCATTTTACTGACCTCGGAAGGATGGAAGGATTAAGTTGGTGAGAATCAAACTGCCAGACTGCTGGCAGCCAGCAGAAGTAACCAGCAGTACTGCATTTTAACCACTGTACCACCATGGCGCACTGTGCCACCACAGACTTAATCATAGATTATCCTATTTCTTCCTGGGCTCTGTATACATTGAGAACAGAATCATTAAGTTTATAATTAAGACTGTTGAATAAGAACCTGTTATATCAAATAGATTGGGATATCCTGTATTTATCTGTTTGCTGATTCTTTATATTTATTACATATGTGTTCTGTCCCCCCATCTCAGTCCGGGAGGCACATGAAATGACTCAATTAGCCGGCAATTTAGTCCACGGCAGCTATCAGCTCTGGCAGTAAACCAGCGAGCATCTGCCAAGGTTTTCTTTTATCTTTCTCGATGCTGGCGTGTCAACCAGGAAGTCAGGAACAAACAGCACTCCAAGCCAAATGCTCAGTCAAATAGTTCAGCTCAAGTTTTCTCCAGTCAGTTGATTTGTTCGTCACGAAGTAGTATAACAGCCCCTCCTGCTTTTATACCCTCTGGGGTGTGGCTCCGTGACTCAGCATTTTCTAGGCCTGCCCCACCCCTGCTTCTGTTGTTCCTGCCTCTCTTGTCTATGAAACCTGGGATCTAACCAGGACTGATTGTCCACAGCTGGGTCTGGGAGCATTGCCTGGGCGGGGGGAGATACAGGAGACAGAAGCCTCGTTACTTCCTCCACCTGGCCTGCCTCTGGCTCCTGGAGCTGAGCCAGAGAGGCCGGCCCTGTGGAGGGGAACCCTGACAGCCCTTCCCCCTCACTCTCTGAGTCACTCTCTGGCAGGGGGCCAGCCCCGGGGTGGTGGTGGCTGGAGCCACAACAATATGTACTTTATTACTGTATTTTTTTATCTGTTTTAATTAGAATCCTATGTTTTATTTTTGTTTTATTTTTTTATATGTTCTTAAGACTAATTAATAAATATCTATATATCTAGATACTACTGAGCACTCTGCACCTTCTGCAACATTCTGACTCAGACATAATGCCAGAATATAAGGATTTAATATGAAATGGGTTGACATCTCTTGGCATCTTTCCTTTATTCTTTTAAGCTGGCCTGTATGTTCCACTTATCGATTGTTCTAACTGTCAGGAAGTTCCTCCTTAGTTCTAAGTTGCTTCTCTCCTTGATTAGTTTCCACCCATTGCTTCTTGTTCTATCCTCAGGTGCTTTAGAGAACAGCCCGACTCCCTCTTCTTTGTGGCAACCCCTGAGATATTGGAACACAGCTATCATGTCTCCCCTAGTCCTTCTTTTCATTAAACTAGACATACCCAGTTCCTGCAACCGTTCTTCATATGTTTTAGCCTCCAGTCCCTTAGTTGTTGCTCTTCTCTGCAATCTTTCTAGAGTCTCAGCATCTTTTTTACATCGCGGTGACCAAAACTGAATGCAGTATTCCAAGTGTGGCCTTACCAAGGCATTATAAAGTGGCACTAACTAACATTATAAAGTGTCTTTCCATGAATGCGTTCTGTCAATCTTTGACATGTTTCTCATACATATTTATTTTTGCTGTCTTTATATCGTACATTGTAAAGGAGTCCTTTTTGCCTTTTTTGATTACTTGGTCTTTGGATTTGCTCAAAGGATCTTAAGATCTTTGGATGGAATTTGTTGCTTTATGGGTAATACCGAGGGGTTGACCAACCCATTGGTAGTTTTTAAAATATTTTGATGTATGGAAGGTTTTTTTTTTTGTGGATTATGATGGTTCTGCTATGGTTGTGTAGAGAATAAAGAAGATAATGATATACAGACTTTATTCCTAAGGCACAAAAGGCTAAAACATTTCATATAGATAACATTTGAAACAAATAACTTTCTAATTCTCTGAACTATAAGAAGGGCAGTACAGCAAAATCAGACTTGTAAGTTTTTGTTACTATAGTCAATCTCAATAAAAACTGTAGACATCCTATGAAAGTGATTTTATGGTTTGATCTACCTTGCAGGGCTAATAGTTGATTGTGAAGATCCCACTCCATTGGAAAGTTATATAATCTTTTTATATTTTTTGTAGTCCTGGGTAGTTAATATTAGCAATTTTGCTTGTCTGAATATGGTTTTTACTGTGTGCCATTTGATTGTTGTTGTAGCTGAATACTTGATTAGCATGTGTTGCTTTATGCATCTGGATTGGAAATTTGTCATTGTTTTCTTTGCTGATGGTAACTTCCAGGAAGGGTAGTTTGTTATTGTTCTATTTTATGGTTGTGAATTTGATTCTATCAAAGATGTTAATGGATTGTCTTGTGTGTATTGTTTAATTGTTCTTTCTTGATTATGACAAAATGTCCATATAATAAATCAATGATATGCATAAGAATATTGCTACTTCTAGACATTGTATCACTATTTCTACTAAGAATCTGGAGATGGTTGATTCCACTGATGGTTCACCATGTTTGTATACTTATATACAATGTTCTTTCTGCGCCAACTCAGTAAGCTCAAACTGCCCAAGGAGCTGCTGATCCAATTCTACAGAGGAATTATTGAGTCTGTCATTTGCACCTCTATAACTGTCTGGTTCGGTTCTGCAACCCAACAAGAAAAACACAGACTTCAGAGGATAATTAGAACTGCAGAAAAAATAATTGCTACCAACCTGCCTTCCATTGAGGACCTGTATACTGCACGAATCAAGAAGAGGGCCGTGAAAATATTTGCAGATCCCTCGCATCCTGGACATAAACTGTTTCAACTCCTACCCTCAAAACGACGCTATAGAGCACTGCACACCAGAACAACTAGACACAAGAACAGTTTTTTCCCGAAGGCCATCACTCTGCTAAACAAATAATTCCCTCAACACTGTCAGACTATTTACTGAATCTGCACTACTATTAATTGTTTCATAGTTCCCATCACCAATCTCTTTCCACTTATGACTGTATGACTATAACTTGTTGCTGGCAATCCTTATGATTTATATTGATATATTGACCATCAATTGTGTTGTAAATGTTGTACCTTGATGAACGTATCTTTTCTTTTATGTACACTGACAGCATATGCACCAAGACAAATTCCTTGTGTGTCCAATCACACTTGGCCAATAAAATTCTATTCTATTCTATTCTATTCTATTCTATTCTATTCTATTCTATTCTATTCTATTCTATATGTCAAACTGCAAGCATGTGAGAAGGCACATGCCTATAAGTTCAATAAATCTTGGAATTTCAATATTTGTATTACTTGTTAGGGGTTGGTGTGCTATATAGGAGTGGTGCAATAGATTCTTCCGCCTGTTTTGAGTCGCTGGATATGAAGAACACAATGGCATCAAATGATTTCATCTTCTTCAGTTATTAATTCTTCACTTTTCATGAGGCGCCGTAAAGGTCAATTAATGGAATATTTGGTCCCATCTTTGGGATGTCTGAATTTGTTGACCAAATTGTATGTTGGGTTCTTACAGGGATGCAGTTATGTTAGATATGTATAATTTTAAGGCTTTATATAGAAGTCAGAAAGTCTGGTCCATAGCTTTTCATATGCAACTTTCTTCTTTTGTTATTTGTCTGTTCGGGTTAGATTGGTGAAGATTATCTTGAATTGATTGTCCAATTTCTGTATTGAGTTTATGAGATTGTAAATTTATGAGGTCATAGCTTTCCTTGACATTCATTAGTTCTTTTGCTTTCAGGATGTACTGTGCACTATCCATGATACCTGTTGTTTAATACGCTTTGTCTCCTAGAAATATTGCAGAGGTAGGCTAATTCTTTGGTGTTTCAAAACTTTCTTCTGCCTTAAGATGATTCTGTGCCCATGTAGTCACAAGTACTCTTAATCCTTTTCCAATGTCCTCTCCCAAATAGATATATTGGAGGATATTTTTTCTCCCTCAGCCAAATCTGGTTCATTTTTCAAACTTGGTTCTAGTTTATGGCTTCTTCCCCTGGTCCTTTCTACCAAAACTGGTCCTGTTTTGCTATGTTGGAAGAACATACAAGCAGAGGCCCAAACCTGTTTGCATAAGAGCTTGAAATAATAAAAGGACACATGTAAGTTAAAGAAAGATAAGCCACTAAAGTAACATATAGATAACATATAGAACTGTAGAGAATAAACTTAATCTGGCAAAGGATGGATAAGAAAAAAGGCTTAATTGTGCATCTTCAAAATATACAGCAGCTGATACATATCAAGAAATGTAATAAAGAAAAGAATTGTTATTCATTTATTCAGCCTTTTTCAAAGAAAATGCACATTCCACCAGATTAATTGCGAAGAGGATGAGGTGGCAGAATTAAAGTCTAACTCTGATTCAAATGAAATCTGAAATGAATATGTATCTTTAACTATCATACTTCCTAACTCCGTGATCCAACCTTTCTGGCACTAGGGACCTGTTTTGTGGGAGACAATTCTTCCACAGACTGGGATGGGGTGGGGTTTTGTGCGCAACCTAGATCCTGCGCAAGTGCAGATGAAGCTTTGCTCACTCACTTGCCATTTTCAAGGTCAGTTCCTAATAGACCACGGACTGGTACCAGTCTGCAGCTTGGCGGCTTGGACCCCTGTCCTAAATGACTCATAGTAATATGCAACAAAAATAAAACAACATAATTCCCTAAAAATATCTAATTAATATGGTTATTATAGTTTACTGCGCAGTCAGCTGAATGTTTAGACTGGATTTGGTATTTTGATCTACCTATTGAGTCCATCCCAAGGACCTGAGAAAGGCAGATGTCGCTGTTTGATGTTGTTAAAGGTATCGTTGCATTACCTACACCAGCAAAGCTGGCTGAGGAACTCTGGGAGTTGAAGTCCACAAGTCTTAAAGGAACCAAGGTTGGAGACCTCTGACCTACACAACAAATAAATTCACAGCTGACAGTTCTTTAGCTGGTGTGGACCTTCATTCACAGCAAGTTCTTTCCAAGAACTGGATGTCATAATGTATTGGCGTAGTATATGTTTGGATCCAAACAATTTGGCCTTTTGTACCTGATTGATGGAATTTTTGCAAATGGGCAGATGGGCTAAGTTTAGCATTCCACTTTGACACTTTAAAACATTAACAGTTCTTTTCAGTAATTGGTTTCCTGAAGGTCAGAAGACAGGGTACTGCTGGATTTCCAGAGGAAGACTGTTTGATACGACTGGGATCATAACTGAGATCCATGACCCTCCAAATCTCCCATGTTCCTTTTCTAATTCTTGTCTTTTCTTTAGTACATGTTCGCATTTGTTACTTTGGTTTAAATAGAAGATTATATATACTGTATTTTGAAACAGAATTTATACCCCAGTTACTACTTAAAGCAGACAGTCCAGTTCTGTAAATGCTTCTGCATCGTCACACAAGGTTCTGTTGGTTGAAATCTGTATTTTGAACTGTATCTAGAAGACCATCAGTAACCAGGGAGTCAATGGAGATTCTCAGTCATCCAGGTCATGGCTATCCCAAAGGTGCTTTTTCAAGAGGCAACTGGACTTTCTGGTTTTTCTTTCAAGACGTTTCACTTCTCAACCAAGAAGCTTCTTCATCTCTTTTTTGAAACGTCTTCAAAGAAAAACCAGAAAGTTCAGCTGCCTCTTGAAAAAGCACCTTTGGGACATTAATCAGGGAGAGCTGACAGCAACTACACTATACACAAATAGTAGCTCCTACCAGCCAAAAAGCAGATTGTTGCTTTTTATATCAACTGCAACTTCTGGGAAATCCTATATAGAATGCATTCCAGTAATTTAATTGTGAATTGACAAGAATGCGAGCTTCTCTCACCTAGGCCTCTTTCTTCAGGAACTCGTTTTTTTTGGACGTTTTTCAATCTTCATGTCCAAAGATAGGGAAGCAAAGCTTGCAGAAAAATTGATAGACTAAAACCTGAAATGGTTTGGAATGTACTGTTGAAAGGGGAATTATTTCAGGAGATCTGGCTAATAGAAACAGTATTATCTCGGGACCATCTGCTGGTTCCTTTCTTACTCAAAAGCCACAAAGTTAGTTGGGATATTGAATGCTATCTATCACATGAACTGCAGAAAATTCAGCCAAATCTTTAACGTTTTAAAAAAACCTTTTAACAACCATTGGAAACCACTGGAATTCAACTGATTTCATCTCTTAAAGACTTGGTATAAGGTAGAATTATAAATAATAGAATTATTATAAAAACTGAATCCTTTTCTCAATAAAGAATACTGATAGAAGTCTTTTCAATTTTAATAAACCTCTGGCGCATTCAGTTACAGAAAAAGAAAATAGACAATCTGTTTGGTATTCTTTTCAATTAGCACATATCTTTATAAGCCTCAAAGATGCTTTTTCAAAAGACAACTGGACTGTGTTTTTTTTCCTTCTCATCTAAGAAGCTTCATCAATTCTGGTTGGATGGTGGGGGCTATGGAGGGGATTAGGATGTTTGTGTGAATGGAAGAATTATATTTCTTTGCAATCATCTGGTCATTAGTACTCTCCCTGAGACAGTGGTGAAATCTGAACCGGTTTACTACCGGTTCGCTGGCTGTGCATGTGCGCTGCGTGTGCATGCCCCATACGCACCATGCACCAAATGCGAGGTGTACATGCGTGCAGTGCATGCCAAAAGGAGGCATGGGGTAAGTAGAACAGCGCGCAGGGGGGTGATCAGCTGTGGCACGCAATCTTTTTTTTTACTTTTAAAAGCATTTTTTTTACAACCTATTTGGCCGAATAGGTTGTAAAAAAAATATTTTAAAAGTAAAAAAAAAGGCCTCTGACAATCAGGCAACTCAGCTGGGATTGTTAGACCTTTTTTTTTTACTTTTAAAAGCATTTTTACAACCTATTTGGCTGAATAGGTTGTAAAAATATGCTTTTAAAAGTAAAAAAAAAGGCTGTGACTATTGTGTGGCTCAGCTGGGCATGGGTGGGGGCGGCAGGAATTTTTGCTACCGATTCTTCAAACCACCTGCTGCCATCACTTCCAGATCGGCCGATCCAGTCCGAACCGGGAGCATTTCATCCCTGCCCTGAGAGCTCTTGAGGCCACTTGGGGGTTTATCTGTGCTCTCAGATCATCTGTATCAGAGTGCAAATGGAGGGTGGAATCTTCTTGGAACTTCTGAAAGGACTGTGTTGTAGATAGGTGGCGTCTTATCCCTCCCTCTCTGTTGAGAGAGGGCTGCTCAATGGTAACATAAATGGCCTCTTTTACCCCTCTTTCAAACCAGCGGTCCTTTCTAGCCAGAATGTGGACTTTGCTGTCTTCATAGGACTGACTTTTGTCTTTTATGTAAATATTGATCTCTTTGTGGGGATTTTCTATAAATTTCAACCTTAATTTCAAATGTTAATGTTAACCCCCACACAGGGATCAGTATCTACATTTTGATTCTCACCACCCACTGGAGCACCAAATGGAATTGATCAGAACCCTACACCACAGGGCGGAAAGTTTGCCAACAGTTAAGAGTGAAAAGAAAAAGAACTAAAACACATCACGGAAACCCTCAGAACTTGTGGCTATCCCAACTGGGCATTCATCAAATACAGAAAAAGAACCAGCAGGAGCTCCTCCACAACAGACAAAGAAAAAGGACAACAAACAAAGCAATGTTGTCATTCCATACATTGCAGGAATATCTGAAAAGCTTGTTTCTCAACCAACACAGCATACGTGCACACCTTAAACCCAAGAATACGCTAAGGCACAAGCTAGTCTACCCCATACAACATCCAGTTACAAATTGAACAATGCAATGAGATCTGTACATTGGTGAGACAAGACAACCACTTCACAAACACATGGGACTACATAGGAGACCAAACCCATTAGGACAAGATTCAGCAGTTCATCTGTGTGTGAAAGACAACGGTTACTCTTTTGAGGACAGCAAAGTCCACATTCTGGATAGAGAGGACCATTGGTTTGAAAGAGGAGTAAAAGAGGCCATTTATGTTAACATTGAGCAGCCATCTCTCAACAGAGGAGAAGGAATAAGACACCACCTGTCCTGTTTTCAGCAGTCCCAAAAAGATTCCACCCCATTTGCATTCTGATACAAGTGACCCTGAGAGCATCAATAAACCCCAAGAGCTCTCAGGGAGAGTGCTAAGACCAAGATGCCTGCTAAGAAATATGACCCTTCCAACCACCATCACCATCATCCTGCCAAAATTGATGCAACTACTTGGATGAGAAGCAAAACGTTTTCTTCTTCCTCAAGGAAAAAAACAGTCCAGTTGCCTTTTGAAAAAGCACCTTTGAAACAACCATGACCTATATGACTGAGAATCTCCACATACATCCTTTGTAAGATTTAACTTTTAAAAAGTTTCTTTGACCAATTTTTCTGTGTCTACTGACTCATCACTTACTACTTAACAAGGTCAAGCAGAGTTGGTATCCTTTTCCTTCTTTAATCCTTGTAGAAAAAAGTCCAGAAGCCCAGGAGAAAGCAACTCTGCTGTTCTTTGTTCCTTTGCTATGCATATACAGAAGGCTGCTGGCTGAAACAATAAAAAAGACCATAAGACTATATGAATATCACTCAGATGCTACCACATTTAGTCTGCAAAAATCCAGAGGACCACCAGGCAGCTTCAAAGAGATAGAAGACACAAACTCTTTACGCTGCTTAGTCGTGTCCAGATTTCTGCTGCCCTACCAAATCATGACATAATAGAACACATCTTCACAACAACATAACTTCTTTGTATTTTTAAATGCATCCTGAAGCTTGATATCAATAGGCCACAACAGCATGTACAAAGTGTATGTGCAAATCAAAGTTTAACAAGATAGTCCTTGTTCAGCAAGCACAACAGAGGCCTCTAGTGGCTCAACAGGCTAATGCCTGTTATTAACAGCAGCTGCCTGCATTTACTGCAGGTTCAAGTCCCACCAGGCCCAAGGTTGACTCAGCCTTCCATCCTTTATAAGATAGGTAAAATGAGGACCCAGATTGTTGGGGGCAATAAATTGACTTTGTATATAATATACAAATGGATGAAGACTGTTGCTTGACATAGTGTAAGCCGCCCTGAGTCTTCGGAGCAGGGCGGGATATAAATGCAAAAAAACCCAAAAAACCTGGGACTGGCAACTTGGGTATTAAGCAAAACTGTTACTGTGCTTATGATCTTACTTCAGCTTTCTTTCGATTTACAGGCCTGCAAAAACTGTGAATATGAGGATGGTTAGCAAAGTTACTTTTTCATTATTGCAGACAGTCACTAAACAAGGCCGTCACTAAATGAGGATTACTAACAATGTACTAGGGAAATAGACATTTGGACAACTCAGCAGCATTAGAATGCTTGTTGGTGAAAGACAGATGTACTTACATCCATACATTTCTGCATTAGCTGCAAGCAAAAAAAGAACACAACACACATATCACCTCCCTCTGTGAGAGAAATGGGCAGTTTTAAAATGTGATAAATAAATTAAATAAGTAAATACTCATCTGCCCACATGAACCCTTCCATCTTCATCATATGCAACTGTGAGTGGTCTCCTGCCTGCCTTGTATTTAAACTTCTCAAAATTTTTCACCCAGTCTAAACTGGGTTTAGTGCAGCTCAGGAAGAAGGAAGCGGGGTGATGAAAGTTTCACTTTTATTAAACTTACATTATCATACCCTGTTTCCCCCCAAATAAGACATCCCCTGATAATAAACCCAATTGGGCTTTTGAGTGCATGGCAATAAGGCCAAGCGCTTATTTCAGAGTTCAAAAAAATATAAGACAGAGTCTTATTTTTGGAGAAACATGCTATTATCCACACATAGCAAAATGCTAGTACTTGTATCATAATGCACAATTCTGCTTTTGTCATTGAAAACCTCCAAACCAGCAGGCCTCTGTTGCTTTATTAGTTAATTGGTTAAACTAGAAAAAGTTAGCAAAAAACCACCCCAAAAATTTAGTTAAAATCCCTAAACAACAGCCTAATCTAAGTGTATTTGGAAGAAGGCTGCTTGAAACAGTCAAATTTTGTTTCATTTCTTAGGACAAGTATTTGATCCAACTTGAACTGGAACAATACATATTGAAATACACATTTTTTCTTTCAGCAGAAGATTTTGAACAACCATTTCTCAGGCTAAAACATTTGGCCCATCCTTACTGATGATAATCTAGTATATTAAACCAATTTGGGAGATTATTTCTTGGAAACAGCCAATCATTAAAAAATTTGCATGTAATAACTGAAAATAATGCAGAGTTACTTGAAGTGAATATCTCGCACAAAAGAAAATGTACCAATACTCCATAATTTCTTGAGCAAGATATCCCTGGAAAAATTTCTGTGATTTAAGAGCTTAGATCATTACAGTGTATATATTATTCGTATTATGAGGAACCAGTTTCATTAAGTAGCAGTAAAGATATACTTTTGGATATTGTACTGTATGTTCTACAACAATTTATCTGACTCTTCCTTTCTTTCAATAACTAGATGATATTGATTTGCAAAGGATTTAGAGCGTATCATGATGGCACTCAACTTTATCTTTCTTTCATCAGGAATATGTAAAGCTGCTAATCACCTTAGAAAGATTTTTCACCACTTGAAAGCATCAATGAATTAACTAGTGCCAGAAAACAAGACTAAGTCCTGAGATACCATATGGCTTTATGATTTTTAAGTCTGCCAACTAGGGGAATGGAAAAGGACGAACAGGACAGCTGTGATGTAGACAAATGAGAAGAAAGAGAGTTTTATTCGGCAATGAGCGCATATGATTTCACTGAACAAATTGGCTTCCTTAGGAAGCAAAGCAACAGCTTCAATCCCTGCAGCTGGCGTCGGACATCTTTGTAGAAAAGGAGAAAATATCCACGCTGATGTGAGTTTAGGATGGTTTTATGCTAATAGAAAATAATACCAGACTCTCAACCTGAGTGAATTATGCTTGCGTTGACCTTTCTCTCCTTGTTAGAAATAAAGCTGAGTGATTTCTCAAATTGTAGGAACTGGCACTTATATGAGGACAATTATTGTCTCTTGTAAAAAATGAGGATTCTTTTTTTTAACTGCAAACTATGCATGGCATTTACCTACTGCAGGGATACCAGAAACACAGGTATGAATCTACAGGTAGTCCTCAATTTACGACCACAATTGAGCCCAAAATTTATGCTGTGCTAATTGAGAAATCTGTTAAGTGAGCTTGGCCCCATTTTACGACTTTTCTTACCACGGTTGTTAAGTGAACCACTGCACTTGTTAAATTAGTAACATGGTTGTTAAGTGAATCTGGCTTCTCCATTCACTTTGCTTGTCAGAAGGTTGCAAAAGGGGATCACATAACCCTGGGAAACTGCAACTGTCATAAATAAGAACATTTTCAAGCATCCAAATGTAAATCACATGATCACGAGGACTATCTGTACTTATGACTTGGCATTTAGTAGTTGGAGGTTTGCCTGTTGTTATAAATTTAAGCAAACATAATGATGTCTGCCAGCAGAGGGGAGACACGTGGCAACAACCTCATAAAATTCTTTTTTTTTTTTAGTGAAGGTTTTTAAGTGTATGGAATATCTTTCCAAAAGAAACTCATCCGGTGCCGCTTTATTTTATCGTGTTCCGATTAAAATAGCTTTATCCTATTTTTTTCTTCTTAAAAGTTACAGAAAGCATTTTTAGGCCCTACATTAAGAATATGATCATTGCCAAATATTTAGGTTTCTTCTTTGGAAGGCCAGTGAAGTTGCTTTTTATCTGAATATTTTGGCCTTTTAGCTTTTATAATTGCTCTAGCTAATGCTTCCTATATCCTTCACTAGAGCGACCATCATGCCTTAGTAAAATGTCCCGAGTCAGTAAGTATGTCCTGAATTCAAGTTAAGTCTTAATTTAGTGCTATTGTGTTATATGTAATTTTAAATGCCTTCCATCAGGATGGACTATTTGCAATTCAGATTCTGCTTTCTTTCTACATCCACTAATTTGATATACTGGCCTTACTGGAACAACTGGAAATATAAAAGAGGGAAACTCCTGTTTTTTAGACAGCTACTTGTATCACAACAGGTGTCAATAACTTAGAGCAATATCTTAAACATTTGTCTCTCACAACGCCTCCCCCCCTTTAAAAATTATGTAGGAACCCCAAAGAGTTTTTGTTTGTATGGGTTATAGTTACTGATATTTACCATGTGCAAAATTAAAATTGACATATTTGCCGCCATACTGCTTCTCATAATTATTTGATGGCATTTTTATATTGTGTTATTTTTCAAGAACCTAGAAAATAATTTTGATCTTGCAGAGCATGAGAGGGTTTGAGGAGGCACCCTAGGCATCCATGAACCACACTTTGATGCTTTGAACTTCATCTGAAATAAAAGGACTTGAATTTCAAAAAATTGGAAATTTGCAGGGAAATTGAAACAGTTGTATTAGTTTTAATTCTTCTGATACAAAGCCATTTCCCTACTTTATACAGATGTAACCAGGAAGGCCTTTGTAAGCTCCAACTGGTATATCTTAAGGCAGGGCTGTCAAACTCCAGGTCCGTGGGCCAGATGTGTCGTGCACTGGCCATGCCCATGTCCGGATTAGCGGAAGGGAAAAAGTCTTGATACGTCACATGACGACATCGTGACGATGTGAGTTTGACACCCGTTTTAAGAGATTCGTCTAGCCAATTTTATTTTCTAAATTTAAACTATTAACCCTATAAACAGCTTCTAGTACTTGTTTCTTTTTAAAAAATCATTTTAAATTTTAGTATTTTTTATTTGAAAATAGGTATTCCTGCACTGACTAAGAATCTACGCTTTTACATTTAATTTTTGATTTGAGCATTTTTAAATTTAGGCTAATTTTCTTTACCTCTTAAACATTTCACAAATGATGTAAAATAAGAAGAACAACCTAAAAAAGATCCAGTTTTTCAGGGGAAAAAGCCTCCTGAAGGAAAATATTTCTTCCTAGCTTTTTCTAGGTTCTGAGGCTTCGTATCTCAAGTGAAACTAACCACTCTTAAGCATTCGTCGTTCATATCTTATCTAATGCTGTATGGCCGATCATGTCTTTTCTAAATCTAAGCCAGGCTTCAAAGATTGCTACGGTACAGAGAATGCCCATTTACTAACAAATACCAACAAATTGTAAATCCAAATTAGTACAATGCAGCATCCAAAAACACCGCAATGAGGCCACATTGGAAAGATACAGAAGACACATTAATAATCCCACTCAATTGATTCGCTCCAATCGCGAAATTCCAAGCAGCGCAGACTGGAAAGGAAAAAGGGGAACGCGACTAATCGATATATTTATACGCCGATAAATAACGCGCAAAGCCAACACGAAGAAGAAGAAGAAATACCCACAAGGATGAAAACCTGGTAAACGAAACAAAAATAAATGTCTGTCTTTCTTCCAACCCACTTTGCTACTTAATTAATTGCGACCTGTCCTGAGACCTGTATCATTTTAGTTGTGCACACTTTGCTGCCCTGGGATTTGTGAAAAACGAGCTTTTATTAAGAGAGAATAACGCTCTCAGTCCCGTCAGCAGGCAGCCATTGCAAGAGGAAGCGAGAGGATTTTACGACATCTCCCAGCATCCTGACAGCCTACAACTCCCATATTGCACCTGCTCTCCGTCCTGGTTAACCCTTTTATTACCCGCAGCTAACTTTCTGCCACCAAACTCCACGGTCCATTTTATCTACTGTACTTTGTCCTTTCCTCTCAGTGCCAGCAGCTGGCACGGGAAGATACCTTAAAATCATTCACCTGCCGGAATCCAAGACGCGCGCATGCATCTCTCACTCCTCCCCCCCCCCGAACAGGACTTCCAAAGAAATCCCTGAGAATTTTAAGCAAAGAATATAGGTATATCATTGCTCACAAATAATAATATTAGCAATAAATATTAGCAAATAATAAATAGAACTGCAATCATCAACAGTTTAATCTGAATGGTTTGTATTTTTCTTATTTTTTTCCTGCAAATATCAGAAACTTTTTATACATAATCCTTCTGTGCACCTTGGAGAAATAGAAGGAATTTATAGTTCTTAATTGCTGATCACAATAGCAATTTTTAAAGTAGCCAACTTTCTTTTTCAGATTCAGAATATTTTATCCTCCAATATAGCAAAAATAAAGATTTTAAAAAAATAATCTCAAAGAAATTATTTCTCTGTACAACAGAGAATTATATATTCCAAATATTTGTAGGGTTTCTACTGTTTTTCAGACTTTTGTATTAGATAAGCCAACAAATTAGTTTTATAAACAACAAAAAGTGCAACCTGAAACTATGTATTTTAAAAGAAATGAAATAGGTCATGAAGCAGATCTTTATAGAGTGGCCTTAACAATTGTAACTATAAAGGGCATTTACTTTTTTGAAAAATATATTTCTTATTTTTATTATCAATAAAATATCATTGACCTTCAAAAGAGCCATTCCAGTTATTATAGTTTGTGCTGCAATATTCACTATTATAGGTCTAGAGTTTTTCTTGACTTTTAGTTGCCTAATATCATAGTTACATAAGAAGTGATTGGTCAATGCTTTCTAAAACAAATCCAAACATTTCAAATCAATCTGTTTCACGCAATACTTAATTTTGTACTAGAAGTTGAAACATATTTACTTACTGTCAATGTAGCTTTTTCTTCTATTTATCATTTATTTTAGTCCATGAAAGCAAAGCAAAGCAGAATAGTTTTTTCTTTCTTTCTTTCTCTTTCTTTCTTTCTCTTTCTTTCTTTCTTTTTCTTTCTTTCCTTCCTTCCTTCCTTCCTTCCTTTCTTCCTTCCTTCCTTCCTTCTTTCTTTCTTTCACAAAGTGCTGCCATGCATCTAAGAAAAATAAAACATTTCTATTATGCTTTCAGTTTTAAAGCAGTGTTTTTTTCCAAACTAATACATAATCCCCCAAAAATCCAAATTTCTTTTTTTATCACACTGTTAATATGTAATATAATCTCCAAAGCCAATGCAAGTTTTTGGTCAAATAACAGCGGTACATTTATTTACCATAATTTTTTGGGCAGTAGTTCTTTGGTTATATACAGGAAAGATTTCAGTATCTCTGTTTTTTTAAAAAGCCCTTTCAAAAACTAGAGATGTATAGCACATTTTTTGTTTCTGTTTTTTTACTTTTAAACAGAGTAATATACATTTTTTCATTTTAATATATGGGTTGAAGTGATGAACAGGACCACAGAACACAAGAACTGTAAATAAATCAGAAACATCAGAGACTTAGTTATACCATATTCAATATATATCCATAAAATATCTCTCTCTCTTGGGACATACATCTGTCCAATATATGGATGGACTTCTCATGTACGAGTATGAGTTTTTAAAAAAACACTAAAATATCTTGATATTAGTATTTAGTTAATTTTATTCTTACTAATATAATAGTTTAAAATTAAAGGCTTTAACACAGCTGTACACTCCTATTATATTTTTTCCAAAGTTTCACATATAAGAGAGCAAAGACTTCATATGATTTTTGCATGTAAAAGGGGAAAGAAACATAATATGCACTTTAAAAGTACAAGTAATTTCATTGTCAAGATAGTTTAAAAATGGAAGTGAAAAAGAAGAGTGAAAAATTTGGTAAGGTATATTGATAGGATTTCACAACAATATTTTCAGCTAGAATTCTTTTTGTTTCTTCAATAATGTAACGGAGACCACTAATTACTCTTTCTAATATATTTTAGAATGTATTTTACAGGAACTATTTTTAAATCGTGCATTATCTTTTTAAAAATGCCTTGTTTTCTGTTTTTTTGTATTGGAACAATATGGCCTTCTATTTGAGATTTATTTTCCTAATATAACTATCCATAAACTTCAAATGCTAGTAGTCAGAATATTTTATTATCAGAATAGAATAAATAACCTATAGTATATAATCAGCTACGGTACTCAGGTGCAACAAAGCATTCTACTCTCAACTACTTATCCCAGACTGTTAAATATGGCACAAAATAATCTGTTATATTAAACAAGTTGGGAATGCTAAATTTATAATACAATAATTTTTTATATAAGCTAAATTCTGTATTGTAAAATTTGCTTTTATGGAATAGTACTGTCATCAAACACAGCAAATTGAAATCATTACATCATAACCAATTTTCAATGAATTTGTTTTAAAACTATTCAACTTGCTAGGAATTTTCTACACACAGATCCGATAGAAATTAATAAAAATTGCAAAAGAGACATTGCATATATCCATGTCATTAAAAGTTACATAGGAAACACGACTGGTAGATAGTGTTGCTGCTCGAAGTAATCTATTGAAAAATTGTAACACATCTTTATTGTTAAGAATTATGTTTATAATTCGTTTTTCTACAATCTAAAGCTACATTCCACTTAAATGTTTGTATTCTGAAATAAATTTGACTTACATAAACACAGTTTCAGGGTGCTAAGCTCTTTTTAACTTACATTAGATTGTTTCACTTACTTGTGATGCATATATAACAATTTTATCATCCTTAACTGGTTTGAAAAATGCTGAAACATTTTACAAAAAATGAAACAGATTTGCATAGCTTAATATCATAAAAGCAGTGAATTTAAAATTAAAGAATTATCGTACAACTATTTTTTTTTCAAATCAAGAAATATTTAAATAATAGCAATACAGAGTTTACCTGTAATCTGTCTACATTTTTTTCCATCACATACTGTGAAATACTGTCTCGAATATCTTCTGTAAATTGAAAGAGATGTAACAATAAATTTTCCAGATAATCAGATATAATACAGGAAACCTATGTATGTTTAAAAATATGATCAGGACTTCAAAAGGTTTGAAAATTATATTTCCAGGAAGGGAGGGAAATGAAACCATCAGAGTGCTATTTAGAAGATATTTGAAGAATATTTTTTTTTTTAAAAAAGTTCAATGACTGTTGAATCTATGTATCTATGCATCTATGCAAGGCCATGGAAAGATGGTGTTCATCAACACAACCAATACAACCTTTTGTTTAAATTATGCAGATTTTAATTTTCTCTATTTTTTTTTTTAAAAAGGGTATCACTGAAACATATTTGGAAATAAAAAGTCTACAGGATATTTTTTTACAAAGCCGAAAAAATCATTTTTTTTCCTTAAAAAAAAAACCAGTGGAATATCCTGTTGCTAATTGTCCTTTTGAAGAAATGCTCATTCATTTCCAAAAACAGCTCATAACATTTTAAATAATGCTGCATGAATACTACTATAGAATCTACTTGCAAAAAGTTTCAAATAATTCAGTCTGATTTTTCACCATAAGGGCATTTTTTCAATATCACTATATATCTACTATTTTCATAATTCTTTTTTTTTCTTTTCTTTTCCATTTAATATCATATTACTTAGGCAATAGATGTACACTATTCCAAGGATAAAGGCCTATATAGGGCCATTTAAAATTCAATTTAAAATAAATAATCAGTACCTTTCTCTTTTTAAAAGGGAAAATTTGGGATTTCAGTACAAGAACTAAATCAGATTTGAAATAGCCTTTTTGAATCCTGATAAAAGTATGTTGATATAACTGTTGTTTTATATTTACCCTTACTGTAGAAGTTCAGCTGTATTTTCCTGAGACAAAGCCCATTTCTCTTTAATTTTAAAAATTTATTAAATGTAATACTGTCTCAAATATTTTCCCCAGATCATGTTGGCTTCTTAAAATCTCCATACAAACCTATTATAGGTTGCAACAGTATAGTAGAACTAATTTGAGGGTTCCTATAACTTTTCCCAAAAGAGAGGAAGCTCAGAGTTTCACAATTTAGAGTAAATATAATTAACAAAAAGCCTGAAGTTCTAAGGTACAGTTTAAATCAGAGGTCTTCAGACTTGGCAGCTTTAAGACTTGTGGACTTCAACTCCCAGAATTTTGCAGCCAGCTATGCTGGTTTAAATTTTCCCACCTGACCTGAGCTTGAGAAATATTTTCTTAATTTTCTAATATTACAGAAGATATTGAAAATCAGATTTACATTTAAATGTTATTTGCCAGGGAGTTTGATATTTAAGGTAGAAAGGTTGGAATATTCTACTTCTAAACCATATATTTTTGCTACTGTTGCTCCATAGCAGCTTTGGATGTCTTAATTGTTTACTTTTAAATTGCTTTCAGTGTATTCCTAAAAATTAATAATTACACTTATGCTTGCTTTTTATTGCTGTTATTAAAAAAAAATCTTCATTTATACACATGCAAATATTCTTGTCTTAATAAAACCAGTTACCACACAACATTGTGTGTGATGAATTTCTAGAACCCAAATTTTATCTTAATACTTATCTGACTCTATTTAAAACAGACTTGCTTTGAGCATGTATCAAATTTGGTTATTTCTAATTCCCTTTTTTCTAACTTTTTTTTTCAGTCTATGTAGACTGAGAGCATATGCACCAAAACAAATTCCTTGTGTATCCAATCACACTTGGCCAATAAATTCTATTCTAAAATACTAGAATTAAGGTGAGTTAGGTTATCTTTTGAAACCCATTTTAAAAATGTACGGTATTTAAACTTCCTCTTGCACAAAATCAATCACAATTGTGAGCTTAATTAATAAAATCAGAATGAGGATTGCTATTTTGGTCATATTGTTCCTCTCTCATGCAGTGTGCATGCATTATATAAGAAGCCCAGAAGTTTAAAAGGCATGATTTTAGACTAGTGACATGTCACAAAGGCAAAACATGCCATAGATAATTACCAGATTTAAATAAACTTTTGACATTTTTAGGAGCCTCAGGTTTGTTTTCCCCATACCATTTTTATGCTTCAGCTTGTTTTAGTTTTATTTTTAAAATTTGGGAAAAAAGCAAACAAACTCAATAGTTCTAGTTTCAAAAATCCTATTTATGTCACTAAATAAAGATGCAGTGAGGAGTAGCTCTAACTCTTAGATCAATGGCCACAGAGAATCAGGATTCCAGAGAAATCTCTTTCCACAATTAATTCCAAGAGTGCAAAGCTAGTGCCAGAAGTTTTCTTGGCAATGGGAGTTAGGAGAAAGTCTCAGATCAGCTATTCCACAGTTATAGTAGCCAAAGTTTTGAATTCACTGCCCATGGAGCTTCTCAGTCATCCAGGTCATGGTTATCCCAAAGGTGCTTTTTTTCAAGAAGCAACTGGATTTTCTTGTTTTTCTTTGAAGACGTTTCACTTCTCATCCAAGAAACCTCTTCAGCTTTGAAGAAGCTTCTTGGATGAGAAGTGAAACATCTTCGAAGTAAAAACAGAAAGTCTGGTTACCTCTTGGGGAAAAAAAGCATCTTTGGGATTTTAAATTCACTGCATCAAAAGTTCCTCAATACCTTAATCAATATCAGACAAAAAAAAAGCTAAAAAGGAATCACTTTGGGGGAGGACATATAAATTTAATAAATAAATAAAAACAGAAAGTGATGAGATCTACTGGGATATCAAACAACACCATCCTTTCCCAAGTTTTTTGTTTTCCAACAAGCTTTTGCGTGCAAATCTCCAGAAACAGGCTTGTAGGCCAAGCTCCAAGATCACCTGAAGAAAGCAGACTTGCTCTATTAATGCTTGGTGGAATTAAAGCACTAATATTTGTCCTTAAGGAACCACAGGCTTCCAAGAACACTTCTTAATCTTAACTGGAAAAATACTACATCTTTCATAGTGATGATGATAAAATGATTTTTTAAAATATAATTTTTATTGAGAAAATTTTTAACAAAGTAAAAACTATAAAAAAAACCCCAAGAAAAATAGAAAATACTAAAACAAAGAAAAAGAAAGGGAAAGGGAAAGAAAATAAAGATTATAAAGTATCTGATCTTCTTGACAGTAGTTAACACATACATTTATATTTTTCCCTCTCTCTCTAAAGTTACATCATAATTTTCTCGTCCCATCTTCTAACTCATAATTACAAGCTTCTTTTTCTCTCTCTTTTTTTTAGCAAAAAGTCCATAAAGATTTTCCAGTCACAAATAAATGTAGCTGTTGATCATTCTCTAATCAAACAAGTTAATTTTGCCACTTCCATTATTTCTATCTTCTTCACCAATCATTCTCTGTTGTGGATTTTTCAGTCTTGTCATTTTTGCACATATAATGGTCTTGCATGAATTATCATATATAAAAATAGTCTAACAAAACATCCTTAGATGGAATTTATATATATGCCAATGTAAGTATGTATATATGTATGTATGTATGTATGTGTGTATGTGGTGTATGTGTGTGTGTGTATAAACATTTTTCTGCTATCTAAATGTCATCCATACATTTACCATCCAGTTAGCCTGAGAATCACAGAGTGCTGGTAAGACATGTTCCATAGATATGAAAGATAATAAAACATCTATCTTCTTATATTGGCACAATATTTTATTTTGAATTTAAACTCTGAACATCTCTGAAGGATAGACTAGCATTAGAAAGGCAAGACATCCCTTTTCTGAATAAGTGAAGAATTAAACAATGAGGCAGGACTAGATTTCAGAGTTTTCTGGTTTCTAGTCCAGTGCCTTAACTATCGGCAAACTGATCCTTCATTGAAATATTCACTACAAATAAAATAATAGTTTATTTAACCTTGGTTATTGAATAAATATAATAGACTAGGTTTTTGGAGCCATAATTCTAAGCCAAAATTAAGGAAACCTGAATGTATATATAACTAAACCATCTACTGGGCTATAATATTAAATTTAATTTTAGATCAGTTCTTCCATTTTATGTCAGTGTCTTAAATGTGATACCTAAAAAACTAATTAAATTGTTTTTGGTAGAGTTACTACTGCCAAAGTTTGTAAAAGAATCTGGCATAACATATAATACTAAACTATATATTCCAATCATAAATTGATCAATACACTGTAGGGGCCTGATTCTCATATACTGGTATAGTTGGTCCCACTTCATATGATAAGAAACTAAACTAATCACATTCAGTGAAATTATTGATTGGATTCACACATTATCTGAACAATAATATAATTTGCTTATATGTGATTAACCACAGTGCATGAATAAAGCCACAGTAGTCCCAAAAGTGCTGGATTACTGAGAATCTCCATAGACATTAAGTAAACAGTAGTTTAACATTAAGTACAAATTATCTCATGAATCCAATATCCTTAAACCATGATATGTTGTTTAGGAAATTGAGTTCCATTAACACCGTACACTGCAGACCCTCCTGTATCTTTAACATTTAGTTCATGGAAGCAAACTGTACTGCATTTTGGATGGGATCAGAAGATGTGCCAAGCCATAAATCCTGGTTTATAAATCAGAGCAAAAATATGCAAAGCAATTGCTTTGATATTGTATGTGAAGTATTAGAAGGCATATGATGTGAATTAGTTCAGTGATTCCAGACAATTTTTTAGTATTTTCCCAAGTGGAATATTTAATTGATAGGAGATTCTTTATTATTTTGATAGTTCTACTATTAAGATGCCACTAATTTTTTTTAAAAAATGGTCTATCTGAAATTTCCAGCAAGCTAGAGGTAATAATGGTCCTAATGCAGTCCATGGTGTTAGATTTCTTTATACCAGTTTATTGGTATAAATACATTACTCACATGTAAATTCATTTGATTCCAATTAAAATTATTTCCTCTGCATTAGAATTTATTGGTTTTGAAAAATTTACTATTTTTGGATATACTTTTTTGAACCACAAGCAATCATTACTGAAATGAATGGAATTCTCAGAAGCAAACTTCAATATAAAGTGATATGAAAGAAAAAAGAACTCACTGTTATTCTTAGAATCCTAGTTTATGGATGCAAAAGAAGTAGATTTCATAAAAAACGGGGGGAAATATATTCTTAAATTTATTCTTTTTTTCCTTACAACATAAACAATGTTATTTCCATAATCAGGATCTGATGATATCACCATCTGATATATCATATAATCTGAAGTAAGAGTTTGGTTAATTCAAAGCCATATACTTCATATTTAGTGAAATGATCAGTCATTTGAACAAATACTTTCAGTATGTTTAATTTTAATTACTGCACTCAATTTAAATAGATAATGCATTCCTTTTGTAAAATTTGCAAGCATGCAATATGAAGATTACACTTTGATTAATAATTTTGATCTCTATCTAAAATACTAGTATTGTCCTGTTTTTATACTGCTCCATTTAATTTGGAAAACTGTAAGGTCTTTAATTTGGAAAAGACACAGGCAGTTCTTCTTAGATATATTAACAAATGTTTCCATCATAAGTAAAATTAAGGGAGCACTAGCTTTTGAACTACCAGCATATAGTTCTGTACCTAGCAGTACTTCTTACATGGAAAGACAATTATTTTAACATGACTTTAATTATAATTAAGGCTCAGCTAAAATGCAATAATAGATTATTGATGCTGCTGTAACACTGTAGATTCAAATGAATTTATTAAAATAACATTTCTCTATATTTTGAGATTTACAATGTTGGAAGAAATAGACAAGAAAATGGAGTTTATATGTTTTTAGGCTTGTGCTTTTGATTTCAATGATAAGAATTCTCATCCATCATCCATCCATCCATCCATCCATCCATCCATCCATCCATCCATCTACCTACCTACCTACCTACCTACCTATTATGTAAACCAACTTTTAAATGGATGACAGGTAAAGTTATAGTTTAAATTATCTGCAGTAGGAAAATGTTTTTCTAATCATATACATATTATATAGATGATAGATGATAGAGAGAGAGAGAGAGAGACAGAGAGAGAGAGACAGAGACAGAGAGACAGAGAGAGAGAGATCTAAAATCTATACAGATCTGTTTAACAACCAGGTTTATTTGTTCTTTAGACTGTAACATGGTGTGGATATACTGCATTTTCTTGCTATCAAAAAATAAATAAATCTGAAAAGTTACATAAAAAAGAATTTAAAACCCAGGAAATACTTGAAAACAGAAAAAAAATTTTTTGCTTCATTCCAGTACATGAAACAAAAGATATTCCTATTCAAGTCATATATTGGTTTTAGTTTTTTCTTTAAAGTCCTTCAAATGTAATATAAAATGCTAATGATATTTAATGAAAAAAAAATCAAATACTATTTCAAAATGTTTTTATATTTTTGTGCTTTGCAATTTAAATTTTCATAGTAATCTTTAGTTAAATCCTTTTATCAAATGCATACTAGAAGAAAGAAATTAAGCAAATTGATATAAAAATTGATTACATTTTAAGATTATTTAAGGAACAATGTGTGGATTGTCCTTTCACTTCTTTCCAGGTAATCGTAATATTCTTACATTTGTGGTGTTTTGGAAAAAAATATTTTTGATCTCTTTAAAGACAAATTACTGCATAAGCATTATAATAACTAGTATGGAATTTCTGAAGATAAAAAATGTTAAAACAAGAACCATTCTGTTAAAGGTAAGCTTCCCCATCCTTTAAAAGTTGTTATTATTTAGGTAATTTTTTAAGAAAAAAAATTCATTGTTCATACAGCTTTAACTGTATGGAATTTGGACAATTAATTCCCATGCCAGAAAATACTATATTTAGAAATATTTACAATGTTATTCAGAACAAAAGCTATTTAACAAGATATTAACAGAGCCATGGTGGCGCAGTGGTTAGAATACAATACTGCATGCTAACTCACTGCTCACTCCAGGAGTTTGATTCTGATCAGCTCAAGGTTAACTCAACCTCCCATACTTCTGAGGTCAGTAAAATGAGAATCCAGATTGTTGGGGGCAATATGCTGATTCTGTAAACTACTTAGAGAAGACTGTAAAGCAATATGAAGCAGTATATAAGTCTAAATGCTATTGTTATTGCTATATTTCTCTGTATGCTTGCTCTGAAGTGCATTTAATTCAGTCTCAGTCTCAGTCTCAGAAAGACCTGCAGATAAATTGCAATCTTCCCAGGAAATTTAATCCATATCTGTTCAGAAGTAAGTCCATTTGAATGCAATCCTGTTTATGTGTACCAGGATGCAATCCCCACTGAATCCTGCCAAATAATTAGATGCAGGAGTTAAACCTTACTAATGGTCCTTTGATTTATATAAATTAGATATTTGCTTTGGGGTATTTTATATTGCCATCTCTTTCATGACTATCCAAAGGAAGTAGCTTCTCCTCAGGAAAGTT
The DNA here is from genome assembly GCF_028640845.1 of Ahaetulla prasina. Classification (NCBI taxonomy): domain Eukaryota; kingdom Metazoa; phylum Chordata; class Lepidosauria; order Squamata; family Colubridae; genus Ahaetulla; species Ahaetulla prasina. The sequence goes on along the minus strand of NC_080539.1, from coordinate 292,251,189 downwards.
TGCACATGATTTTCTCCTTAAATGCCTTCATTTCAGTTTAATTCTATTTTTAGTTTAAAAAAATAAACAGAATGTACCTTTGCATGGTTATGTACTGTGATACTATTAAATGGAAAGTATCTGTTAACTCTGAGGTTAGTTCTCTTTTTTGTATCGTATAATAAACTATACATTTTATATATAAAGCAATCAAGGTCCAGAGTGACTTGCTTTTAAGAGAATGTTATTGAATTTCAATTCCACTCAGATCATCTTAGAAGTTCATTATGTGCATTAAAAAAAAAAAAGGTTTCCATAAGTTTATTTTGGGGCAAATTACTCTTATATGTTCCAAATGCTAGTGCATTGTTGTTGTTTTTTCAAATTCAGAGAATTTGCTTCTCAAGAATGGCTGCTATATGATTGCTAGATTCTCTTTCAATAACGTCAAGAAATAGATTTCTTGATAGCTCTATACATAAATACTAAGTTAAAAATGCAATCTTTCTAGTCTTGTTACAATAACATATATTTGTTACATAAAGCTTTAAAAACGGTATCTGTCTTCTTTCAATTTATTTTCTCATCAAATTAACTTTGTACTTCAGAATTATAGCTATAGTTCCTCTTGATTTTTAATCTGCTTAAAATTGATTATTTTGGAATCACCCATATTATTAGATAACGCAAGGGTTACCTCAGATGGCTTAGGAGCAGTGCTGATGTCTTCTTAGATTGTTCCTCTCCAGCTGGTTCCTCTGTGGGAAGGTAGAATTAGGTATACCATGTGGTTTTTCCTGAGACCCTTAATATAACCTGCTACTTAAGGTAAGGCTGTTCTGTCAACAGTATTGATGTCAATTCAACTAATCGTCCAGCTGCTACTTGAATATACAGCGTAGAAACAAGGCCATTTTGTCTGGAAGAGCAAAGTGTTTTGAAATAACCTTGTCCTAAAATTGAAATGAGGCATTAAAAGAAACAGACATAATGTCTGAAAGTCTTGGTTTCTTTTCTAGAGTTCCTTTTCACAGCTCTCTATTTGCACCCAACTATACCCTGGTCACTATTTTTATACGACATATTCTAGTGATGTTGCCTTCATTTCATTCCAGCCCAGAGCTGAGGCAGTTTAAGATTATTTTTGATCAGTCTAGTTTTAAGTTGGAGGGTTTTTTTTCTTCTCCCAATAGAAATTTTGCCATGTATATGATCTAGTAGGCTTCATCAATGATAATAACTGCTGATGTATCAAGTGTTTGGATCTACCCAGCCCCTATTAATTGTGTTAACCTTTCACTTCTTGTTGCTGGGCACTGTTCCATTTTGTCATGGCTATCGGAAGTGGGTGAACATCTGGCTTCCATAGAGGCATCTGCTTATGAAATGCAAGAGTAACACTTTAACACTTTTTGAAACATGTCAGGTACTGTGCAGACTTCTTATATGGATAAGCACTAGACCTATGCTTTAAAAAACAGGAGTAGATCTGTGGTACAGAGACAGTTGATTCAAATCAGTAAACAGAGGAGGGTTAGAATAGAATAACAGAGTTGGAAGGGACCTTGGAGGTCTTCTAGTCCAACCCCTTGCTTAAGCAGGAAGCCCTACACCACTTCAGACAAAAGGTTATCCAACATCTTAAAAACTTCTAGTGTTGGAGCATTCACAACTTCTGGAGGCAAGTTGTTCCACTGATTGTTCTAGTGTCAGGAAATTTCTCCTTAGTACTAAGCTGCTTTTCTCCTTCATTAGTTTCCATCAATTGCTTCTTGTTCTACCCTCAGATGCTTTGGAGAATAGCTTGACTCCCTCTCTTTGTGGCAGCCCCTGAGATATTGGAACACTGCTATCATGTCAGCCCATTCCTTCTTTTCATAAGACTAGACAAATCCAGTTCCTGCAACCATTCTGTATATGTTTTATCCTTGCGACCCCTAATCATTTTTGTTGCTCTTCTCTGCACTCAACTTCTCAACATCTTTTTAGACAATTTGTGTTGCTGATCTTACTAATAAGTTCCTCACTGCTGCTACCAACAAGAAGCTATGCATGGCTTTGCTTTTACTTTTTATTTTTTTGGTAGAGTTTTTACTTTTTATTACTTTGGTGGAATTTGCTCATTCTAGGACTCTTAACATCAGTCAAGGACAGAGTTTGGCATTATTAGTTACTTCAGTCCATGTCATCTAAGTGTCCATTATCCCAAATGACAGATCACAGACAAGTAGGATGAAAGTCTCCTGATATTCACAGGTTCTGAAAAGCTGTTGGTAGCTTTTCCTATTGTCGAATGATGCTTGTTAGGGGAAAAATTGGAGGAATCCACCAGTTGCTTTCCTGAAATTATTCCTGCATTAAGGTTACAAAGACATCATCCTTTACCAACTTTGTTTCTCAAATAGGATAGGGTTTAGCTATCAAGCAGGCAATTTAATGCTAGCATACTTTTTTTTTTTTTTAAAAAATTGAATCGAACACTTTATTGGCCACACGTGATTAGACACACAAGGTGTTTGTCTCTGGTGCAGAAGCTCTCAGTGTACATGCAAAGCCACAGAATAATGATAATCATAATAATACCAATAAGGGAGGGTGGGTAAAGAAGATAAGAAGGATAAATAATAATATTGCAGCCATACTACATGGATAAATATAGGTAATCTTCAACTTATGACCACAATTGAACCCCAAATTTCTGTTGTTAAGTGAGACTTGTGTTAAGTGAATTTTGCGCTATTTTATGATCTTTCTTGTCCACAGTTGTTAAGTGAATCACTGCATGTATTAAGTTAGTTGCCCGGTTGTTAAGTGAATCTGGTTTCCCCATTTAAGATCACAAAATGTGATCACCTGACTCTGGGACATTGCAGCTGTCATAAATATGAGCCAGTTGCTAAGCCTCTGAATTTTGATCACATGCCACAATGATTGTCAGTGTGAAAAACAGTCATAAGTCATTTTTTTTCAATGGTGGTGTAATTTTGAACGGTTACTAAATGAAATGTTGTAAATTGAGGATTACTTGTACACATAGACATTATTTTTGTCAATCAATTGAAATAATATGCTTGTGTCCTCAAGTCTTCCCAGTCATACTGTTCCAGTGCAGCTGGTTTGTGAGTTAGATCTGAAGGTGAAGCAGAATTTCAATTTCTGAAATGAAGCTGATAGAGACCTTTTACTTTTTTATGCTATCTAAATATTTTTTAAAAATATAGAGATTGTTATTTCTTTCTGGTTTGTTTTCTCTATTTTTTTTTAATTGTAAAAGTGATATTCTTGCATTATTAAAAACCATGGAACCTGAGTAAGATTCAGACTGAAGAAAATCAAAACTGAATTCAGAATTATAAAGCTATCTTACAATTAAAGCTATTATAATTATATATTATACAATTTAATATTATAATATATTATATAATTATAAGATAACTAGATATAATAGTGTGATAACAGCCCGAGAAATAGTTTGGTCTAGTCTAGTGGATAAAGCACCAGGCTAGAAACCATGAGTTCTAGTCCCATCTCAGACATGAAACTTGGCTAGGTAGCTGTTGGCCAGTCACCCTCTCTTAGCCCACAGGTTTGGGTGACAAGACAGTTGGTCAATTCAGGTTACAGCCAATGATCAACACTCAGTTGATCTGAAAAAAAGCAAACCCTGCACTTGTAGGAAAATTCTAGGAAGAAAACAAAAGTGTGATCACAGCCTATTATGCTCAACGTAATTATATTTAGGATAATATACTACATTGACTTCTAGAATAGAATAGAATTTTTTATTGGCCAAGTGTGATTGGACACACAAGGAATTTGTCTTGGTGCATATGCTCTCAGTGTACATAAAAGAAAAGATACGTTCATCAAGGTACAACATTTACAACACAAATGATGGTAAATATATCAATATAAATCATAAGGATTACCAGCAACAAAGTTACAATCATACAGTCATAAGTGGAAAGAGATTGGTGATGGGAACGATGAGAAGATTAATAGTAGTGCAGATTTAGTAAATAGTTGGACAGTGTTGAGGGAATTATTTGTTTAGCAGACAGGATTAAACAATGCACATTTGAATATTCCAGTATTATAATTGTGTATAAAGTTATAAGGCAACAAGAAATTGCTGTCGGGCTTAGTGGGAATTGAGTTACCCTGTGATAAAATGGACGGCCAATAAATTTTACAAATGAATAAAGTAAATAAATTGGATTGTGTCCTACATTCTTGTACCATCTTTTTATTCAGTGGAAATGAAGCTGAAGATTGAAATATGTTGTTACCAGTCGCCATCCTCTGTCAGATGATTATAGATCACACAGGTGTACCATTTGTGTGAATTTAGTAATGCTATTTACCAATTTGCTTCTTAAATTCCTATTGCCATTGGTTGACAATCACAAAAAGTGCATCCATTCCTCCTGTTTGTGTTGGCAGTTGTTACTTGTTGCCAGTGGTGGGATTCAAATAATTTAACAACCGGTTCTGTGCCTTAATGATTTCTTCCAACAACCAGTTCACCAAACTGCTCAGAAAGTTAACAACCGGTTCTCCTGAAGTGGTGCGAACTGGCTGAATCCCACCACTGCTTGTTGCCCTTCATGAACTTTACTAAGTGCCCCACTCTTCATTTTCCACCATCCAATCAAATTTAAGTACACTTGATAGTACCCAGATAAACTCACTTAAATGACTTATTTACACTATGAGTGAGAATTGTTCATCTTCTATATCTCCAACAATAACATTTTAGCTGTTGAACAATATATGATTTCTTACGCTTTCCTTGATGTAAGTCTTATTTTAATATTTTGATATGGTATACTTTGTATTTCCCATGTAGATTCTCTGTAAAAATGAGAAAAAAACACAACAAATTGTATCAGTTTTATGCATAAAATTTTATTTATAAATAAATAAACTTTTTATAAGACCCTGAAATAAGTATTTCTTTTGTCAAAGCAGCTAGAATATATCAGTTCATCTCTCCTAATCTTTAATCTAGTTTTGTTTTTCTGTAATCTGGAAAACAGAAGAAAAGCTTGCTTGAAAAGGGATAGATAAGTGAGTTCCTTTATTAATGCCCCTTCCAAAAGTTGATTTTGATGTACGGTATTCCTCACAGTATTTTGCGTTTGCTATTAATCCTAATTCTAAAATTTCAAGAAACAGTATAAAATAAAAACTCTAAATTGTTCCACAACATTTTTATTTTGAGGTTTTTACTGGACAATTTAAATCTAAGGTTATATGTTAAGTGTGAATTGACTAACAATTTGATTAGCATTTTGAAAATGTAATATTAAAAAACATCATTAAGAAAAACAGCTTAATATCATTCATATATTTTTCACTTAGGTGCTGTGGCTATACATATACTTCTGGAACTACATCACATATTTGCAGCATAAAAACTGACAAAGTATATATCTATATTTAAATATTCCTGCGAAAGGAATAATCTAAACAACATGGAAACATGGTGAACATCCTTTATAAGGTAGGTAAAATGAGGACCCAGATTGTTGGGGGGGCAATAAGTTGACTTTGTAAATATACAAATAGAATGAGACTATTGCCTTACACACTGTAAGCCGCCCTGAGTCTTTGGAGAAGGGCGGGATATAAATGTAAAATTAAAAAAAACAAAAAAAAAACCATTAGCATATACTATATATAGAAATCTAGTACAATATAGAAAATGTTAAAAATTCACAATGAAGCTTTACATTAGGCCTCTATTAACTGTGAAACTTAAACATCTGGGCCATGAGTATATAAATTTCTGTAGTGATTGCAAAATCAAATTATGCAAACTTGATAATACACACAGTATTTGAATCCTAATTTCCCACATAGGTAAGTCAGTCCAATATTTGCAGCATGACATGTTTCATCACTTAAGCAATTCTGGTTGTTCTGCAATTGTCCATAATTGGGTTTTATCCTGCTTAAACACACAGAAGATGATGTCGTAGCTTTGATTGCTTCCCAAAGATGTGATTTTTTTCCCCCTCAAGAATTTAAAATTCTTAAACTAGATTTTTTCATGCAGTGCTTACAAGTAGCTTAGAATATGTTATGCGTGATACCAGCATTAGCACTGAAAAATACATTCATCATCTTAGAAAAATCAGGAGTGAAGTCAGAAAAGCAGACGTTGCTGCTGATGTAGAAGTACTTGCCTGAATGATTAGAATCAATTTGATTAAAATAGTAAATAATTTTGTAAGTCTACAAGGCTCATGTTTCTATAAGACATTTAAGTTTTAATACACTATGGATTTCTGAAAGTCAATCAATGAGTTCTAATTCTAACCATTTACTTGAAAAAAGTCCTATTCTTTCAGTTCAGAGGAACTTAATTTACAACTCTAGAATAACAACACTTGTGCTATGGTATTGATGCTCAGACTATAATTAAGCCAATATTGCTGCTAAATTTATTAAAACTGATGCTATATAGACCATTATGTTGATATCAAGAACTGAAGATTTTAGACACCGGTTCAAATTTATTAAATATAAATTAGTCCTCAATTAGACTATTGAAGATAGAGTGGGCCAGGATGGTAATGGAAGAGAAATTACATTCAGATTTAAAACAGAAATTGATTTTTCCATTCTGGTGCTTTGGTAACTGGATCTCTCTCTCTCCCTCCCTCCCTCTCTCTCACACACATACACACAAGCTTCACTTCGGTTATTTTAATCAGGTACAGGTTTTTTTTCCAGACAGTACAGAATGATCATCAAATTCTATTAAGCAAATCTAGAGCTCTCTTGCTTTAAGGGACTCTTCTTTAAAATAGATGGAATAACACTGGCCAAAACCTCCAATTCTTGTTACCAGAGACAGAAGTTTTTCTTCACCTTGCTTAGGAATAGAATCTTTGACTGGCTACCTTTTGTTTGTGCACCTGATACCACTCTGAGGCAGAACATTCAGGGAGGACTTTTCTGAATCATTTCTCTAAACAGGTTGCCATGATTAAATGGCAAACAAGTAAAGAGCAAAAGCAACCTTTGCCTCCTTTAAATAAATTCCCCCCATTTAAAATCAATAAGTGATATATCTCAGGCTCATTTTTTAAAAGATCTTCTAAATAGGTTGGAAGAACCCAACTGAAGGTGATTCTTCAGTCCTTTACTTTTGGCCTTTAAGTTATTTTGTAGACTACCTGACAGTATTGCTGCTCCAAGATCTCTTGATGTTTAAACATTTTATAAAGCCATGATGTAATTTACTTATCTTGCTTTTGCGTAATGTGCCCCTTATCACAGAGATAATAGCTATTGCAGCTATCTGTTAATTTAGCCTGGTGCTGATATCCAGAAACAACTTCACCCAGCCAGCCTTTTGAGGTTGCAAAAGCAAATGCTAAGACAAGTGTGGGAAGATGGGTGTAAACTGAGTGTTAACAGACTGAGAGAAAGGACTGAATAGCAAAGACACATTTACTTGGCAACCTCACCTTGCAAGGGTCGAGATGGTGCAATTCTGGAGCAATAGCCTATTATTTAGAGAAGGTGTGTGTTGCGATAAAGTATTTTCTTAGGGTTTTTTATATGGTGGTAAATCAAGAAATTGGAGAGAAAAGAACCCTCACCCTCTGAACACTTCTATCTCACCACTACTTTGTCTCAGTCCTTCAAAAACTATTTGAAGATCGTGCATGGTGTTCTTGAACTACAAACTTCACAAAAATTACAGGCTTGACCCCAGGTCCTTTAGGGCAAAAAAATCTCTTTATCCAAATAAAAGAGAAATAAATTGTTTACTATTGCCCCAACATCCAAACCCTTGCAACATCATTATGATGTAAACTACTAGGAACTGCTTTTGAGTTTGGCAGTACTGGAAGAAATATCCATCTGGTTCAGTTCCAAGCCAGGAGAAAGACACTGGAGACAAAATGGAGTCTGGAGGCTGATTGGAAAGAGGGTCCATTTATTGATGAAGCAGAACCACCAAGCACTTGGTTCTAGATAGCTGACCACATGGAGTTGAGAATGAGGTGTTTTTATACCTTTTTGTGGGATTTGCATTTGAGCTTCCTGTTCCTGTGGAAAAGCATGTATTCTATTAACTGTTGTAGGGGTTATGTAGGGGGTCATAGATTGTCTGAGCTGAGTTTGGCTGAAGTTTGGAGGATGATGCAATGTCCTTAGGAGATTATGCAATGTAATGAGCTCTGCCGCTAGATGGTAGTGGGTTAATCCTATTATGTCCTGAAGGGTCATGTCTTAATCCAATCATCCTGGAGTTGAAGGTGTTTTGTTTTGTAGATAACCCAGTCTTTCTTCATGGGCACAAAATAACTGCTGGAGGCAGGGAGCTGGGCTCTGAGTTTCTCCCTTAAGATTTTTATTACTCTTTTAGGGGAAATATTTTATCCTGCCTTTTTAAATATTTCTCAAAATATTTCATTCTTCTAGGAGAGGGGTAGCTTCCCACAGTGGTATAAAACTTTTTTAAAGAATCAGTCATATAAAAGGGAACTGAAGAGGGGCCAGAGATGGTGACAAGATATCTTTAAACTGGCCACAAGTCTCACAAACCTCCAGTGTTAATACAAAATCTGATTTTACTGCAATTTCAAATGTCATGCAGTTGTGTCAGACATTAGCTCAACTCTCAAACATAGTCTAGCTTGTGGGTTCACAGAAGCGCAGCGCTAGTTCCAAATTGGCTCAGGGTCCTAAGATAGAAATCCTCTGTAAGAATGTATATTCCTATTACATAACACTGTTTTCTAATATTACTAGGATAATTTGTGACTTGCGCTAGCATACACATTCTGCTATCTTTCCTTCCAATATACTTACTATAACTTAACTATTATCATTATCGGATGATTCCTAATGCCATTATGAATGGAGAAAATGACAAACAAGATTTGAATCCACCCATAGTTCTCAACAGCAAACTGCCATGAAAGCTTCTCCAAAGATTTTATATAGCAACACTGACACTTAAAAAAACAAACTTACAAAAACATACTGCTAAATTAACAGATGAGGGTTATGTCTGTTGTGATTTTTGACAGTTTAAATTCTTCAAGGAAAGGTTTTAGGAAGATAATTTTGCAGTATCCTATTTAATAACTAGAAGCAGGACTTGTTTCTGCAAAAGAAAACCTCCCATGGAGAAAAAAAAGCTTATTCCTTGATGTTGTGATTAGAATTGTAAGCCAAGTAACTTAGAATGGCCACAGAGACAGCTGGAGGCAATCACTGTCCAGTGTCATTGAGAGTCACACCCACAAAGTGAGTATAAGATGCTCAAACTGCAAGAGAGAGTTGCACAGCTCCTGAATGGCCACTTACATTTTGCAGAGCCTAATACCAGAGTCCCTTTTTTAAAAATGCCTCCAGCTATGCACGATTAGAGAATATTAGATCATCCACTTTAATTTTCAACATTCCTCCAGAGGTTGGCAAATATATGTTCTTAGATATAATCACAAATAGTTATGTAAGGAAAAAAAAAGGCAACCGATGGCAAATGACAAACCATCTCAAATCTGTTCCTTTTCAGCAGTCAGTTTATATGTTCGGTAGTGAGTCATCAACTATCAAGAGCTTGCATGCATATAGGAGCCAGCCGTAAACTCAGTGTTTTATACTGTGTCAAAATTGAAAATTGAGTTGTATCAATCCAATGATTGGACATAACAAATGTAACATTCAAAGCAATAGCGCTTCAATATAACAATAAAGATGACCAGTCTATTTTGACTCAGAATCATAGACTCAACCACATTATTTAGTTCTCCCTCCCCCCCATTACTCAGTTTCATAAAAAAAAACACTTATCTTACAAAACAAATTACACCAAAAAAACACAATAAAAAACTTCTCACTGGCACAAATGGGATTGCTGCCGCCCCCTTCTGATTATACTTAGAAACAGCAATTTTGACAAATTTACGACTGGATATTATCAAATGTAACTTCCTCTGGCTGACTGTTTATGTTACTGCAGTTTTATCTAAAATAGATTTATTATAATATACTGTATATTAGATTTAATAATATACTGTATAGTATAGTCACAACCTGAAATTATGTAATTATATTTCCAGAATTAACTCAGTGAGTTGAACACAAGCTTATCAGTGATTGCTAAACTAAATGATCCATTTGTAGAAAAGTGATCTAGCAAAACATATGTTAAAATAATGGTGTGTTGGTGTGTGTCATAGTTATAAACACTTCTAGTGTAGATTTAATAGGTCAAGTTCCTAACTCTTTAAGTTCACTAATGCTATTACAAATAGGAAATTAGTTATAGAGGCTTCAGATGACATGTTTCCTTACTGAATTTTTTTTTATAATTTTTATATGTAAACTGCTTTGGATATATTCAGTGAAGAAAACACGCACACATTCAAGAAAATAATGAAGGTCTAATAAACCTACAAATTCTTTTTTAACATGCAAAAGTATCTGTCTTATGTTATATCACATTAGATATAAACAATGCCTACTGCATTTTCATACATAATATATCTTAATTATGATGGTGAATACACACACACACACACACACACACACAAATGTCTGGTATATGGAGAATATTTACCAGATTCAGACAAGTATAATCTGAAGGCAGATTAAAAATTCAACAATACCACCACTGTTACTACTAATAATAACATAATATTTACTATACTGTAATATTTAAAAAGTTGTCAGACTAGTCCTTTGTGCTTAGGGATTGCCAGAATGATATTTGGTTACTACTCTCTTTCTACATAAGGTTGAAAGGTGGTTTTAAAGCCATATAGACAAAAATAGAGTCAAATATGTTGAGACTATACTTATTAAGATATGTACAAGATATGCTATTTGAACATAATTAATGCTTTTGAAATTCCTACTTTTCAGTTAACCGTAGGACAGACTGATCTTTATTTTTTATAGTGATGCAATTGCACATATATGGACAGAAACAAGAGAAAGTGATGCTTCTTATAACATAAGTCTGCAGAGATTCTCAGTCATCCAGGTCATAGTTGTCCCAAAGGTGCTTTCTGAGGAGTCAACTGGGCTTTCTCGTTTTTTCTTTTCTGTTTCACTTCTTATCCAAGAAGTTTCTCATCCAAGGTGCAAAATGTCTTCAAAAGGAAAAAAACAAGAAAGTCCAGTTGCCCCCTGGACTTTGGGATTCTTATAACATACCAACAACATTGGAAAACAGAAAATAAATCTTTTTTTCTAGGCACACTTCTGTTTCTTACATATGACAGTTTGGGTATCACTGGCCAAAAAGCACCATTAACTCAGTATACCACTTCCACAAACACAAACTTAAGTATCTACCCATTTTCTTGTTTTTCTATTTTAGTTTTTCTGAATGAAATTATAAGGTTATTTTTTTTCTATGACAGGCACATTCACTAAAAGAACAGTTGCAATACAGCATATAAATATATATATTGTATGCATACGTACCTTATTTAAATACATACCTAAAGTGGATATCTTCTTTTCAGAAGAGATACTTTCCCTCAAAGGACAGGAGAAAGTACAAAAGATAACTGCAGAAGAAAAGTAACAAAACATAAATATATTAAATAACTTTTGCCTTTATTGATGCATCAATATTCTTTTCTTATATGGATTTACATATATATGGATTTACATAAAAAGATGAAATAAGGTGGGGCTATTTATTTTATTAAAATATTTATAATTTAGCCAATTGATTCCAGGATCTGGTACTGTATAACCAATACAACTATTTATTATTTGGCATGAAGTAAAAATTGCTTTGATTTGAGCTTTGTGCAACCATGCAGTTTTCTTGGACAACAATATGCAAGTAATTTACCACTTCCTTATTTTGCCATATTTCTCAATTTAGCTCAAAGCCCTGGGATTTCTCCGGGTTGTTATAGGTTATAAAAAGTATATAGATTACATGAATACAAGAAAAAATTACTCATATTAGATAAATCCTGATTTATTCATTAAACTGGGGAAATGAAAAACATTAGACCTTAAAAGCTGACAGGACAAAACGTCTTGTTGCCAAGAAGCTTGACTGCTATTCAGAGAAGTAAAAACAACAACAACTAACAATTTTCTGAATACTAAGGTGATATCAATTGGCTTAACCTTAAGAGATCAGTTTGAAATCAATCCATTCATTAGACTGAATATCTGAAAACAAAAGGCAATAAAACAGAAAATGGGATACATATTGTTCCAAACCATTCTACATGGACAGAGTGTGGAAAGCATGTTTTCTTAAAGTACCTTCTAGAAATCATCTGTTGAATCCTCAGTTAAGTTATTGGGAGCAACTTCAGATAATATTCACAATCAGATGTAATTTGATTATTCCGTAGCAATGGGGAATCTTATTTGTAATGGCACTTAGAATCAGATAGTTGAAGATTTACTTAGTTGGAAAAACTTAAAAAGGCAAAGGCAGAAGCTGAAAGAACAAAGCAACTCAAATAAGCCATAACAGTGAATTTGACCATATTTTCCTGGCTTAATTTTCATTTGTCCCAAAAGACAAAGTTTAATCTAATATTTGGTAAGGAAAGCATTTTGAACTACATAATGGAACAATCATGATGTAACAGATATTATACCATTTTTAGAAACTAAACATAGAATCAGTGTGAATCTGAGTTCTGCAAGAAATATTCTTAAGAGTTTTTTTTTTTTAAATATAATTAGTGCCTGAGGTGACTTTTATGGAGTTAGTTGCATTAGTGAAAACACTGAGTAACTCATGGTAACTCATAGACAGATGCTGGTTACCTGTTAGCCAGCTTACATAAATCCTTTTCTGACTGGCAAAGAACCATTAGTGTGCATATGGAGCAGGGGGAAAAAACAACCAAGAGTAAGATTATTTATTTAGTTATTTGATTTGCTTGCCATCCCTCTTGCTTCAAAACAACTCTTGCAAAATCTTGCAAAACTTAAAAGAAAGTGGTGCATTTCCTATCTCAGAGTTTATTACAGAGTAAGTTGCCTATTATGGATAACAAAATAGATAAAATTTCCAAACAGCAGAACATCAATTATAGAAGGAGCAGATCAAGTAATAGCCTTTAAAGGTACATACGGTACAAGGAAGCAAAAGAAGAAAAGAATCTTCTAGATTGTAAATGACATTAACATTACTGAAGTACATCTGCAGACAACCAAACCACATTGATATGAATAGATTTTAAAAATCTATTAGATTCTGAGTTGTACTCTGATCTGAAAAGCAATTTGTTTTCTTATATGTGTTCCTAACAAACTCTTATTAATCAGTTGCCTTGCGATCTTACAATAAAACTATAGCATATACTTAAAAGTCAAACTGCTTCCTTAATAATATTCAAGTATTTTATATGATAAAGCTAAAGAGTTCCAATCTTGACATTAAAACTGGAGTGCCTATTTCTATAAGAAATAAGAACAAGATGGCACACTTATCAGAAAATTGGTAGACTGGACAGAATCGAAAGTCCACAATTATCTCTAGGTATAAACTAAAAAAAAGGGCATATATTCAAGGATATATGAACAACAAATGAACAACAAGTACAATGATTTAGAAAATATAAAAGGAGCAAACTGTTCCACAAAGCTTCCGATAACAAAACCAGATCTTTTTATACACTGAATAAATTATTAGATTAATGTTAGACCAAAATGTTATAGTCATCATTAGATAAAGAAGTCAGGTAAGTAGAAAAAAGCAAAAAAATAAACATCCTACCTTGTAATAATAGGTTTTTTTTACTATTTTCATTTCAAGTGGCTAAATTCATATTAAGTTGGTTTTTTTTTTACAAAAATGAATGTTATTATTTGTGAATGTATTGTGCAGCTACAGCACTGGTGCATGGCCCATTATAGAGCCTAATATAGAAGATCCCTTCCCAGGAGGATGTCATCGTCTATAACTTGGAAGAAACACGTCACAGTGTTTCTTCCACCCTCAGAGAATAAGAAGCGACTGAAGAAGCTCTGGAGACTAATGGGTCCAGCAGCAGGTGAGGAAGGAACTGATATCTCAAATCCAGATCAGGACTTAGTTTCCTAGTCCACAAGACAGACGGCCACAGCAGGACATGCCAGTGAAAGGAAATGCTCCTTTAGAGTAATGACCTTTTTGGGAGCTACTGTTGTTCCTTACTAAGGTTACAATCTGAACCAGTGGTGGGTTTCAAAGTTTTTTACTACCCGTTCTGTGGGTGTGGTTTGGTGGGCATGGCATGGCATGGGAAGGATACTGTAAAATCTCCATTTCCACCCCACTTCAGGAGGAGGATATTGTAAAATCTCGATTGCCTCCCCAATCCAGGGGAAGGTTACTGCAAAATCCCCATTTCCTCTTAATCAGCTGGGACTCAGCAGGAAGATGGGGGCGGAGCCAGTCAGAATTTTTACTACTGGTTCTCTGAACTACTCAAAATTTCCACTACCGGTTCTCTAGAACTGGTCAGAACCTGCTGAAACCCACTTCTGATCTGAACTAAGTCACTGGAATCAACTGATTTACACTTGGAACCTAGGATATAAAACTGACACTTGAGACATTAATAAACTTTCCTTCACTTGGTAATTGGTTAGGCCTTCTCAGTTTTCTTTCAAGCCAATATCTCTGCCAAGCATATGACCCTTTGGAAAAAACAGTAAAGAAAGAAACAGAGCTAGCAATGCAGTAAATGCAAGAAAATAAGAAAATTATAATTAACAAGCCGAGTAAGTGGGTTAATCAATTTTCAATTTTTTAAAAATAAAATTGATGCTTATGAAAGAAATAAAATGTGCAAAATATAGTAACTAAATGAACATCAGCAGTGGCCGTGATGATTCAAACATTGTGCTAAAAATAATGAATACTCACTGTAAGTATTTAGTTTGTTAGTTCAAAATGGAGGTGGAAAATTGTAACTTGGCAGAAAAATTAAAATAATATAGAAGGAAGATTGCACAGACACTGAATACATTTTTTGGAACCTAGAGGGAGTTTGTTCTAGTGGTTATTGTACCAGTTACGAAGTGGGAGATTGAGTTCTAGTCCCATCTTCGCCAAGAAAGCAGCTGGGTAACCTTCACTCTCTCTCAGCCCAACATACCTCACACAGTTGTTGTTGTGAGGAAAATAAGAGGAGGAAGGTGTTGGATATGTTTGCCACCTGGAGTTATTTTTAAAATAATGAAGGTGTGAACAAATAAGTAAATACATATTTATATTGAATAAAGATAAATTTATAGTGTTAAATCAGCAATACTACTGAATGAAATAGAATAAAATTAAAAGCGTTAGGGCAGGGGTGTCCAAACTTGGTCCCTTTAAGACTTGTGGACTTCAACTCCCAGAGTCCCTCAGCCAGCAAAGCTGGCTGAGGAACTCTGGGAGTTGAAGTCCACAAGTCTTAAAGGGACCAAGTTTGGACACCCCTGCGTTAGGGTATACCAACAAATTAAAAGTCCATTGGAATTGGGTTTGAATGACATTCCTCTAAGATGTATTTATTTAAGAACTCAAATTCTGTGCCTTTGCAAAACTTTTGAGGAGAAAGTACACAGATTAGAAATTTCTGAATTACATAGTGGTTTTAAAAAAAGAAAATACAGAGGCTCATAAGCCAGCTAGGTTAGATTCCAATTCCAATTTCGTAGCAGGAGTCAGGATTCATCATTATCAGTAGATTTAGAATTATTTAAGAATCTAGAAGGCCAAAAAGTATTGAGGACAATAAGGAAGATTTCTGCAAAGAAAAGACCTGCATCTCAAAATATTTTTTCCAAGATTTATGTACATACAGATAATTTGGTAGACTTATACTCAGCTTTCATAAAAGCCTTTTTAATAATGTCTCTTGAGTGAGCATTGCAAACAAACCTTAAAAACTATAGGCCTAAGTCAAGAAATACTCTCACAGCTTTGGGATTTCTTTCCCATGACTAACATGACTACTATTATTTTTATGACTAATTTAAATTGGTAACTAACCAAAAAACAAAAAGCAGAAATCTGGTATGTAGGGAGCTTTCGTAGTGATGGAAAGTCAGAACTAATGTGGAAACACAGATGAGCAGGAAGGTGATCGGCAATAGTCAACAAAGTAATGTTTATGCTATAGAAGAGTAAAGAGTATATTAATTACTCTGATTTTGTGTGACTTTACAATAGTGAATTCAAAGTTACTAAGGAAGACATTAATCATTTTTAAATAATGCGGCTTTTCCACAGATTATATATGAACAAGCTGTTTATCTATCTAGATCAGAGGTGTCAAACTCAAGACCTGGGGGCCAGATGTGGCCCCCGGGGTACTTAGATCTGGCCCATGGGACCACCCCAGAAACAGTGAAGGACTGGCCTGCGATGCTTCTGCCAGCGAAAATGGACTCCCAAGCTCTCTTTTCGGCTGCCATAGCCTCCTGCAACCCACTGCTAGTGAAAATGGAGCTCGGGAGGACCACATGCAGCCCTCCTGAGCTCCGTTTTTACTGGCAGTGGGTTGCAGGAAGCTATAGCAGCCATAAATGGAGCTTGGTAGCCCGTTTTTGCTGGCAGAGTGCTCGGGCCACCATAGGCACCTCTGACACGAGTGTTGTTGAGCTGGCCACACCCACCCAGGCCTCCCAAGGTCAAACACTATCCTGATGTGGCCCTCAGTGAAATTGAGTTTGACACCCCTGATCTAGATGTTTACTTTCCCAAGAAGTAATTGTTACTATTATAAGTGATGCCTATCCTATTGAGAAGTAGAAGTCATACACTGATCTTTTTTTCAGTCCTATTTGAAATTTCTAACATAAATTTTTTAATGAATATTTTACAGTTTCCTTTAATGGAACTGTAATCTTAAAGGCTAGTAAAAAATTTACAGATTGTGCAAATGATCACTCAATTTCCTAACTGTGAATACACAAATTTTAACAGTAACCCTGGAAAGTAGTATACAATTTAGATTACCTTATATTATTTACTTTGTGCAATCTAGTTTTATAAAAGGGTGACATATAATGTCAGACTACTTATTTGTAATGGTAGTCAGCACTGATGATTTTAATGAATGCAGATAAGACCATTGATATGATGCAATTCAACTTTTCTGGGTCGGGTGGTCCTAATATGAATTTTTTACCTTTTTATTAATTGGATTACAATGTTGTATTCTCATTTCCTTTATTAGAATGGAATTATGATGTATCAAGATATCTCATGGCATTTGTCATCAGTGTTATCTTATCTTGTCTTATAGTGTTATGTTATCTTGTCTTATATTTCATTTGACATGGGAAAAACTGGGCTATCTTTCTAGCCATGGAAAGGATATTCTGGATGTAAAAACAGCTGGAGTAACCAAACTTTTTTTCATATATGCTGATGTTAAATAATTTATAATGTTCTATATTAAAATCTATTGATATAGAAGAACAATTTGAGGCAATTCAGTTTGAGCAAGTTTCATATACAGTTCTTCTGAGAGTTTTGATGTGTTGATGGAAATCTGTAAAAAAATGGAGCTTTACTTGGGTATTTGAATACTTGAGATACTTTGGCGAAGGTATTCTTAGAAAAAAAAATAGTTGTAAATGCAAATATTTCAAATGGTTTGTCTCAAAGTAATGCTGCTTTAGATGGTTAAAAATCGTAGACAGTTTACTGAGAAAGCTAAATGTTGGAAAAATTAATATTATTTCAAAGTTAATATATGAATATATGTGTAATATAAGTATTTAGAAAAATTCCTAAGTTGATACGTGTAAGAGACTCAAAGTAAATTGATAAAGTAAGAATGATTTTTTTGCGACATGGGAGGAAGAAAGAGCAAACTCTTGTCTTCTTTATTTAAATTACAGTTACAATAAAGAATTTTAACTTTACTCTCTTTATGCTTTACCACTGGGCATATATTTTAATTTCTTTTTCTCTATGGAATCCAAGTGATTAAACCATGATGGCTATGATTAAAAAGCTATTATATGGTCACTTTGTCATTGTAGGGTTGCGGTAGTCCTCTTAGTCATAATTGTTAATTGTTTTTAGCATGAAATGTTTTTTGGCATATTTAGAAGATGTTGGGATGGAAATACAATTTTGATCCTTACACAAACAATAGATTCACACTTTGGGATTAGACCAGTATAAGAAGGGAAGATTAGTTGATTTGGTTTATTTATTTTGGAATTCATAGACTAATCAGGATATTATTACCTTAGATAAAATTATTGCCAATCACTTTTTAAAAATACTTGGGTTAAAAGTATCTACAATAGGAATTTGGATTGTCTAAAACAGAAAATGACAGCTTATCAAATTAAATGATGTTTTGCATTTTGGTGCTTAAGCATTAACTTCTAAAATTTCTGAACCACTAAAAACATTGAAATGTGTTTTGAATTATTTTAAATCTGATATTTTTATAGATAATTAGAGATTATTCGTAAATGAGATATTGGTTATTTGCTGAAGGAATATCAGTTACATAGAATAAACAGTTGGAATACTCAATATTAATAAATCAATTATTAATGGTCATAAAAATGTTAAGTATGCCCTTATGGTCTTAATATTAAATTAATTCATTTTAAAAATATTTATTAGACAATTTAGAATGTTTTAAAAGATCGTCTATCAATCCTTGAAATTGTGCAGGAGACATGGGTATGTCTCACCTTTGTCACAGTTTGCTTTAACACTTATTTGGTTTTGGGAAATCAGAATAATGGGATTTAAAGGTGTAAATGTAATTTTGAATTGTATTTGAATTACTCTTTCATAATGAAAAGAAAACCCACACCAGGTTTACATTCTTGAAATGCTGAGACCTGTCCTCACTTGGCTGATGAACTGATTGTTTATCAACATAATGAAAACACAGGTCAATATGATTTCATGTGCTCAATGTTTAACCTTTTGTTTAAAACCAGTTATTATGAACATATGTATTTTGTTGCTTTTTCTTCTCTTTTAAATTTTCCTTCCTTCTTATTTTCTTTCTCTTTATGTCTTTATGAACGGTACAATATACTATGTGGTCAGGTTTGCAGAAGATATCAAAGTATTTAAAAGAACCAACCAGTCAAATTCAGAACCAACCAATCAAAGGATTCAGAAGAAAAATTGAACCAGACTATGGTAAATTGTCTCCAAATTTTGATTTTGCTAGATAATAAAAACATTGGTTAAACATTAAGCAAATAGTGAAAAAAGCCAATCCTATTGTAGGGTTTATTGAAAAGAAGATAAAGTAGTAAAGTAGTATTGTCTTTATACGCTTAAATGGTGCAGACCTATTTGAAATACCCTCTACATTTCTAATTACAAAAAAAATAAGAAAAAGGATCTAAAAGACCTGAAAATAGAAAAGGTCAAAGTATTGCAAAATAAAAATATTTTTTAAAATAGGAAAACTTTCTTGTTTTCACAAAACAACATATTAGGGTCTTTTAAAAATGGGGGAAGATCTAAGTCTTAGGGGCCGGTTTAGCTCACGCTGGTAAAGCCTGTTATTAAGAACACAGTAGCCTGCAATTACTGCAGGTTCGAGCCCGGCCCAAGGTTGACTCAGCCTTCCATCCTTTATAAGGTAGGTAAAATGAGGACCCAGATTGTTGGGGGGGCAATAAGTTGACTTTGTAAAAATATACAAATAGAATGAGACTATTGCCTTATACACTGTAAGCCGCCCTGAGTCTTCGGAGAAGGGCGGGGTATAAATGTAAACAAAAAAAAAAAAGTCAATGTATAGGGAGATTTTAAAATTAGGCATTATGTGAATATAATGGAGAAAATGAGGTTTTCTTCATTTTATATTATATTACATTTTCTTTTCTTTCTTTTTTTTCTGTTCCATGTTCATAGAAAATTCCCAGTTCAAATGTCTCATTAAACTTGAAGGTTTAATATTTAAAGTTCTTGATATTTTTATTCTAAACTTAATAATCGGTTGATATGTCCTGAATTTTTAGAAGGGAGTTGTTTTTATATCTAGATGAGGCACATCTCAAATCTTTGGCATCTATCATTTTTTTAAAACCAGAAAACAGATCAAGATTGCTTCTTTAACCAAGAAACACATGATTTCAATCATGACTTCTCAGTGCAAGAACCAAATTCACAAAAATTCACTAAACATTTTCCTATAAACTATATTCTTTTCTAATAGTAAGGAAAAGACATTTCCTAGCTTTTACTGTTGTTACAGTTTAGCATTAAAATAGACTTAGGCTATAGACTCTCATCTGTACTAGGCTAATACAGCCAGTCTGGGTAATAGCCGTTATGGCTAGTTTGCACCATAACATTTCAACACTAGATGTTATCTCCTCCCAAGATGTAAAATCTATTCCAAAAATTCATATTTGCTTGCTCTAGGTCATTAACACATGCAGCTAAGGTATTTGGCTCTTTTTGAAGGGAGCTATATTTAGTGATTATAGTTCTGATGTTAGAGAAAACATTTCAGTGTCAAATTAGAGTTGCAGCTATTACATAACAATAAAAAACATCCTGTCACTGAAAGCAAAAGGGCTTCTTATAAGTAAACCTTACATCAACAGCCAAAGCATTCCCATTCATTGCTTTAGGAAAGGGGCTACGAAAAAGGAGTTCCAAAGTACCTCTCGAATTGTTTAATGTTATTGTTTTTGAGCTAAAGCTGATTTGCTCAGGGTCACTAATTGGCCTTGTGATGATCAAGCAGAGTCACAGTGCTAAGACTCTCTTTCTATAATTACTACTAAAGCAGGGGTGTCCAAACTTGGTCCCTTTAAGACTTTTGGACTTCAACTCCCAGAGTTCCTCAGCCAGCTTTGCTGGCTGAGGGACTCTGGGAGTTGAAGTCCAAAAGTCTTAAAGGGACCAAGTTTGGACACCCCTGTACTAAAGTTTAAAAAAACCCCCCACAATCCTGGGACAGAGAACCATGGTTTTAAAGTAAAAAAATAAAAAAAATAAAAAAAAACAATAGTACAAAGATAACAGCTTTGAGAAAGAGTTTTATTCCTAACTATGAAATGCAATCCCTGAGCAGTTAAACTTGCCTTCTGCTTCTTCTGCTTTCAGAGAAGAAGTCAAAAACTTCTTTCCCCCCCCCAAACCTATGAATTGGAAGAATAATTATGTAAAGGATTTATAGTAAAAAAGAAAAAGAAAAAGGATTTTAAGGTTAGAAGACTAGATACTGTACAAATAGATGACATTTACTTGTGATGGTGGGGGTCTCATTTGTTTAACATTTGTTTGATAATATTGAGCATGGTCTTATTAAATATACTTATTATACAGCAATGAGAATTTTTAAAGATATATTTATACATTTAGGTAGTTCAGGAGGCTACATGTGTCTTAGAAATAAGTCTCACTTATTTCAGTACAATTTATTCTCAAGTAAGAAGGCATGAAATGCTTCAACTTTACCACCATTACGAACCCTAAATTTTCATAAGAGATTTTCATAAATTCTTAAATTGTTTCCAACATATTCATAAAGCGTTACAACAAGCTAAGTACACAATCATAATATGTGTTTCTTAGCCTTGATAGCTTTTAAGATTTCTAGACTTCAATTCCCAGAATTCCCTAGCTAGCTTGTTGACTGAGGAATTCTGGGAGTTACAGAATTGAGAAACATTGATATAGGGGATAGAGTTAAGGTGTTACGTAAATATTTAATTACACAGAATGACTTTGTTGCTTTAATGCTATTTTAGAATCATAACATCTGTTCTCTCACTCTCCCCTCCCTCCCTCCACACACACATACACACACACACTTCCTTCCTTGGTCTGTGTTTGATTTTAATGTATATATAATGACAAAATCTACCAACTTGGAATTTCTGACCATTCTAGGAAGCAAACATATCTCTCCTACTCCATGTAGTGCTTTTAGTCAATGCCATATTTTTGCCATGGAATTTCTGTAGGAGATGGCAAGGCTGAGCCTGAGGGAGGGGTCAAATACATCATCAGTCATGAGTCCCTGCATGCCCACAAGAGATCTAAGTCCAACCCATCTTGAATGCCTTTCTTAACGCCTGCTAATTTCCATTGACCGTTAGGAGATCAGATTCTCGTAGAGAGCTTAAGCTTACAATAAATCTTTATATTCATCTGAATTGCCTGAATCTCCTGATTTCCTTGGCGCTTGACAATTTCCATGCTAAAATCCTTGTATACTTTATTCCACAGAAGAATTTAGTTGTTGTTACACAAAAAAGAGAGAGAGAATGGAATAAAAATAATCAGGCTTCTGCTGTATAATTTTTTTAAAGCTCCTCTGTGATCTTTATTTAGAAGAAAAGTTACTAATACTTTTGGAGTCATTTGTTACAAAACACATTAATCTATATCTGTAGGAAGCTCTCTTGGAATAATTAACATATGGATGCAACAAGCTGAAAATAAAATTTGATTCCAAAAATTACATTCCCCAAAGCACTGACTTTCTATCTAAGAAGAAGAAGAAAAATGTGGTTTATTTGCACTAAGATGAATTACATTTGATAATTATTATTAGATTATGGAGTTGATCAGAAAATCATTTAAATTTGGAAATTTAAAATAATTGTTTCAAACAGTATAAACATTGCATATATTAATAGAAAGCAATTTGAAAACTTGTTCCAATGGGGAAGAAATTGACTTGACTTCTGCAATTCGCTTTACATGAGACTGCCCTTGAAGACTACAGGAATCTTCAGTTGATCCAGAATACAGTGGCATAGGCAGTAATGGGCATGCTTCACTATGCCCATGTAAAGACTCTGTTTTGCAAGCTGCTCAGGTTGCCAAGTTTGCTTCTATGTAGGATTCAGGGTGTTGGTCACTACCTATGAAGCCCTACATGGCATATGGGTTGATTGCTTAAGGGACCATCATATTTGACCGGTTAATTTGATCGAGCAGGATTGGCTGGGTCTGGGTTCCATCAATTAAACAATGATACTATCAGAGCCTGGAAGAGAACCTCTCTGCAGCAGGATCTGTCCTCTAGCTTTAAATGTTTTTAACCATTTTTAAACTGCCCATAATCTGTTTTATTATTAAATTACCAAACCCAAAATTTCCCAGAGCCTGAAAGATGGAGCAGTACTATTTGTGATTGCAATGATAAAACTGTTATCTACTTCCCACCCACATTGATTTTAAAGTTTTCCTTTTGTTTTACATTCCAGTCACATTCTAATCCCTCAGCCACTTCTGGGAATAGATCGGGTATTAACATGAATGCACAGTAAGGGCTTGTAGCACAGAGAAAACTTTTTGGATGGAGAAACATAAACCTATAATCAAGAGTTTTGTAACTTCTGGGTTATTGTTTTTTTTCAAATCTGAGCTTAAATATCTCAGCTTCTGCAAAGTACTGCATTTGTTAAATATTCAACAAAGAATTTTATGTAAATTGGAAAACCAAATGCTATGCATCTTGCATATGTTCAGATATTCTTGGATAGCAATAATTCAACTGACTAAAAAAGCAGGGTTGATCCAAATCAGAAAGCTAGTAAAATGCAGTGGTTAAAATGTAGGACTTAATTCTGGAAATTAGTTCACATTCTCATCTGTCTACAAAGCCATTGGATAAATTTTGCCCAGTTTACTTAGCTCAAACTATGACACAATTATTGTGGGCATAAGATTAGCTCAGACCTTTCAGATCTCAGAAAAAAAGATAAGATATAAATGCAAAATATATTAAGTCTGATTAAATGGTTCTCTAATTAGGAATTAATAATAGAATTTATTAATATACAAATATATTCTTTGCTCATCTAAGCAGATATCTACAGAATTCAAACTGAATTACCAACAGTTTATATTCACCTTTCATTTTCTCCAAATAATTTCAGTATGTGGGTTTTATATATAGTAATAATACAGAAAGTAAATGCAGTAGATAGTACATTCATGGAGAAAATCTATCTAAATGATTCCTAAAAGTTGACAATGACCTGATAGCACATTATCAATTAAAGAGTTGCAAAGTTTATTCTCTATCACATAAATTGCTTAATCTGGGTTAGGATACAGTTCATATGATTTGCTCTTGTTTTCAAGAAAATTGTCTATTTTCCTAGTTTGTATAGTCTAAGACAAAAAGCAGGTTTGTGTCTATTTGAACTATTTGCTATCTCTACTCAGTATTTGCTGTGATGCTTGTTAATTTCTGAATCTCAGTTAGAGATATAAGATATAAAGTTAACATCAACACAGCTGCTTCTGCTTCTATGAACACAACTCACATCTGAACTGGCAGAATTCTGATTGTTTGAAAGTTTGATTTGAAAACAAAATGGAAATATAAATCATGATTTGATTATAGCTCATTTGAACAAATCAGAATATTAGTTAAAAAGAGTTTCTCAAATTTGGATAGCACAGATTTAAGAGCAGAAATGAGAACCTAATGAATTTGTTAAAAGGTAACAGTTTAACATTAATACTGCCTATTCAACATAAAGTTTTACTTAAAAATGCTTTATCTTTCATTTTCCCAGATTAATCCAAATGAAAGAAAATATATGCTCCACTCTTCTAAACAAAAACATCTTGGTTATTTATACAAAAATAGTAAGAAATATTTCCATAATTCACAAATTAGGTGCGAGGGCTCAAAACAGTTCTGGAACACTTTCATATATATATATAAAACAAGATTTAAAATTAATTAATTCTACCTGCATTTAGAAATTGTGCCAATTAAAAAAATAGCCTAGTCTCATCATGCAAAGGGCTACTGTTTGAGAAAGACAAGCCCACTTTGTTCATCACACAAAAATTGTACTATGCCTTATCACCTAAAAATTATACTGTGATTAAATGTTTATCTAAACATGAAATTACTGGATTATTACTGAAATCAAGGTAATATAACTCATAACTTTAAATAACTATTCAGGCTATATTAAGTAACAGAATGGAACGGAATGGAATGGATTGGAATGGAATACAATAGAATAAGAGCATTAGAAGGGACCTTGTAGGACATCTAGTCCAGGGGTCTCCAACCTTGGCAACTTTAAGACTTGTGGACTTCAACTCCCAGAGTCCCTCAGCCAGCAAAGCTGGCTGAGGAACTCTGGGAGTTGAAGTCCACAAGTCTTAAAGTTGCCAAGGTTGGAGACCCCTGATCTAGTCCAATCCCCTGCTCAGTAGGAAACCTATACCATTTGGCTATCCAGTCTGTTCTTGAAAACTTCCAGCAATGAAGCACCCGCAACTTCTGAAGGCAAGGTGTTCCATTGGTTGATGGTTCTCACTGTCAGAAAATTTATCTTTATTTTTAGGTTGAATTTCTCCTTGATCAGTTTTCATCCATTATTCCTTATCTGGCCTTCAGGTGCTTTGGAAAATAGGTTGACCTATTTGTGGCAGCCCCTCAAATTTTGGAACCCTGGTCCTTCTCTTCACTAGACTAGCCATGCCCAGTTCCTGCAACCTTTCTTAATATGTTTTAGCCTCCGGTCCCTTAATCATCTTTGCTGATCTTTGCACTCTTCCTAGAGTCTCAACATCATTTTTACAGTGTGGTGACCAAGACTGGATGCAGTATTCTAGGTGTGGTCTTACTAAGGCTTTATAGACTAGTATTAGTACCTCATGTGATCTTGATTGAATCCCTCTGTTAATGCAATTTAGGATTGCATTGACTTTTTTGGCTGCCACTGCACACTGATTTATTATGAATTATGAATTATTAACTAGTAAAATAATGTAACATGAGAATAAAGGGGAATATATTTATTTGAATTTATTATAAGGAATCTGATTTATTTAGTACTACCCCAAAGAGAAATAGAACTCTGCCCAAACTATGTATGTTTAAAATCATTCACACTAAAATGTCTTTGGAGATTTTCAGTCATCCAAGTCATGGTTGTCCCAAAGGTGCTTTTTCAAGAAGCAAATTGACTTTTTGGGTTTTTCTTTGAAGACGTTTCAAAAAAGAGCTGAAGAAGCGTCTTCATGGATGTGACGTGAAACATCTTCAAAGAAAAACCAGAAAGTCCAGTTGCCTCTTCAAAAAGCACCTTTGGGACATTTACACTTAAGTAGGTGAATTTTTAAAAAAGGGCATATTTATTTTTATTTATTTATTTATTTTGTCACACCATCATACAAAAAGATTATATAGCATATAAACATATATATGAGTAAATGTTAGGAGGTATGAGCATATATATATATAGGAAGAAGAAAAGAAAAACAATAGGACAGGAACGGTAGGCACGTTTGTGTGCTTATGCACGCCCCTTATGGTCCTCTTAGGAATGGGGTGAGGTCAATAGTAGAAAGTTTTTGGTTAAAGCTTTTAGGATTATGGGAAGAGACCACAGAGTCAGATAAAGTATTCCAAGCACTGATGATTCTGTTACAGAAGTCATATTTTCTGCAATCTAGATTAAAGCGGTTGACATTAAGTTTAAATCTATTGGTTGCCCTTGTATTATTGCAATTAAAGCTGAAGTAGTCTTTGACAGGAAGGATATTACAATAGATGATTCTGTGAGTTAAACTTAGGTCTTGTCGAAGGCGACGGAGTTCCAAGTTTTCAAAGCCTAGGGTTTCAAGTCTGGTGGGATAAGGTATTTTGTTGTTTTCAGAGGAATGGAGAACTCTTCTTGTAAAATATTTCTGGACACATTCAATTGTATTGATGTCAGAGATGTGGTGAGGGTTCCAAACAGGTGAGCTGTATTCTAGAATTGGTCTAGCAAATGTTTTATATGCTCTGGTTAGTAGTGTGGTGTTTTTGGAAAAGAAGCTATGCAAAATTAGGTTTACAACTCTTAGAGCTTTTTTTGCTATGTAGTTGCAGTGGGCTTTGGCACTTAGATCATTTGACATGAAAACTCCAAGGTCTTTAACGGGATGGGGGTCGTCTGTAAGGTAATGTCCATCTAGTATGTACTTAGTTTTTGGGTTCTTTTTTCCTATATGTAAGACTGAGCATTTGCTGGTTGAAATTTGGAGCTGCCAATTTTTAGACCAAGCGAATAGATGATCAAGGTCGTTTTGAATGATAGAAGTATTGTCTGTGGTGTTAAATAGTTTGACATCATCAGCAAAGAGAACACAATTACTTGAGATGTGGTCACAAAGATCATTAATGTATAGTATAAAGAGTGTTGGTCCAAGGACGCTGCCTTGAGGAATGCCACTCTTGACAGGAATATGCTTGTATACCTTTTGTAGTTATATAATAACCCCAAACACACACACACACATATACAATTTTATTAAATACTTTTTTTACAAAGATAATGATAAACACGAAATGACATAGAAGAAAACTAAGAAAGAAAAATGATTTTAAAAGTGTTGAAAACAATCAAAAGCAAATAAAAAAGCCAAAGAGATACTTAAAGTACTTAATGACTTCTGATCTCCTTTACAGCAGCTGTGTGCATACTTGATACCACTTCCTCCTTCACAGTTACACAACGTAGTTCCCTTCTTGCCAAATACAGCTCTTTTTAGTTGGTAGATACAGAAATCACCTGTTCATTTTCATCAATTTTCAGCAAAATATCCATAAGGGTTCCAGTCTTTTTTAAAAAGTTGTTGTTCCTTCCCAAATCAACAGGTCAATTTAGCCATTTCTGTAAGTTCTACCATCTTCACAGCCCACTCTTCCATTGTTGCTATTTCTGTATTCTTCCATCTTTGTACATGCGGTATAATGACCTCACTGTCATAACCATACTTTAAACCATTTCTCCATGAATTTTCCCCCCCATTTGACAACTTTTTGTTCCTTTTGATCTCAGGTTTATAGGAATATTTAAAAATTAAAATTAACAGGTAAGACACCTTTGTTGAAAGCTACAATAATTCAG
Organism: Ahaetulla prasina; assembly: GCF_028640845.1. NCBI lineage: Eukaryota > Metazoa > Chordata > Lepidosauria > Squamata > Colubridae > Ahaetulla > Ahaetulla prasina. Next base: position 292,223,373 of record NC_080539.1, on the reverse strand, counting down.
AGTCAAATTTTAGAACTTAACTTTTTAAGGAGTCATTAGTCTGCGTTCCCACTTGTGACACTCATTTTCCAAATTTAAAACTCATATCAGCTAGAATATTTATTCCATTTAAAAATAGCTTTCTCCTCTAGTCATGCATTGCCACCATTCACAAGTCCATAAGAAGAATATGCTATATATCCAGTGTCCATTTGTTGTTTCTATTCTACTCCTCCTTTGGATTGGCTTATTTATTTATTTATTTATTTATTTATTTATTTGCCGAGTACGTATTAGGTAATATATAGAAGTATAAGCATGAATTGAATACATAAAATGAATACAATTAAAGGGAACATTAGTACAGGGATGGTAGGCACGCTGGTGTTCTTATGAATGCCCCTTACAGACCTCTTAGGAATGGGGTGAGGTCAACAGTAGCCAGCCTAAGGTTAAAATTTTGGGGGTTTGGGGATGAAACCACAGAGTCAGGTAGTGTATTCCAGGCATTGACCACTCTGTTACTGAAGTCATATTTTCTGCAATTGAGTTTGGAGCGGTTCACTTTAAGTTTGTATCTATTGTGTGCTCGTGTATTGTTGTGGTTGAAGCTGAAGTAGTCAATGACAGGTAGGACAGGTAGGTCATTGACAGGTAGGCTTTGTAGCAAATACCCATTGCAATATTTGTTATAAGGTGGCCAAATACTGGAGGAGCTTCCCTTCTTAAATTTATTATCTATTAGAAATAACACAGATTCCTGACATTACATTTGCAGGTACATTTTTCAAATACTGTGCTTAAAAACGTTATATTAAACAATCACAGAAATAGTATTTTCATTAAATATTCTTTAAAACGATGCCTTTTTAGAATGTATTTCTAACAAAGATAATTAATGTACTTTTAAAGGCAAGGGCTACTGTTTCTTCTTCTGTTATAGACATAACTTTAAGATTATTTTCTAAAAGATATTATAGCAATACTATAATACCTTGTTAGCTTGTTGTTGTCTTTTAATTCCTCGTGTGCTCGCAATTCAAATATAATAACTAAGTTGACTGCATTAACGAATGCCAGAAACAATGGACCCTCCAATACTTTCCCTTCTGACTGTCCATCTATAATATTCACCTATGAGACATCATAGCTCATAAGGCTTTCAAGTGGCAAAATCAAGCAATCCTTGAGTCACAGCTGCTGCAGGAAATGGCAATCCAGCGTCAAGATCTCTTTCCATCATATTTAGTCATACAGTTTTGTTCCATGACAATATAATACCCGATAATGCAGAATGTGAACAGGAGACCCATCATGTAGCATTCTGAAACATGTAATTAATATTAAATATTAATTTAAAGGGATTGGGAAACAGTACCACTTGATGAAAAAAAGCATAATGTCAATTTAGCCTCACACATGAAGTCTGTTCTTTAGCCCCTATTCTTGGGAAAGCTGTTGTGAACTTGAAAAAATTTGATCTTCAGCTGGTTTAGTCATGACAGTGCTATTAAAAATTTTGCCATATGAATACCTGTTTTTTCTTTTTCGTTTTTGTTCTCCCTTTTTTTTTCCTTCTATACTTTTCCGTCTTGGTTTATGTTTTGCCTTTGAATTCTTTTTTCTTTCTTATCCAATGAATTTGTGATAAAGCAGGAACATAAAAAATATGCTAAGAATGGTAGAAAACCTTACTTTCAACAAATGTAACCCTCTAATTCAATGCCTTTCTTTCCATTGCAGGAATGATTCTTTACGCCACAATTTAGACCAAAGTGTATCTCATCATTTGTATCATTTCTGAAATTCTTCAGGAGTATCTTGCTTTCTTATACCTTTAATATACCACAAACAACAAAAGCAGAAGAGAATGGCTGTAAGAATGTGCATAAGCGCACCAGCGTGTCTACCGTCCCTGTCCTAAAGTTTTCTTTTATTCATATCCTTTTCATGTATTTATAATTATGTTTACAGCTGAATCTGTCATAAAATACATGCTTGATGAAATAAATAAATAAATACACAAACAAACAAATATACGAACGAATAAATAAATAAATAAATAAATAAATAAATAAATTGAAATGAAATGAAATGAAATGAAAGAAAGAAAGAAAGTAAGTAAGTGGGGGGAAAAATTAACTTCAATGAGAAACTGATTATATTCCACAAAGTAGCTGAAGTTGAATATTTGGATGTGTTCAAACTTTACTCACTAATAGTTATTCTAAGGCAAGTGAACTGAGTTGAACACATTTTGCCTTATCTGATTTGAGGATTGTTTATCAGAACAATCATTACAAAATTACAAGTAATTGGTTAGAACATTTGAGAAAGCAGATTGGTCCTTGGAGTTTTCTGTTGAAGATTTGATATTTTTTTTAAAAAAATCCAATTCATTCATTTTGTTATGCCCTTATTAATTTATTCTTAATAATCTATCTCAAGACACTTCAAGGAGAATAATAAATACAAAGGTATTTGTGTATGAGCCATTAAAATGGAAGAATTTGACCTGACTTCATGAACCATTTCTTTATCATAGAACTATTTGTGTACAATTATCACTCTCCTTAGAACTTAAAAATGGTTTATGTGACATCAGTTTGCAAGAAGATTTGAGAAGATTTAAGTAACCACTATTACAGGATGAAAAACAAGCAGTATGAATAATCATTACATGGCCTAATAATTCCATTTATCACCTCTACTGACAAGCAAACCTTCCACCAACTACTATGTTTTATTACTGCTCCTATTAGTTGTAATTCTCCTCTCTTCCTAGGGCCACAAGTAGTCTTATAAAAAGGAAAAGTGGGTGTTAGCACCACTTTGATTACTCTGCATCTTTTCCACATTACTTTACTCAAGAACTTTGTTTAAGAATGTGAGGTAAGATAGAATCTTGAGCAACACCATACCATCAACACCACTGAAAATTATGGCCAATGCTACTGAAGGGTACCAAGAGTTTCAGCAGAATAGTTTCCCTGTTTTTTCCCCCCACATTTGTTATTCATCAGGATACTTGTCCCAGTTTTCTATGTTAAAATCAGGTCTGAAAATAGACTAAAATGAGGTCTATAGTTGTTGCCTCTAAAAATGCATGTAATAATACAGCAGTAACAACCTCCCAGAAAGAAGATATTAGCAATCTACTGAAAATTGTTATGGGCTTCCTGAATGAAGGCAGAATTGTTAAGGAGTACTTTTCACATCCATCTTTTCTTTTCTTTACCTATTCTCTATATTCTGGAGGCAAACAACCCTATTCTGCTCAATGTTATCCATGGTATTACTCATCTGTCCCAAGATTTTGGCCAAATCAAAAGTTCGTTCAGTAAAATAAGATAAGATAATGCTCTGAGTATATCTATAGACAAATATAGAATTTGTCTCTTTTTCTTTGCAATACCACATCTTTTTGATGAAAGCCCTATTGAAAAAAACCTTCTGAAATATTTCTTTACTTGCCTTCACTGCCACAAAACTGTTCCAACAATTATTTCTTTTCTATGTTTGATTGGGAGATAATTTATAATAGTCTTTGATTCTGAAATAAATCATGTATTTAAAGTGAACTGCATCAGATGGGAAAGATGGTATCCCAGAACAATATTGGGAAACAAACAGAAGTTCTAAACATTCTAGCAAGAAACTAACCTGCTACTTGGTAATTACCCCATTTAGCTACTTTATATTGGGCTAGCATGAGTATACAGATAACTGTTACATACACACACATGTTCACACTTATATATAAAATATTATATGAAAAATATGTGGAAAAGAATCTTATGTACTGATATCTTGTCTCCTTGGGGATCCTCAATAGTTTGTTTCAAACCACACAGTGTCATAGGTGACAAATTGTTGTGTCCCAAGTGCAATATTTTATATTTTCCCCACAGAATTATTTTGAATGTGCACTTTGATTAAGCATTCTAAAGCTTATAGAGAATATATAGTATAAATATACAAACCAAATTAATTATAAATGCCTCTTTTATGCCCAGATAAAACTCTTAAAGTATGCTAGACTATTTGTTTCCAGTCTTCCCAGAAGAATCTGGAGTTCTTGATATAAAAAGAATTATCAGAAAGCATTTGAGTGACATTCTGCTGAGTTGACATGAGTTTTTGTCCTCTATGTTCTATAAAGTCATTAATGAATGATGTTGAAAGAAGACACCCTCTTTGGGCTGAATGGACTTAGTTATCAGATGGATGTTACATCTCTTAACATGTAATGGGCATTAAAATAGGTTCCATCTTGTAATCTCTTCTTCTCTAAAGGATTGCTCACAATATATTCGTGTGCTTATAGTAAATGTTCACCAATAGATCTTGTTTTGACAGATAGCTTTTAATATTAATATGTTCAAGAATGGTCAAAGACTCATTGAGGAACATATTCTGTGGATACCTATAAAGGTATAAATACCTATAAAGCAGTGATGAAATTATTTTTTTTTACTACTGGTTAGGTGGGCGTGGCCTGGTGGGCGTGATGTGGCTTGGTGGTTGTGGCTTGATAGGCGTGGCAGGGGAAGGATACTGCAAAATCCCCATTCCCTCCCCACTCCTGGGGGAAGGATATTGAAAAATCTCCATTCCCACCCCACTCTGGGACTAGCCAGAGGTAGCATTTGCCGGTTCTCCGAACTACTCAAAATTTCTGCTACCGACTCTCCAGAACCTGTCAGATTTCACCCCTGCTATAGACCTTATCAATAATGTCAGGTACTAAGAAAACAACCTGACAAACTGTTTTTTTTCTTTTCTTGGTTACTTGCAAAAAAAACCTCCAAACCCCTCGTCATTATTAGAACTGAGTTTTGTGATAGAACTTCTCTTGTAATATTACCTCTGCCCCCATAGGCAGTTCTCTCAAATAGACCATTCCTCATAGACATTTCTCTCAAAAATTTTATTTTTTTCCTAGACACTAGTAAAAGTTTGGCTTTTTTGGAAGGCCTCTGGGGATTGACTGTGAAATGATTGGCATCAATACTAGTTTTAGTGTTGCTATTGTGTGCTGATTGTATTATTTTTTATTATAGAACTTTGTATTCACAATATTTGTATGCAGGTATAATCCAACTAGATTGAGGCAGTAGATAAACCTCATAAATAAATAAGCAAATAAATAAATAACTGTACATCCACTCCAGCACTTTTGTATACAATCCTGAATTCTATTTCATTTCTCAGAATAGGGCACATGCTCCTCGGTTGATGGCAATAGCATGTAGGCAAGATTATATTGATGTGCAAGATAGTCTCAGGATTAGAGAGCCTCTCTTGCATGGAATAGCATGAAACTATTTGGGATAAAACTAGGGAGTGGTTGTTTGTAACACCCCATTGTAATTCCCCACTAGTAGGAAAATACGCCATTATCAGTAGGAAATGCTATAGTAGGAAAAGCTCAGGGGTGTCAAACTCAATTTCATTGAGGGCCGCATCAGAGTTGTGTTTGACCTCGGGGGCCAGGGTGGGCATAGACAGCTTGATGTCACTCATGTCAGGGGTGCCTGTTGTGGCCCGAGTGCTCTGCCAGCAAAAACGGGCTCCCAAACTCCGTCTTCAGCTGGGACGGCCTCCTGCAACTCTCTGCCAGCAAAAATGGAGCTCCGGAGGACCCTGTTTTTGCTGATTTTCACTGTAGAGGCACTGCGGGCCAGCCCTTTGCAGTTTCCAGGGCAGCCCCATGGGCCAGATCTGATACAGGTACAAGCAAGGCTGATAATTAAAATGACTTTTATTTCACAAGAAAGCATTATGTGAAAACTTCAATTGATCAAAGTCAAATAGGCAATGGAGTCTAAAATCCATCAGCAACTGCTTTTTTTGCTTAGCAAAATATTGTCTACTATACACTAAAAGAGAACAGCGGGATGGACATGTATTAATGTAACCGTTTTTAAGCTCTGAGGTTGTCTTTTCAATGTATGATCCAGCAAGGTAAGGTAAGAATCAGGGATACAGCAGCATTGAAATTGAAATCTCAATAGATGATTGGAGAATTCAATTACAACTTTACAGTAGGGAACACAATTAGTTAAAAGGGGAAATACAGATTACTGGGCAGAATTATTTGGTGAAATACATGATCAAACTGTAAAAGGACTGCAAACACTTTTAAACCTGACAATTCCTACAAAACGTGACATCTGATAATGAATCACTAATGGTTTACCCACCCGTTCTATACTTGGCTGAAAACTCATCATCATGTGCTATATTATTGGTATATATTGCAATAAGCTCTCCTACACCAGTTTAACACTGTAAAGGGTAAGGGTGGGGGTTCCATTTAGCAGAAAATGCCGAAAACGCAGCACCATGCTACAACATTATAAAATGCAAAAGCAGAAAAATAAGCATTCAGAAAACTAAAATAGTACTAAACTACCATGTAAATTAGAAACTTGAAATATTAAGAAGTTTTTGCCTGCTTCAAAAAGATATTAAATCAGACAACACAAAGATTTCTAAGGATGACATTCTTCATTTAGAGAGTTGCCATCAGGGTCGGGTTCCAAATCCCGTTGCTACCAGTTGGCTCATGCGTGTGCCCAGGGCCTTTCTGCACATGCACAGAAGCCTCCCACCACCGCTGTTACCGGTTTACCCAATCTGGTGCAAACCAGTAGCAACCCACCACTGGTTGCCCTTGAAAAGGGTATTTCATACACAACCACCCACCTGGAGAGATATAGAGAATGTTGTTACATTAGGGTTTATGTCATAATTTGACATAATTTAGCTCAATGAACTGCAACTATTCATCATCATCTTCTTTTAACAACCCCATAATCCCTTGCAGGGTGGAGTCCGGGCAACTGAAAGGAGCTAGCAGTGTTGTGGTCTGCCAGCAGTCCACAGAGCTAGCAGAGGAATTGGACAGTGAAGAGGCTGGGGAGGACCATGTGCCAGTCTTGGATTCTGGGGAAGGCCCAGATGACGGCTCTGCGTCAGAGGCAGAGATGGGGCCAGGGCCATCTGGGAGCGATGCATAGACTCTGGAGCCTCCAGAGGAAGACAGCGAGAGGCAGAGGAACAGGAGGAGCCTGTTCTTAGTGCACCTATGCTAAGAGCTGCCAGAAGGCAAGAGCAGCTAAAGCAAAAAGGATGACTTAGGAGTAAAACCAGGAGATGATTGGCCCCTCCCATAAGGCTTAAAAGAGCAGCAACGGCTCTTGGGCTCTTTGTAGGAAAGCAATGTTGCTACATTTGTTTCTAGCCGTTGTCTTTTGTTTCTGAATTTCATGGGGCTTTGCCAAGAAAAGCCTTTGGCAGGGTGCCAAAGAGGAAAAAGTTTTGTGATAAGGCTGAAGGACTTTTTCTGAAGGATTTATTTTGGAATTAATTGGGACTAAGATGAGAATGAAGTAATTCTCAGCTGTTCTAATAAAATACATTTGTTTAGGACTGATTGTGTCTGGTAATAACTATTTGGTCCTAGGTCACAACAAGCAGAGTGTTTTAATGGCCAGATGCCTTTCCTGTCACCAATGTGGAATTTTGTTCAGCAAATATATTCTCAATGTGCCCAGAGAGAGAAATATCTGCCTCTCCCTAGGATTGAATGAATGACAACAATTGCTCTTACTAAAATGGCTATGTCTCACAGTCATTCACGCATGTTTATATGCATATATGCCAGAGATAATGTAACTAAATATTGAAAAAAGAAACAAGCAAATAGGACTATGGATTGTGCTATCAGTCTGTTAATGTCTAGAAACTTTGAACTAAACCTAGAAGAATTTCAGTCCAAGCAACTCTTATTAACAAAGGTTTAACAGGCATCCTCAAAAAGATCAAAGATAAATATAAAACTGGAACACTTGTCAGCAGGGATGGATAACGAAAAATAACTTTCCCAAATAGGATAAATTAATAGGGTGCTAGAATATTTCTCCTATGGGAAAAATTGTGACCAGATAAAATAAATAGGTTGAGCATAGGGTAAAAAAAAATATTAGACGTCACAATAGAGGTAAAGTATACAAAACATTGGAATGAAAATCCAGATAAAGTAATGTGTTCCCCCATTGCTCTTCTTCATCCTCCCTCCCATTTTGTCCTGTTAAACTTCAAAATGATCCACTAAAGATGAAAACAGAGAGATTTCAGATTGATAAATTGTACATAGAGCTAAATAATGGAATTTGATGCTGCCAAGTTGGGGAAGACCCTTCATATTGTTTTACAAGACTGTTATAGAAATTTGGTAGGACGTATCTACGAGTGGCTATTAATTTTGATGGTTGCATACACTGCCTCTTGAGTCATAGGCAAAAGGCCTGAAATATTGCCAGTTGCAGGGTTCCAGAGCAGAAGAGAACTTTTGTGCATGTGTTGTGTTTTTCAATTCCCAGAATCCTTTGGAAGACCACTGTGTGATACAGAATGCTGCACTATGTGGATCTTTGATACGATCCAAGGCACTTCTTAGGTTCTTGCAATTGATGGATATGTGAATTTGACCTAACTAGGTATACGTGCGAAACAGCCAGTCTTTCTGAATTGTCTTATTTCAGATTGTCGTGGTAGTAAGGTCGCCATGTCATTAATACAGTTTGTCATACTGTAATAAAATTCATTTTGCATAGCTCAGAATGACATTCCATAACAATAGATTAGCCTGGCAGAGTTCCGGTTAGGAATTTAGAAGTCTAATCAAATAATTGTAATACCTTCTTAGCTTTGAAAGTACTCTCATTTTTTGCACTCCTCAAGGCTTTCAAACATTTAGAGCTGCAGCAGGTAAATTAAAGGTATATCCCATGGCTGCCTTTGTCCACTGTTTCTAATTTCTAAATTAATGGATAATGAGATGTTGTAGCTATAGGTTACCAAAATATGAAAAGAAACCCAAGTAATCAAAACAAGCCAGTGGTGGGTTTCAAATTTTTTTACTACCGGTTCTGTGGATATGGCTTAGTGGGCGTGGCATAGAATGGCTTGGTGTGGGTGTGGCTTGGTGGGCGTGGCTTGGTGGGCGTGGCAGGGGAAGGATACTGTAAAATCTCCATTCCCAACCCAATCCAGGAGAAGGTTACTGCAAAATCCCCATTTCCTCCTGATCAGCTGGGACTTTGGAGGCAAAGAATAGATGGGGGCGAGGCCAGTCAGAATTTTTACTATCGGTTCACCGAACTACTAAAAATTTCCACTACCGGTTTTCCAGGACTGGTCAGAACCTGCTGAAACCCACCTCTGAAACAAGCATCTTCTCAAATGTGAATCTAATACACACACACACACACACACACACACACACACACACACACACAGAGTGATCAGCATATACTCTGAATACAAATCCTATTATTCAATATTATAGAAAATTTATCACTTTGACTATATTACATATATTTCTAAATCTAATTCATTCATTTACTAGATATGTTCTTCAAATGAATATTTTTTCTTTGAGTTTATATTCACATTAGCCCTGACATTTAGCTATATGTTTATGTTTTTTCTTGCCAAATGGCTGTTATAGAAGCACAAGGACTTTATATAAAAGCTTTTTGTCTAGCTTTCCATCAGTTATTCTTTGAGGGAAGTTTTCAAATTCTATTGTGATTCTGGATCTATAAATCTGGGTTACAGAAAAAATATTTTTTTTAAGTGGAATATTTTCAAATCCATTTTGTGTGTGTGTGTGAAATCTGCAGCTTTAAAATTTGAAATGAAAGAATTGCAATGTATTTATTTTTCCAATATATAGACAGAATACAGTAGATGTTACAGTAGAGCTATCTGTTGTGTAAAAGTACAATAAAGAAGATATTTAATATATAGAAGTGCTCTTTCCCTAATTCCACACACTTCTGAATTAATTCCAATTGAAGATGAAATTAATATTTAAATTTACTTTCAAATTTAAAGTTCCTAGATCTACTTTTTTAACTTCCAGATCTAGAACAATTCTTATACTGATGTATTATTACCTCTGAGACTTAGTGCTTAATTATAGGCCTTTATGGCTTTTGATCATAATATCCCTTTTAGGCACCTGTTTTTATTTTTCTTCCATTCTATCATGTCTGATTCTCAGAAACTTCCTGAATAGGTTTCTTGGCAAGGTTTTTTTTTTTTCACAAAAGGTTTGCCATTGCCTCCTTCCTGGAGCTGAGACAAGGAGACTGGCCCAAGGTCACCCAATTGGCTTTATGGAGGGACTGGAACCCAGTCTCTACTCCTAGGCCTAAGTGGCTCTTATGCACCTATTTTGTAATGCCTAAACAAAATAAATATATGAAGAGAAATTATACTGCTCATCATATCCCAACCACATGCCATTCTCCATGCTTATTGGACAGAGAGAAACAATGAGAGACTATCAGGACCTTCCCGCCCCCTTCCCACATTGTGTTTGATTGTTGTTAGTCTTTGTTTTTACATTAACTAGTATTCCACTTTTCTGCAACTAAGCTCAGAATATTGACCATGGGTATATTTCTCCCGGTTTGGACCAGATTACGTGATCCGGTAGCGATGGGGGCGGATAGTTCGGAGAACCAGTAGCAAAAATCCCTGCCCCTCCCCACTGCCCACGCCTCACTGTTCCTCTTCTCTGTCCCTGAAGCTCTTGGTGGTGATATAGCTGCAAACGGCCTTAAATGACTGCTGCTTCAAAGGCCGCATTACAGCTGATAGCGCTGTAGGCGGCTAGTAGACAGGTGCCTCTTTTTTAAAGAAGGTAGACCGGTGCCTCTCAAAAAAAGGCAATTGGTAGACCGGTGCCTCTATTTTTAAAGAAGGTAGACTGGTGTGCTCCCAAGTTTTGTATACTTTATTATTTTTATTATTTATTATTATTGGCCATGCCCATTCAGTCACCTGACCACCAAGCCATGCCTACCAGTTAAGCCACACCCACAGAACCGGTAGGAATTTTTTTAGATTTCATCCCTGCATGGATATCATTTACTGTCCAGTCTTCAACAATCCTATAAAATAAGGCTGAAAGAGGTCCAAGTTCAGCCATACATGCTAAATTAAATTGGCTTCCTACTTTGGTTTGCAGCTTTATTTATCTGATGACATATACCAAAGATACATCATTTTATTTAAAAAAATTCTCTTTAAGATTATAACATAATGTAAAGTTCAATCCTTTTAATCACAAATTCACTCACTTGATTCATTTACTTATTGTAATCAGATTGTTAGCCCATTTTATCACTCATTCATTTCTTTTGAATTTCAATACACATTTATACATTTTATCAATAACATGTTCATCATTTATACACAGTTTTATTTAAAACTCACTCTTGTAATGCTGAAAACCAAGACTTATTTTATCTATTAAACCTTTCTAATAATTACACATAAGAAAACAATTCACAAGAATATTCTTCTGTTGGCAGATCTTCTCTTGATTTTATTTTGCATTGTTTTTGCAAAATTCTGTTTTTGTATGTCACAATAAGTTAGCCATTTGTGTTTACTTATTATTTCTTTCTATAAAATACTTCTTGTGCTGACAGCCACTACGATATTTTCAGACACAAGCTTGAATTTATATCCATATTCTTAATATGGCATGTTGAACAAAATATTTTTTTAAATTTACGCTAACCTTAGTTTTATCATACCATAAATATCTATGCCATCCAAATCTCAATTCACATCCTTCTAACTCCATTTGCCTATTGTTTCTCCGCAAATCCACTCTTTCATCCAAACTAAACAGCAAGCTAATTTCAAATTAGGTAACCCCAATCCTGGTCTTTTACATCTTACAACATTTTATATTTAAAATGTTGGGTTTTTTTCCTGCACAAATTTAGTTACCATAAATGCTTTAAAAAATCAAATAAAAATGATATTTAAAATATATATATTGTTTGTTCATTTATTATTTATTTATTTATTTAATTCATTTTATGGTTACGTGCTCATCCATAACTGAGCCACTTATGGAGGGGTAACACAATTAAATTTTTTTTACCAACCATTTGCTGGGAAGAGCAAATCAAATGTTTTACACCATTTCTGGTGCAATGAGCCCACATATAACTCAAAACCTGCTGGAACAATCAAATCTTAAGCTCTTTCCTGAAGGCCACCTAGGCCAGAGCTATGGTATATGAATCTCAGCAGAAATAATATTCCATAACAAAATATGACTCCTTGATCCCAAAGGAGCATTCTTTAATTGACGAGCTCAGAATCTACCAGCTTGGTCAGATTTTATAGGCAGTGAGCGTGTCATAAATATCTAGGGCCTGTGCTATGAAGGGATGATCACTAGCACCTTGAATTGTATCAGAACTCCTACTGTAATCATGGCACCTAACAAAGTTATGGTTATATGAGTATACTGTTTACGAAGGAGTAGCATGATGGCTCATTGGTTAAAATCTGGGCTTGCCAACTGAAAAGCCTGGGTTTGAGACTAAATGCTGGCTGATCGGGTGAACTCCCATTACTTACCCTGGCTCCTGCCAACCTAGCAGTTTGAAAGCATGCAAAGGTGAGTAGATAAATAGGTATTTTGGTGCAAAGTTACAGCATTCTGCATTTTCATGCTGGCCACATGATGCAGAAATATCTTTTAGACAATGTAGATGTCATAGTTCCGAGTAATGCTCCCAATCAATTCAAGATTCCGAGGCCATGGCCTCCTGAAAAATCCTGTTTATTGGGTATATCATATCGGCACGGTCAAATGTGAAACCAACACTGAATAATTCCCACACTTTGGTATAATTAAAGAATAGATACTGCCCATACCCCTGTGTCACAGGTCACATTAGCCAACCAAGCAGGTGGTGAACCACTCAGCACTCCCTCCTGCCATTGCTAGGGCACGTTGATTTGGCCTTGGTTCTCAGGAGCCTTATTGTTGTTCTATCTGCCACATTGGAAGAAAACATTCTACATTCCATAAGTCCCCCTCCCCTCCCCCATAAGCATGACAACTAAGAAATGAAGCAAGAAAAATATGGCTCCAGCTAGCTAGAGTCATTTTGAGAGTTGACAGTAGTCTCGCTCAGCTGAGAATCGGAGATGAGCACTGCACCCCATGAATTGGTCACAACTAGACAAGGGAAAATGTTAAGCCTTTTAAAAGGATGATATCCAGCAGGTTCTGACAGAGAACTGGTAGCGTAAATTTTGAGCAGTTTGGAGAACCGGTAGTGGAAATTTTGAGTAGTTCAGAGAACCGACAAATACCACCTCTGGCTGCCCCAGAGTGGGGTGGGAATGGAGATTTTGCAGTATCCTTCCCCTGCCATTCCCACCAAGCCACACCCACCAAGCCACATCACGCCCACCAAGCCACGCCCATAGAACCGGTAATAAAAAAATGGATTTCACCCCTGCTTTTAAATATAACTATTGCAACATTTTGAACCAGTTGTAGCTTCTTAATAGTCCCATGTAAAGCACATTGCATTAATCCAGCTGTACTGTAAAAGGTATGAGTGACTGTGAGAAGGATTTCCTGTTTCAAGAATAGTTACAATTGGTGCACAAGGTGAATCTGTGGAAAGACTCTCATGACTATAGACTATCATTTGCTCTTTGGCTAGCATCTGGTCTTCAAACAGCAACTGTGAATCCAAGTGTGCCATCAAATTGCATATCAATTTTGTTCAGGTAAATCCCATCCAGGGCTACAGATGGAAGCTCCCTGGCAATAAATGGCCCATACACCCACAGCCATTTGATTTTACTAAGGATGATCTAAGCAAGATCCCAATAACTTCCAGATACTGTGACAGAACTTTGACAGCATCACTTGGTCAACTTAAAGGTTGACAAGTATAACTGGTATCATTGTAGGAGAAGGAGTTGCAGAACCTGAGGGCTGCTGTACTGGTGAAACCTGGTAGTAGGTGCTTTTGGCCAGTTGAACCGGGAGAGAAAGGTGAGTCTTCAAGAATATGTTCCTGCAAGATGAATTCTATCCCATTCAGAAAAGGTAAGGTACCTAAGTACCAAAACCTAAGGATAACTTATCTCCAAGACCTATCTAATCTATCTACCTTCAATGCATGGAATTTTTAATTTATCTTCAGGAAGAAAGATCTTGACTACTTATTACACTCACTACAGGAGACAAGCCAATGGTGAAATCTGAACCTGTTTAATACCGGTTCACTGGCTGTGCATGTGTGCTGCGTGTGCGCTTGCGCAGTGCGCACCATGCACCAAATGCAAGGTGTGTACGCATGCAGTACACAACAAAAGGAGGCATGAGGTAAGTAGAACAGCGCGAGGGGGGGTGATCAGCTGTGGCGCGCGATCTTTTTTTAAAAACTTTTAAAAGCATTTTTTAAACAACCTATTCAGCCAAATAGGTTGTAAAAAATGTTTTTAAAAGTAAAAAAAACAACGGCTCTGATGATCAGGCAGCTCAGCTGTGATCGTCAGAGCCTTTTTTTAACTTTTTAAAAGCATTTTTTAAAAGAAGCGGCAAGCGGGCAAGCGGGCCAGTGGGCAACCGGGGGGGCATGGGGGGGGCAGGGATTTTTGCTACTGGTTCTCTGAACCACTTGCCACCATCGCTACCAGATCAGCCGGCATTTCACCCCAAGACAAGCCTACCATATTAAAATTCCCCCCTCCCCGGTTGAATAATAATAATAATAATAATTTAATTTGTATACCGCCCTTCTCCCGAAGGACTCAGGGCGGTGAACAGGCAGATAAAATAAAAACAATACATTCAATAAAAATAATATTTAAAAAACTTATTCCAATAGCCTAAATTTAAAATACAATACGAAATATAAAATAAACCCCAATAAAATCCATATTTAAAACCCTATTAAGCCAGTCCTGCTCGAAAGAATAGATATGTTTTAAGCTCGCGGCGAAAGGTCCGGAGATCTGGAAGTTGTCGAAGTCCTGGGGGAAGCTCATTCCAGAGGGTAGGTGCCCCCACAGAGAAGGCTCTCCCCCTGGGGGTCGCCAGCCTGCACTGTCTGGCTGACGGCACCCTGAGGAGGCCCTCTCTATGAGAGCGTACCGGTCGGTGGGAGGCATGTGGTAACAGAAGGCGGTCCCGAAGATATCCCGGTCCTATGCCATGGAGTGCTTTAAAGGTGGTGACCAACACCTTGAAGTGCACTCGGAAAACCACAGGTAGCCAGTGCAGCCTGCGCAGGATCGGTGTTATATGGGAGCCACGAGTGGCTCCCTCTATCACCCGCGCGGCTGCATTCTGAACTAACTGAAGTCTCCGGGTGCACCTCAAGGGGAGCCCCATGTAGATAGCATTGCAGTAGTCCAGGCGAGAAGTGACGAGGGCATGAGTGACCGTGCATAAGGCATCCCGGTCTAGAAAGGGATTAGGATTTCTGTTCTTCTTATCTCTTGAGGGAAATTAACTCTTATAGGATGAAATAAGAAGAGGTAGCAAGAGGAAGTCTCTAGTTTTTCACTGTCCTGTGAAGTTTCCACTACTGGACTCAAAGTGGACTGCTCCGACTGGCAATGCTATTAGTAGGGGGCATTCATTGAATAGACTGAATACAAAGTGAATGCTAATTTTGTGAAGAATCCAACAGACAACTTTGTCATTGTGATTTCTGGAAGCAAACTTGATTTTAGGGTAGAAGAAGCTGAGCCTGAGTGACTTCGGACTTCCCAGAATAGCCTCAACACATACAGTTGCCACATTAAAAATTCCATGTCATTTGGATCCCCTCTTTCTAACCACAAGACAAAGGCCAACTCAATCCTATTTCAAGAATACACCTATAAATGAATCCATAGATGTGACAACAAAACATCTGTTACATCTGCAATTCAAAATGGGGCAATGGGCAATTATAAGCAAAGATAGTGCAGTATGAAGATACGTTGACAGTTCTTTGAATTAAATCCCATCTTTAGATAGGTTTTGCATGGGTTTTTAGGACTGGCTGTGACTAGCCCAAAAGGAGACCTGGAGGTTTCCGTATCTCTTTACTGCCACTTAGTGGTCATCTATACTTTTGCAACTTAGATATACTAATATATACTAATCCTAAACTTAATAAATAATAACATTTGACTCAGTAACTCACAGCATCAAAAATAAAGGGGGGAAAATAGATGGTGAAGAAACATTTGAAATAAATTTGTGTACAGTTGAAATGTATAGAGGGAATAAAAGGTAAAGGTCCCTCTCGCACATATGTGCTAGTCGTTCCCAACTCTAGGGAAGGGGTCTCCAACCTTGGCAACTTTCAGGCTTGTGGACTTCAACTCCCAGAATTTCTTAGCCAGCAAAGCCAGGAACTCTGGGAATTGAAGTTCACAAGTCTGAAAGTTGCCAAGGTTGGAGAATCCTGCTCTAGGGGGTGGTGCTCATCTCCGTTTCAAAGCTGAAGAGCCAGCGCTGTTCAGAGACATCTCCATGGTCATGTGGCTGGTGTGACTAAATGCCAGAGGCGCATGGATCGCTGTTACCTTCCCACCAAAGGTGGTCCCTGTTTTTCTATTTGCATTTTTTACGTGCTTTCGAACTGCTAGGTTGGCAGAAGCTGGGACAAGTAACCCCGTTACGCGGCACTAGGGATTCGAACTGCTGAACTGCCGACCTTTCATTCCGCATTCCTATAGAGGTAATAGGGAGAGCCTCAGAAGCCTTTGCAAATTTGTGTTCCTCAGAACTTTTACCATTGCAGCCCTATCATTTTCTCAATAATGTTTAATAAAAAGAGAAGGTTAAAGGTGGGATCAGAGTTTTGTCCAAAGTGAACTTGGAAGTCATAGTAGTGACTGATGCCTGCTACTGAATGACTTGAAACCATTTAAGATTGTGAGTCTTATTGCACTCTGTGGGTATAAATCCATAAATATAGGCTGTGAAAAATAACTTTTAAGAAATTTTCTTGTCTTTCCTGACAATTTCTCATATTAGTCACCTTTGTGTATGATAAACATTCTAAAATGAATATGGCTTTTTCTAGCTTGACTGTACTGTATATGGAGATAAAGGAAAACAACAGGTAATATTAATTCAGAAATTTGTGAGCAGATTTCAATGCTTTCGGATTTCAAAATTTCACATAGTACTTCTTCTTCAATCTCCTTCTTTTCCACTGGTTTAGTGCCTCACTTCATGCAAATTCACTATGTGAAGTTTAAGGGAACATAATCCTTGCTTGAGGTAGCATCCTAGTATAATTCTAACACGATGAGACTTATATCTGGACCTATAGGAATCTGGATTCAGACTTGGGCATGACATGAAAAGCACATTGGCCACCCTCATGGGTGATCTATGATAAATCTTAGATGGAAGTGGCATGATCATTCTTATCCTCTTAGATCTTTCAGCAACCTTCAATACCATCAATCATCATACCTTTCTGGACAGTTTGGAGACAAAGGGGGTTGGAGACAAAGTGTTACTGTGATTCCAGTCCTGCCTGAGTGGTGGGTTGAGAAGGTGAGTGTTGGGAAAGAGAGCTCAAATTGATAGGTACATGTTATGATGCTCTTCAGGGTTCAGACCTTTTCAGTATCTTGTTCTACCTGACGTCTCTGGGGAAAATCATCTTCTGGTTTGGAGTGAAGTATCATCAAAAAGTAGATAATACTCAGTTATTCATCTCCACATCCTAGTATTTTTGGATTTGGCTTGGTATAAAATGCTAATAGTATCCCAGTTGAAACTGTGGTTGAATCATCAATCACATGCAAGGCAAGGACTGTTAAGAGCCAGAATGTATAAGACAGGCAGAAGACTAGCAGAGTACTTCATGAACATCAGAAGACATGATGAAATCTCACAACATGTGAAGAGGCTCAATCACAGTTTCAGTATCTACTGTAATGTCTTATTCACTCATGTTTGACTAGTCTGCTTGCTAACCCATTTTCCTGTCTGAGATCGTTCCTCTGTCATCCCATTTTTCCCCAATCTACTTTTACAAAAGCTATTTCAATTACTGGAATCTCTTTGTATTGCATGTGTTCTAATTTAGCATTATTTTTACTTGTCCCACTAGAAGTGGTTTAAAAGCTGTAGAATACGTCTGTAACCCCTCCTTATTGGCTTGACCTCAAGCCAAAATGATGTGGTGATATTTTTTAAATACCCTTTGGGGCTCTTTGTGCATGTATCTGCTAAATGTAAAAGAGGAAGAGAGAGAAAAAGAGATTGAGAATGAGAGAGAAACCTGAAATTATAGTGGAATGAATGGAGAGGTAACAAAATTTGCATTAACCAAACTTTACCATAAAGAAGAAAGTCAAACTAGATCCACTGGATCACATTAAAAATTATATTGTCCAAACAAACAAATCTGCACTCCTGTTCACCTATGGAGATTCACATGCACTTCCATTCTTTAAAAAAAAATCACCACATGAACTAATAGCATAGCCTCCCTTTTGTCTCCTAGATCAGCATGGCATAATAAGGCTATTATGATGTATATGCTCACACCATAAATACCAATGTAAAAGGGAACTTTTCAACATCTGATGACGACTTCTGCAGTTATGAACTAAACCTTACAGTATGATTCTGTGGAGCATACATTTACTAGGATCATGTAAGTAGGTGGCATACAAGTATTTGTACTAATAGATGGTATATAAACATTTGTAATAGGTAAATACTTGTGGTTCCAGACCAAGCAATTGCACTTGAGAATGACAGTATAATGGCACTTTAGAAATGAAATAGGCTCCAGTTAGATCCTACTGGTATTTTGCTGATAAGGGTTGAATCAATGGGAAGGAAAGTAAGACCCAATTAACTGTTCTGCCAAATGAGACCAATGATGCACATAGTTCAGTTTTCAATTTCTAATTGTGGTAAGATGCCACTCAAAACTCATAAGCAAAGCATTAAAATAAGAACTATTTCTTATTCCTGGCATCTGCTTCTCAAAGATCTGCTGCAGTTGAGCATGGAAGTTTCACAAATAGACCACTTTTCTCTGAATGTAATGACTCTTTACTTAAAGCTACTTAAACCAATGGCTATAATTTTAGTAACTGAACTATAAGTTCATAGTGTTTTGTGGAAGATGTAGTTCATTTGTAGTTCAAATGTCTGGGCCTATTATTATTGTGGTTCATTGCACCATCAGACAGATGTTCAGACTCGATTTGGCATTTTTGTCCATCTATTGAGTCCTTCCCATTGACTTGGGATAGGTAGATGCTGATGTTTGATGGTGTTAAAGGTAACATTGCAGGAGATAAACTGTTCCGAGTCAAGCTGCCTTTTGCATTGACTGATGGTGAATTTTGTCAATACTGATGGTGTTCAACGGTGCTCCAGTTGTTTTAGGATTGCACCCAAGGTATCTGTTGGTACTACCTTTGCTGTCTTTTGCAGCAGTCATTCTATTTCTATTTGAAGGTCTTTGTATTTCGTTATTCTCTCTTATTCTGCTGCCTTTAGGTACTGCCACATCCATTAGCCGCGGTGTGGCTCAGGCTGTAAGATAGCCTGTTATTAAACACAGCTGCCTGCAAAGCAGGCTCGAGTCCCACCAGGCCCAAGGTTGACTCAGCCTTCCATCCTTTATAAGGTAGGTAAAATGAGGAGCCAGATTGTTGGGGGGGCAATAAGTTGACTTTGTATATAAATATACAAATAGAATGAGACTATTGCCTTACACAATGTAAGCCGCCCTGAGTCTTCGGAGAAGGGCGGGATATAAATGTAAATTTAAAAAAAAATTATACACACTTTTTTGTCTTTCTTATCAGCAATTGTTACATGTGGGGTGATATGTGGCAGGTACCTGTCTGCCTGAATTCTAAAGTCCCAGAGCATTTCAGCTTCTTCATTTTCTATTACTTGTTTATTTTATTGTCCCACTAGTTCTTACATGCAGACAAATGGTATTTCTTGCATATCTTCCAATGCATCATTGTTGCTACTTTGTCATGCTATTGGTTGCTGTTGTTGTTGTTGTTGTTCTGTAAACTGCCCAGAGTCACTGTATTAGTGACATGGGCAACATAGAAATCAATCAATCAATTAAATAAAGAACAGATCAACTTATGAATCATAACCTCATGGAAGAGACCTTGCATGTCAACTCTTTAGTCACGGCCTGATTCAATTACAGCTGAAGTCCCCACATGGTGTTCTGGTCACCAGTATTCCTGAAGATGTCTCATTTTGAATACTTGCCAGACTCTTTTCTCTATGTGGATTTTGACATTACAAATAATACTTTACTTGCTATCAATGGAAGGCTGTCATGTCTCAAAGCAAAGCAATATCATTCAGCATTACTATACATCATTAAAATAATATTGACTTGGGTAATTCCTCTTGAGTCAATTCCCAAAGCCCTTCAGGAAGAGCCAAGTTTTTATCAGCTTCCATAAGGCCATGAGAATATAGGCTATCTTGGTTTGGGGTAGGGAGCTGTTTCATAGGAAGGGAGACCCCAAAGAGAATGCTTGCCATCAGGCCTTAGTATTGTGTCTATATGTATGCCTATGTGCTCAGCAAAAAATCAAAGGTTGATGACTAGTACAGAGTACAACCACAACCAAAATCACAAATATCTGCCAACCAACCAAACAACATATCTATGCTCCTCAAAGATACCACTGAGCGAGAACAAAAACATCAAAATGCTATCTTATTTGGATTGGATGACACAAATGAACCTGATATCACAAAGGTTTGTAACATCATTAGCAGCTATAATACACAACCATGTCCCCTTATGAAATCATCGAAGTCTCCAGAGATGGACCTCAATACAAAAACAGAGATGGCTCAGTGGCCCCACGATTCTGTAGAGTCATTTGCAAAAATGAGGCCAGCAAATGAAAGTTCATTTATACTATAAATTAAATTGCCAGATCCAACTCCAACTACAGCAAACTTTGATCATGGCCTGACCTATCCTTACTACATGGATCCGCTCCCATGAACTCTGCACAGAACTCAAAAAACTCCAAGACCAAGGCGAATCTAACCTATACATCGACTACCGCGCTGACTGCATAAAAAAAACCTACAATCAATCGCCCAACATTCAACCCTCCATCACCCAAAACATCCAACCATCCATCATCCAGATCATCCAACCATCCTTTATCCAAAACTAGGTATGCCTGCCCCTTACTTCCTCAATACCAACCACTACTGACCTTAAATGCAAACTAATAAATGCAAGAAGCATTGTAAACAAAATACCCGAACTTCTCCTCTTATTAAATACTGCTACATTTGACATTACATTTGTGTGAAACATGGCTAAACTGTGAAACATGGCTGTGAAACATGGCTAAACTCATCCCTCCCTGACTCCATTATCACAGTAAGAGAATATCACGTTTACCAGTCTGATCGCGAAACCCGCAGAGCTGGTGGAGTAGCTATCTTCTACAAAAATTCACTAAACCTAAAAAATATTCAAGAAAATATTCAAGTTGCACATGAACTAGCTCTTCCAGAAACTATTGTCTGCGAACTGTCCTTAAACACCACACTTCACTTTTTACTATGTTACAGAGTCCCCGACTATGACATCGCACATGCGAACAAGTTAACCACACTACTAACATGGGTAGCCTTTTGCCCATACCCTCTCATCTTTCTGGATGACCTCAACCTCTTATTAATTGGACAATAAACGAATGTACAACTGAACCCATGCATACAACCCTATATAATGATGTTACTGATCTAGACCTAAAATTTTTTTACTATCTGTTCTATGATGGCATGGCAGGGGAAGGATACTGTAAAATCCCATTCCCTCCCCATTCCAGGGGAAGGATACTGCAAAATCTCCATTCCCACCCCACTCCAGGGGAAGGATACTGCAAAATCTCCATTCCCACCCCACTCCAGGGGAAGGTTACTGCAAAATCCCCATTTCCTCCCAATCAGCTGGGACTTGGGAGGCAGAGAATAGATGAGGGCGGGGCCAGTCAGAATTTTTACTACCGGTTCTCCGAACTACTCAAAATTTCTGCTACTGGTTCTGCAGAACTGGTCAGAACCGGCTGAAACCCACTTCTGGTCTAGATCAACTAGTAACTAGCAACACTAGACTCAACAACTGCCTCGACCTCATCTTCTGCAACAGCTTAAATTCAATTTATGGACTACAAATAAAAGAACCCTTTTCCAACAGTGACCACAGGATGATTGACTTTTGTCTCAATATATGCCCTTACAAAAATCACCATAATAATGGGATTTTATTTATTTATTTATTTATTTTTATTTTATTAAATTTTTATACCGCCCTTCTCCCGAAGGACTCAGGGCGGTGTACAGCCAAGATAAAACACGAAAGATATACAAATTAAAACATTTAAAACCTAGGATTCCCAAGTACAACTTCAAAAAAGCCAACTATGATCTCATAGACACCGATATCTCATCTCTTGATTGGCAAATTCTATTCTCTGACTGTAACGACCCTTTCGATGGCAGATGGCGGGGTCCATTCTACACCGGGGGGGGGGATGGCGCCCTCTGGAAAGAGTTGGACCGGACTGCGGTTTTACTGCTGGACTGTCTGTCATTACCACGAGCGGCCGGACGGTTTGCCGCATTCTCTTTAGTGGCACGGCTACCGCCGGTTTGGACATGGACTGCTCGGGCAGGCGGAACTTTGACCTTAGTTGACGGGCGATACCATGGGCAGAATCCACCAGCCCAACTTCCATCCTTTATTCCATCAGACTGTTGCCGTACCGGCCTTTTGCCGTGGTTTGTAACTATTCGGGTTCTGCCTGTTGTCCGCGATACCATCTATCGACCTGGGATTTCCCTTTTTTCCCCGCTGTCATTTACATCTTAATCGCATGAAATATACGTCTGCCGAACTTCTTCGACTGCGAGGTTCCCCCGCCTCGCAGGAATGGCCCTCTGGGTTATCGAGGGCCGGCCTTAACGAGGGGTCTTGGGACCCGGAGAGGTGGCATGCGAGGAAGAAGAATTTGTGGGGCTTTGTATATAGGTTTTTTAATAAGGGTTTTTTAAAGGGGGGGAGGGTAGTGTCGGGTGGGGGGAAGAACCCGTCGGGGAGGGCAGGTCTAGTCCCGGAAACTGTTCCCGGCGTTTATCCATTAGGTCCGAGGGAGGGGGGTGAGGGGTACGTTCCAGAGGTGGAAGTTGGTTCCATCTGTACGGTAAGTGGGAGGGGCAGATATGGCGGAAGCAAGGGGCCATATCGCTTTCTGGGAGCTCGCGGTCGCTGTTTAAAAGCGATCACGTGCTCCGGCCCCCCAGTCTTTTCCCGTTCCCCGGTAGGCCAGGATCCTCAGAGCCCGGGCCTCCGGTTGATGTTATGTAATGCCCGGTCCGTGGTTAATAAAGCCCCCCTGATTTGTGACCTTATTCAGGGGGAATCCACAGACTTTATGGGCATTACGGAGACTTGGTTGGGCGCAGAAGGGGGTGTGCCCCTAGTTGAACTGTGCCCTCCAGGTTTCCGAGCATTCCATCAACCGAGGGCCCAGGGTAGGGGTGGAGGGGTGGCGGTTGTTATGAAAGAGGGTCTGGAGCCGAGAGAGACCACTGTTCCTCAGATAGCCGGCTGCGAATCCCTTCTTGTGAAGTGGGGCCATAAGAATCAGATGGGTCTGTTGATCGCGTACCTGGCTCCTTGCTACGTGACTACAGCCCTGCCTGAGCTGCTGGAGGTGCTAGCCGGGGTGGCGGTGGAGATCCCCAGACTCTTGGTCATGGGTGACTTCAACTTGCCATCGGCCGGCTTGTCGACAGTGGTTCAGGAGTTCCAGGCTTCCATGACGGCCTTGGACCTGGTTCAAATAACTGATGGCCCTACCCACACGGGGGGATCCGCGCTGGACCTGATTTATATCTTTGGACAGTGGTTTAATGATCTGGTAGTAAGAGATTTAGTGACGTTACCAGTGTCATGGTCAGATCATTTTCTCCTCCGCCTAGACTTTCAGACCGCTACTCACCACCGCAGGGAGACGGAACCAATACGTTGGTTCCGTCCCAGGCGCCTGATGGACCCTGAGAGGTTCCAGATGGAGCTTGGGCCGTTTCCTGAGGATCTTGCCCACGGCACAACCGAAGAACTAGTTGCGGCCTGGGAACAGGCTGCGGCTGGGGCTTTGGACCATGTCGTGCCTTTGCGGCCTCTGACCCGGCGCAGATCTCAATTAGCTCCTTGGTTCTCTGAGGAGCTGAGAGAGATGAAACGCCGGAGAAGACGCCTAGAGAGCGTTTGGAGGTCCAGCCGTTCCGAAGCTGATCGGACACTAGTTAGGTCTTTTTCAAAGACCTACCTAGTGGCACTGAGGGTGGCGAGGCGCTCCTACGCTTCCTCCCTCATTGCGTCGGCAGATAACCGCCCGGCCGCCCTGTTTCGGGTAACCCGTTCCCTCCTTCACCAGGGGGAGCGGGATGACCCCTTACAGGGACGTGCCGAGGAGTTTAACGGTTATCTATACGATAAAATCGCTCAGCTCCGGGATAGCTTGGACCAAGATTGCGATGATCCGGATGAGATGACTGAGGCGCGTCTTGTTGATACCGTTTGGGATGAGTTCGATTCTGTGACTCCCGAGGACGTGGACAGGCTGCTGGGGAGGCTGCATGCCACTACATGTTTACTGGACCCGTGCCCCTCCTGGCTGGTGCTGGCCACTCAGGAGGTGACACGAGGCTGGCTCCAGGGGATTATAAATGCTTCTTTGATGGAGGGGATCTTCCCCGCCGCCTTGAAAGAGGCGGTGGTGAGACCCCTCCTCAAGAAGCCTTCCCTGGACCCAGCTATTTTGGGTAATTACCGTCCAGTCTCCAACCTTCGCTTTATCGCGAAGGTTGTAGAGAGTGTGGTGGCGTGGCAGTTTCCTCAGTACCTGGAGGAAGCTGTCTATCTAGACCCGTTCCAGTCCAGCTTCCGGCCCGGGCATAGCACAGAGACAGCTTTGGTCGCGTTGGTGGATGACCTCTGGAGGGCTAGGGACAGGGGTTGCTCCTCTGCCTTGGTCCTGTTAGATCTCTCATCGGCTTTTGATACCATCGACCATGGTATCTTGCTGCGCCGGTTGGAGGGGTTGGGAGTGGGAGGCACCGTTTATCAGTGGTTCTCCTCCTACCTCTCTGACCGGTCGCAGACGGTGTTGACAGGAGGGCAGAGATCGACCGCGAGGCACCTCACTTGTGGGGTGCCGCAGGGTTCGATTCTCTCGCCTCTCCTGTTCAACATCTATATGAAGCCGTTGGGCGAGGTCATCAGTGGCTTTGGGGTGAGCTATCATCTGTATGCTGATGATACTCAGCTGTACTTCTCCACCCCAGGCCACCCCAGCGAAGCTGTCGAAGTGCTGTCCCGTTGTCTGGAGGCCGTACGGGTCTGGATGGGGAGAAACAGACTCAGACTCAATCCATCCAAGACGGAGTGGCTGTGGATGCCGGCATCTCGGTACAGTCAGCTGCAACCGCAGCTGACTGTTGGGGGTGAGTCATTGGCCCCGACAGAGAGGGTGCGCAACTTGGGCGTTCTCCTGGATGGACGGCTGTCGTTTGAAGACCATGTGGCGGCCGTCTCCAGGAGAGCTTTTTACCAGGTCCGCCTGGTTTGCCAGTTGCGCCCCTTTCTGGACCGGGATGCCTTATGCACGGTCACTCATGCTCTCGTCACTTCTCGCCTGGATTATTGCAATGCTCTCTACATGGGGCTACCCTGAGGTGCACCGGAGACTTCAGCTAGTCCAGAATGCAGCTGCGCGGTGATTGAGGGAGCACCACGTTGCTCCCGGTAACACCACTCCTGCGCAGTCTGCACTGGCTACCTGTGGTCTTCGGTGCGCTTCAAGGTTCTGGTTACCACCTTTAAAGCGCTCCATGGCTTAGGGCCCGGGTACTTACGGGACCGCCTGCTGTTACCTTATGCCTCCCATCGACCCGTACGCTCTCACAGAGAGGGTCTTCTCAGGGTGCCGTCCACCAAGCAATGCCGGCTGGCGGCCCCCAGGGGAAGGGCCTTCTCTGTTGGAGCACCTACTCTCTGGAACGACCTTCCCCCCGGTTTGCGCCGAATATCTGACCTTCGGACCTTTCGTCAGGATTTAAAAACTCATTTATTCATTCAAGCGGGACTGGACTGATTTTTTAGATTTTTTAAATTTCTAAATTTTAAATTTTAAATTTTTAAATCTTCTGTAATTTTATATGGGGTATTTTAGGTTGGTCAATTTGACGGTTTTAATTCGGCCACTATTGAATAGGTATTTTAAATTGATTTTTAACTTTGTATATTTATTGCTTTTTATCTTGGCTGTACACCGCCCTGAGTCCTTCGGGAGAAGGGCGGTATAAAAGTTTAATTAATTAATTAATTAATTAATTAATTAATAAATAAAACAGTGCCAAAGACCATTATAAAATTTTCTTGCTCAAACTCAATAGAGTTATTAAACTATATGTACCACTAATCACCACCAAAATTAAGAAAAACAAATTACCCATATCAATAAAAAAGCTCCAATCTTGCATAGCTTCTTCTCTGGTAATATTACACTACTAACCAGAGCATACAAAACATTTGCTAGACCAATTCTTGAATACAGCTCATCTGTCTGGAACCTGCACCGCATATCGGACATTAATACAATTGAACGTGTCCAGAAATATTTCACAAGAAGAGTCCTCAACTCCTCCGCTCGCAGCAAAATACCTTATTCCACCAGATTTGAAATTTTGGGCTTAGAAAATTTAGAAATCAAAAATATTTGCCAACCTACAATGTAATATCAAAATTCCACCAAACCTTTGTGACACGTGGTAATGGTAATCCATTTAGTTTCATTTTTAATAGGGTAAATAGTGATAAATATAACCCATATAAACAAAGATTCCTTTGGGATACTCCATAAATTTTAAAAGTGGGAAGAGGTCCTATAAGAAAGAAAAAATACAAAATACGGATCTATAACATTCTGAAAGGATGATGTTCAAACTCTTTTAAAATATATTTTTGGAAGAACCCACACTCATTGATTAATTGAACTCAACTCTTTCCAAGTTTTACTCTTTAGTCCTGATCCTGTCCCCTGAAGAAGGTGAGGACTAGTCTGAGACTTCTTCTGAACAGGGTGGTCAGGCCTGGAAGCTATGTTTTGCATTGGATCTTCAGGCCTGCCACATTTAGTGCTGTGGGAAACTGGGAAGGGGGATTGTTTGGTGCAGGGGAGATATATAATCATAACATTCCTTTCTTTGGGAATCAAGGACATCTTGCCCTGCACCTGGAGTGGTGTGACTGGGAGGCATCTCCAGTTGGGATGGTGCATTGATTGGGCCATGTGATGGACATGTGGGTGCTGGACAGGGACTTGGACTTTCCTTTGGGTGAGGAAAACCTGGAAGCTTTCAGATTTGGGTTTTTCCAGATGTGCCAAATTGACATCTCTAATAAAATGGAACTTTGAGGAACTTCTAGCCTCCGAGTCTTCTGTCATTGGGGGTGTTACTTGGAATCATGACAAGGATTACTTCAGAATTGTGAAAACAAGTATAGAGGTCTTCTTTAAATGGTTTTTTTTCTGTCTAAAGACACAAAAGCTTTTTCAACCATGCATGGTACTATATAGCAGCGTTTCTCAATTCTGACAATGTTAGATGCACAAACCTCAATTCCCAAAGTTCCCCAACCAATTCACACATCTTAAAGCAAGCACTGCTATAATAGTATCCATAACCAGCATTTTTATCTTTATCTATTTTTTCCATGTCTTTATAAGGAACTCAGTTCTAGATTTTTTCCATCCTGTCACCATTTTCACACCTCAAAAATCGGAAACAAATCCAAACCAATCTGTCCTTGTCCTTAATGCAGCTAACCCTGTAACACTGAAAACACATGGACCATCAATGTTCCTTCTAGGTGACCAATGGAAATATAGCTAATAAAATGACACCACATACATTGTACCCAGCTTATTGGGACTAGTAAAAGTTGCTACACTCGCTAAACTGATGGAATAGTATTACAGCAGCAGCTCTGAATTCACAATTTAAATAATAATAAATGCTGAATCAGATGTGTGCTGCTACAAGTGAGCTTCTGCAGAATGGCACAGCCCAGGATATTCTACTGTTGTAAAATGGTTATCCACGAATTCCATGGAGCCCTTTGACTCTGAATGTGCTACAACTAAGCCAAAATAAATTAACTCAGTTGCCCAACAATCAATATTGTGGAAGCACAAAAGAAGCAAGCCCAAAACTAGGTATAAAGTTACTCCTAAATCTTCTAAAAGAAGAAGAAATTATATATATGTTGATTTTCTAAATTTAAAAATCTTTTTTCTAGGGAAGGGGTACCCTAGAATTGTTTAGTAGTCTGTTTTGCTAGTTTATTCTATAGCTTTGTAAGATATGCAGTTTCCCTTTCACACCAAAATAAATGGAGTTGTACTTAGCACTTTATATTCGGTACAAAAGTTTTATACTGGCATTTTGAATCTGCAACAATGGTATTTCAGTGGATATTACCTCTAGTCTACTAGCCAAGGAAACTGAATTTCTACCTGTGTTTAAAAGACATGCTTAGAATGTCTTCATTCTAAAACAGAAAACAATAGCTAAATGTTATAGATAGGGACCCATTGCATTTGCCATTGTTATTCCATGTGAGGGCAGAAACAAAATTTGGGGATTATTGTTTTTTGGCCCCTTTTTATGCCAATTTATTTTAGGAGACTTTACTTCAAATCTACAGATTATTTATGACCATTTATTCCCTGATAAGTGCATCGCTTACTGTAAACCAATTGAACCTTTTACCAAACCATTATAAAAAGTTGGTGTCCCAACCAGAACTGACATGTGGAGTTTAAAATATTATGGGATTCATTTAAAATCTGTAGTTATATTTTTAATGGCTTGGCTGATGAATTCAGCTGGTTGGCTTGAATTGTTTATTTTTATTTTTTATTTAATTATTTATTTGTCAAATGCAGCAGTATATATAAGTATAAGCATGAAATTCTCTAAATATGCTGTGAAGCATGATATAGTCACCACGGCTATGAAATTCAACAGCAGCTTCAGCTGCTACATTGGGCCTCATCTACTTGAGAGGATAAAATGGCAGCCGGAAAAAAATTGAATGCTTCTTGGAAAAAGGAATTGATATAAAGTTAACACATAACCAGTTCTGATACTGATGCATTTTAAATGATCGTATCAGGTGTATACTGGCCTTTATTAATTGCAGTGGAAAGCAAGTTACTCAATAGTTACTAAGTTTCATGGTTAACTCTGATTCCAAATACACTTGCAGAAAATGTATTTGAACATTGAAAAGAACTATATATACTATATCATAGCATATGTTGCTGGGATTGCATATTTTTGAGGAAGTGGTAATTAAAATATTTGCAGATTTGGGAGTAGAAAACTACAAGCTTCATGGAAGATTATCATGAATCAAATGGATGTCTTCAAACAATGTTTATTTTATTTATTTATTTATTTATTTATTTATTTATTTATTTATTTATTTATTTATTTATTTTGTCACAACAATATATATACATATCATACAAAAAGATTATATAGTATATAAACATATATATGAGTAAATATTAGGAGGTATAAGCATATATATATATATATATATATATATAAGAAGAAGAAAAAGAAAAACAATAGGACAGGAATGGTAGGGACAATGTTTTCCTTAGTACTATGAAAATTAAACTTTTAAAAAGCAATATACATCAAGAGCAATGGCAAAAACACAACTAGCCATAGGATTTGTACTTCTGTCAAGCAGAACTCATGTACATAGACCCATTGATTGTTCATAGTCACTAATGCTGCAGTCTTATCACATTTATCCACAAGTGAACACTAATACTAATACAGTAGAACTTATTTATAACATAGAAAACATATTATCAAATTGCCCTATTAAGATACAAAACAAGTGATCTAACCCAACATCTCTCTATCGATGACACAAACCAAGGTATTTACTTTATCCAGAGCACTTCTACACTGTTGGTTTATTCAATATAGTAGCTATTACAGCTACAATAGAAATTAAACATGCCTAAACAAAAAATATTCTTAGTGTTATTTTTACATCTCTGATGTTATTCTTTGCATGAATTTAAACTAAGCTTAATGCCCAGGAAAGAGAAAGTAGGGAATTCTTTTTCAAGCATTATCATCTTGCTCTATATTCCAACTTATCTGTGCAGAAAACTAAGATGTGGGGAAGGACATATCGAAATTTCAACCAGGCAGCAAGGGAAATATCAGAAATCAAAATATTTACATTCTTTGGGACAATTGATCACAATACAGCCTATTCTGCCCCTATAGAGGAATACAAAAGCCTTCTTAAATCTTAAAAATAAAAAAGCCAGAATTTAAGAACCATAATAGTGAAGTTAAAAATCAATTTATTATGCATATGATGAACTGTAAATTGTTGCAAGGACTTTAATATTCACATCTGTTAGACTATGTGTAACAAACTCTGGTTTGTAAAGTATTATTGCAATTTTCCTGAATACTGAAACTTAAAAATCTATTCTTAAAATAAGTAAAACTCATCCTTAACATTAGTTTGATCATTAGTGATAAAAAAAACACAACCCCAACAAAATGGAGGATATCAACCAATTCATGATTTAAAAAATATATTTTCACTGAAATAAAAATTTAGTAACTAGTTTCATAAATATGATATTATCTCATTTGCATTAGATTATGTTCACTGGCTGAATGTTGCAGACAAATACTGTATTCTTTGATATTCTTAAGAAAGTTAACAAAATATAGTCTTGACATATTTTTTCATTAAATTTATAAGCTGCCTCGATGTCTATGGGATACAACCACTAAAATAAACAATAAAAATGCAATTATATAAAAGTATATAATCCAAAAGAAAATTTAGAGGAAAAATAACAATCCATGAAAAAACTGAATATCTCACAATGGTTCTATGAATCTGCATGTGAATTCTTTAGCTTTGTCTTGTATTTTTGAGTAGTATATAGGAGTTGGGAAATCCAGACTGTACCATCCTTTTATTACACAAGCAATATAAACACTACTAAAGATCCTTTTGTACTGTGTTTGTTAAGTTCGGGCAATGAAGAGGCAGGAGACGATACAAGTGACAACAGCTCTTTGGTTTATTGTGGTCCCAGCTAAAGCCAACAGGCAAAAACCCCTCTTTAAATAGTATTTTGGCTGAGGCATCAGCCAATCAGCAACGTGCATTTTCCCGCCCAAATTTCCCTCCTAAAATTCAAATACATTACACTCCTCCCCTCCCAGAACACTTTTTACCATATTTACATAGTTTTTTGCATAACATTTGCATGCTATTTTTCCACGTAGTCACGCAGGTAGACAGGGCGTCTCCTAACTCTTTCTGACCTGCGCAATTCATTCCCTGGGAGTGAGTCGAGCTGGTCGGAGGGACTGTTTGTTCCTCCCAGCTCCTCCTCTGAGCCATCCGGCCCTGGATTATTGGCAGAGTCATCCCTGCTGTCCTCCGGAGGAGCCGGTTGGCGTCGCTGGACTTCTTCAGACTCAGCTAAGTTCTCCGATCGCCTCGGGGTTGAGTTAGCTGTTGGTTCAACTATTGTGTAGTCAGGGTCTGGCTGTTTGGTTTCTGGATTGTTTTGTATTCTTTTTCGTAATTGATCTATGTGGCGTCTCCACACTCGGCTGTCCCCCATGTCCACTATGTACGACTTTGGGCCCGTCACTCCTACAATTGTTCCCTTTAGCCGCGCTGAGCCCTCACTATAGTTATGTGCCCATACTGGGTCACCTGTTGTCATTGTTCTGGTTCTTCCCTTTATGCTTTGGTACCCATCAGGGGAGTATGTTGGGTTTAACCGATCTAGGGGCACCGGAGTCTTCTACCCATTAATAA
Source organism: Ahaetulla prasina (assembly GCF_028640845.1). Lineage (NCBI taxonomy): Eukaryota > Metazoa > Chordata > Lepidosauria > Squamata > Colubridae > Ahaetulla > Ahaetulla prasina. The sequence goes on along the minus strand of NC_080539.1, from coordinate 292,191,526 downwards.
CTCCGCTGGGCTGCTGCCGGTGGTCACACAAGGGGTTCTATGTTGGACCGCCAGGAAGGTATCAATTTTGGATTGCCAATCTCCTGGGCTAATTCTAGATAGCGCTTCCTTGGCACTGCGTACGAAACGTTTGCAAGTCCGTTCGTCGCCGGGTGGAAAGGTGCCGAGAGGACATGTCGGATGCCCTCTTCTGCCAAGTACCCCTCAAACTGGGTAGCCGTGAACTGTGGGCCGTTATCGGACACTAGAGTGTCGGGCAACCCGTGTGTCACAAATAGATGCCTCAAGACTGTGATTACAGCTTCCGCTGTTGTGGTTTTCATGAGTAAAATTTCTAACCACTTCAAGTAGGCATCTACCACAATTAAGAAGGTTTGCCCATGGAACGCCCCGGCAAAATCTATGTGGATCCTGGACCAAGGACCCTGGGGTTTCTCCCAATCCCTTATGGGGGCTGTTGGGGGTAGTGGCCTTGATTCTTGACATGCTTGGCATTTCCCTACCTGGTCGCTAATGTCTTTATCCATTTGTGGCCACCACACGTAACTTCTCGCTAGGCTTTTCATCCTCACAATCCCCGGGTGGCCCACATGCAATAGTTCCAACACATGCCCTCATAATTTGTCTGGAATAACCACTCTATCCCCCCATAACAGACAACCCCCTTGTACCGACAGTTCTGAACGCTTTTTTGTAAACTCTTTGAAACGATCCCCCGGTGCAGCGGGCCATCCCCTCTGCACCCAACCGATCACAGTTCTTATGACAATGTCTTTGTAAGATGCCCTAGTCACTTCCGTAGATGTGACTGGGCCAGAGTCCAAAAAGTCAATTAACAAGACGGGGTTGGGTCTTCAATAGTCTCTGGCAACGGGCATCTACTTAAAGTGTCCGCATGTCCCAAGTCCTTGCCCGGTCGGTGAGACAGTTTGTACGAATATGCCGCCAGGAAAATAGTCCAATGGGTCAGCCTGGGTGATAATGCAACCGGTGTTGGACGGTCCCCCGCCAAGAGTCCCAATAAAGGTCTGTGGTCTGTGACTATTTCAAATTGCCGCGTACTCGTGGAATTTTTTAACCCCAGAAACTATAGCCAGGGCTTTCCGGTCCAGTTGGCTATAGTTCCTTTCCGCTGCGGACATCGTGCGGGAAAAATATGCGATAGGGGCTTCTGAACCGTTCGGTAACCTGTGGCTGAGGACAGCCCCTACCCCGTAGGGTGATGCATCACAAACTAGTACTAGTGGCAACGTCCCATTGTACTGAATTAGAAGGCTATCGCTGGACAAGAGATTCTTAACGCCTTCAAATGCCTTAGCCTCAACCCTGCCCCAAGTCCAAACAGCATTTTTCGCTAGCAGTTTATGTAGCGGTTCAGCTACCATTCCCTTATTTTTTAAAAATACCGCATAGAAGTTTACAAGCCCCAAAAATGCTTGTAATTCTGTTTTGGTTTTTGGGGTTGGAGCCTTTCTAATGGCTCGCACTTTGCTCTCAGTTGGGTGGATGCCTTCCTTATCTATCCGGTAACCCAAGAATTCTACAGATTCAACTCCTATCTGGCATTTGTTGAGTTTAACCTTAAGCCCCGCAGACCTGAAAATGCCCAAAACCTTCCGCAATTTGACCCCTAATTCTTCCAAGTTTTCTGCTGATACCAGTACATCGTCAAAATATGGAACTACTCCCGGTAGACCCTGTAGGAGTCGTTCCATTACGTTTTGGAATAACCCGGGGGCTACACTAACTCCAAACTGAAGTCGAATGCATTTAAAAGCACCCCGATGTGTGACAATCGTCTGCGCTTCGGCCGTTCCGTTGTCAACCGGTAATTGTTGGTAGGCTTGAGCCAGATCGAGTTTGGCAAAGACCTGTCCCTACCCTAACGAGTGCAACAAATGTTGCACTACGGGAATGGGGTAAGCACTCTTTTGCAATGCTTTGTTAAGCGTTGCCTTATAGTCAGCGCAAATACGGACTGATCCGTCCGGTTTGACTGGGGTCACTATTGGTGTCTCCCATTTTGCATGGTCGAGGGGAACTAGTATTCCCTGGCTTACTAATTTATCTAGTTCCCTGTCAATCTTGGGTTTGAGGGCGAACGGGACCCTCCTAGCTTTTAATCTAATGGGAGCCACCTGGGGGTCCAAATTGAATGAAATGGGGGTCCCCACGTACTTGCCCAGGCTGTCTTGAAAAACGTCCTCGAATTCCTTCAACAATTCGTCCTTTAGGTTGACTCCATTGCTGTGGATCCCGGTTATGCCCATTCCTAGGGCTCGAAACCAGTCCAGTCCCAGTAAACTGGGCAGGTTTCCGTCAACGATGGTGATCGGCAGGGTTTTCTTGAATTGTCCATATCTTACTCTGACTGTTGTGGCTCCTTTAACGGGGATCCGGTTTCCCTGGTAGTCTTGCACTCTCAGCTTTTAGGATTGCAGCTGTCGTTTCGCGACTTCTGGCAGGTCCCGTGCGACCGTGTCCCAAGACATAATCGTGATTGATGAGCCGGTATCCACCTCTATTTTACACTGCACTCCTTCGATGTAGGTCTTAGTGAATATTTTCTTTTCTAGTCGTGTCGATGCGTGGCCCACTCGCACAGTGGTGTGATTCGACTTTGCGCCTTTTTTGAACTGGCCAATCCCTGGCCGCTTCGCTGAACCGGCGCCCTGTTGATTGGCCGGTTTGAATCTTTGGCGGGAAGGTTGGGAGGCTCGACAGGCCTGAGCTATGTGTCCTTTTTTTCCACACCGCCGACAAATCGCGTCTTTGAACCTGCAATTCTGTCGTTGGTGTTGGCCTCCGCAACTCACGCACTTGTCCCGGTCGCCTCTCTCCGGCCTCCCGGTGTGGAAAACCTCTTCCTCTTCCTCACCGTCCGATTCGGCCTGGATTTCTTTGCTGTGGACTGGCGTTGCTTTCGCCGCGGCATTCGGCGTGTTCGGCTTTTGTAAGGTTTCCGCCGCTTTGGTGGACATCTCGTGTGCCCTGGCCTCATCCAGGGCTATCGCCAGGGTTAGGTTGCTTTTCGACAGCAGCCGCCTCTGTAGTCGGATGTCCCTGACCCCACAAATGAGTTGTTCTAATAAAGAGTCCTCCAAGTCTCTATACTCACAGTGGTTTGCGGCTTTCCTTAATGCGGCCATGTACACGCTTATCAATTCGCCCTCTCGCTGAACTCTTTGCCTCAACTCGAACCGTTGTACAAACTTCGATGGCACCGGCGCGTAGTGTGCTCGTAGCGTCGTCTGTAGCGTTTGCCATGGCACCGACTGTACCGGCGTTGGTTCCGACAGCGATTTGGTGGTATCGAAGACTTCTGGCCCACAGTGGCTCAGGAAGTAAGTGCGCTTCCGATTATCCGATACTCCTTGCAGTTCGTTAGCTTCGAGGAAACACTCAAAACGAGCCATGTGCGACCCCCATTTCTCCTTGGCTGGGTCGAATGGCGCTGGCGGCGTATAGCTAGACATCGCTATGTATCCGCCCTTGATACTGGCTGGGTTTGAAATTACGTTGCTCCTTCAGCTCTTTTCCTAGTCTCACTGCCTTCAACATCCCATCCTCGTCGCCAATGTTAAGTTCGGGCAATGAAGAGGCAGGAGACGATACAAGTGACAACAGCTCTTTGGTTTATTGTGGTCCCAGCTAAAGCCAACAGGCAAAAATCCCTCTTTAAATAGTATTTTGGCTGAGGCATCAGCCAATCAGCAACGTGCATTTTCCCGCCCAAATTTCCCTTCTAAAATTCAAATACATTACACTGTTAATGTTTGACAATTAACACTGGAAATTCTAAAGACTCATAAGACTCAAGTATGGTACAACTCAGGCCTATCCTTGAATGTTATTTAGCAAAGATGTCACATAAAAGAAATCCAATCTTGATTGCAGAAAATATGACTTCAGTAACAGAGTTGTTAATACTTGGAATACACTACCAGACTCTGTGGTCTCTTCCCAAAATCCCCAAAGCTTCAACCAAGAACTATCTACCATTGACCTCACCCCATTCCTAAGAGGTCTGTAAGGGGTGTTCATAAGAGCACAAGCGTGCCTACCGTTCCTGTCCTAAAGTTCCCTTTCATTATATCCAATTAATATAGTTATTACATACTTATGTTTATATATATGCATATATATTGTATAGTTATTTCATGCTTATGTTTATATATACTGTTGTGACAAATAAATAATAAAATAAAATAAATAAATAAGGTACAGTACACTATATAAAAAAGGAGAAAAAAAATAAAAAAGAGATCCAGCAACTCACAGATTTTTGCTTTCTTCCAAGCTCTTTCCTTTTGTTACATTCACAGAATTAATGCACTTGTGGTGCTGAGCCCTATGTGCTACTGAGCCCTGCATCTAAAGCTTCTTTTCAGGCATTAAAATGAACGTGTATTGTTGTGGAAAACAGTCACCACAGCATCCTATACAATCAGTGTATATGTTTACTAAATGGTGAGATCTTCTGATGAACTGAACAAGGGTCACATCCTTTTTAAAGCTTCAGTATTTAAACCCCACCCCACCCCACCCCCGATTTGCAATATACATTATATTCACTTGGGTTTTTAACTGGCTTCTCTCCATTGAGAGGCAGCAGATATATATTTGCCAGCATGCCATTCCATCTAGAGCGCTTTTGGGTGCTGTTGTTGTTGTTGTTTTAAGGTAGATGTTTTCTGTATAGAACCAGGACAAGTGCAAATATGGAGGAAGAGGTAATCAAGTCGAACAAATGAGGGTGAAATTTAGAAAACCAGAGACAGTAAGAATTAGAAGTATAATACATTCAGTCAACCTTCCCACAGCTTTGGACGGCATCAAGTTGGATACAACTGTGTTCGATGCATCTAAACCAGGGGTGTCCAAACTTGGCCCCTTGAAGAGTGGTGGACTTCAACTCCCAGAATTCCCCAGCCAGCAACTTGCTCATATTTATAGCTCATGCTGGCTGGGGAATTCTGGGAGTTGAAGTCCACCACTCTTCAAGGGGCCAAGTTTGGACACCCTTGATCTAAACATTTAACATATTGTTTTATATAAATAACATTCCTGGAGAAGGCAGCTCAGGAAGAGAAGACGACACAGGAGAAAGGGTTTTATTGAGCTCTACAGTTCAGTGAAAATTATTTATCTGATGCTATCATTTGCCCTGGTAAATAAACCACAATGGCACCAAAAGTGACAAGGTTGACATTATACCAAGCTCAGCTTCTTTTCCCAGATGAGTAAATCTTGAAATGGAAACAATTTCAATGTCTATCACTATCATTCCTAGGTTCCCCCAACACACACACATTCCTTGGGGCTTTTAAAAGGATGGAAGGAAGGAAAGCTTATAGATTTTTCAGACAAGAAGTTAAATTTGGGCCTGACTCTACCAGGTGTTTGTTGCTCCAATTCCCCTTCCCATACCTTTGGATAATAAGTAAAATGTTTAGGTTTTAGTAAACACAGACACTTCACTTTTCTAGTGCTACCACTTCTATATGTCTTCTCACTATTTCTGGACTTAGCCAGCCTTGCAACAATAACAACAACACTCAATACCTTCCTATCTCAGAACTTTAGAAGCCAATCTTTCTAGGCAAGAGAGTTAAATCTCAGTTATGCCAAATCTGCAGGGGGGAAGATTTGTTCATAATCATTCCATTTAGCTTTGTTTGGACACAATCTTAAAGTAGGTAATTCTATTAATTAAAATGTGGCAGAAAAAAAATGCAGGTGAAAGAATAACTTTATTAAGCCTAGTATATTCAGATTGCATTTCTAGTTGCCTGTGATCTTTTTCATTAATCAGAAATTGTTCTATTAATTAGAAATAGAAAAGTTAGTGATCCCTAATACTAAATACTGAGGAATGGGAAATTTTAACAGACTGTAAAAATCAGGGGAATGTTTTTGTCCAGTGATAAATTAGAAAGCAAACAGATTTGCCTTCATAGTAGCTGCAATGAAAAAATAAATATTTGGGTTAACTATTATTTCTTTTGGTGGTTTACAACATATGTCTTTGCTTATTTAAACTACAATTATTTTATTTCAATTAAATGAAATAATTGCACCAGGCATTTTTCCTTTATATACTCTTAACTTTTTTAAAAAATGTGATTTTAAAAAATACATTATTTGAAGTTCTAGAGCAGTTACCAATTTAAGAAATAGAAATAACCCAAATCAAGTCTTCAATTTAATATATATTCTTAGTCTGCTTTTTCCACTCTCCTTTGTCTATTAAAGCAATGGATGGAATTTTGGTTGCTGACAATTTACTTATTCTATGCAGTTTTGTAATACTATGTGGTAAATAACGTAGCAAATAATGGATACCGAAAGGGAAGACATGGCTAATAATGGTTATGAGTCATATATATGTGGCTTTCAGACACACTAAAAAACAAGCAGGTTTCTTTGGAATAGTTATTCCAAATATATTGCTGCTTGTATTTTACTGTTACTATATTGCAAGACATTTTAATTACTATTTAACTTGATGATTTAATATAATCATAAACAGAAAACAAGTAAAGTTGATAGCCTTTTAAAAATGTCCAAAATCTATATTAGGACAATACCTGTAATGAAAAACACCTCACTTTCAAAGACATATTGTACGGGTCAGTGTGGGGGGGTTGTAGGTGCTTAGAAATGTATGCATACACAACCACATTAATTTCATTTTTTAAAAGAGTATAGATGTTATCAAGCAATGGAGTGCTTAGATTAGATGGGCCAAAATGGTGGTTCAGCTTTTTTGGCTAAGCCTATAACTGTGTCCTATATGAAAAAAATACTTACCTGATAAAACAAACTGTTCTTTTTTTACAAGAACTGAAGGTAAAAATAATGCAATATTGCAAATGAAACTGTTGCCATACTCCTATTGCCAGATTTAATAAAATATAATAAATGTTTTAAGTGCATGAAACTGTTTAATCTATAAAATATGTTTTTATTTATTCCCAGCTGCTGAATAGCCTCTGGAAAAACTTGTGCTCAAGAGTGTGAGAAGGGAAAATATTTTACAGAATAAGGGAAGAGCCACCATTAAAAAAAATGCTAGATGCCCTTAAAGCTTTGTTCGTTTCTCAGGTGATTGAAGAATCTAAACAGGATTTATGTCTTATTCCCATGACATTGATATCATTCTATTCACCCCAATTCATGAATGAGAAGATATAAGTGATTCTTAGCTGCACTAATATTACATTGGTGTTTCCACTTTATTCTGGCATCATCTAAGGTATATAAAATATGTTAGCTTTGACAACTTTACCTTCAATGCTAATAAAAACAGGGTTTGGATTAAAATGGGGACAACACATTTATTCTAGAAGAAGTTCGGGCCAATTCCACTCCATAATAGGGAAAATATCCATAATACATAGTGTTGAGTTTATAGTAGTGCTGGTTTGCTCTTTGCAGGTGATAAGCAGTTATGAGAATGGGGAAGCGTTTTGTTATATAAGTAAATAAAGATTTCTTTGTCCCACTAGAATATTATTAAATTGCTTGTGCATAGAAGGCAATGAGAGAACCACTCCCCCCAAGATTAGGTTCCAAGGAACCACACAAGTTGTCCATTACTTCTGAGGCTCTCATGAGTCCCCTTGCAAATGTTGTGATCCAAATTTGAAAGATCTTCAAAGAACGTTGCAAGGTGATATGAGGCCTGCCCTTCAAAGGAAGGAATAATTAAAACAAAAATAAAGTAACCGTGCTTAAAATATCTGTTCACTTTCCTATCACAGGCTACAGTTTTAAGGCTTCTTTTCTGAATTATTCTGAATTCAAACCAACAGGTGCTAGTAATTCTGAATGAACATGACTGGATCCAGTTATAACATGCTTGATTCAGAATGGATATGATTTATGATTTAGTTCTGCAAATAATTATATATAACTATTGATTTTGTATGCTCTAATTGCTAATTATAGATAATAATTTCTAGAAGGCTACTAATTTGTGCTGAGGTAAAAACAAAAAGAAACCTGGGACTCTTTAAAGAGCAGTACAATAAAGAGCAATATATTTTGTGGATTAGTATTTGCTTTGTCTACTTCTGACAAAGCTTTTACTTCCCAAAACCGATCTAGATTTGAAAATCCACAATACTCTATGTTTGTAGCATTACATAATATTTAATTTAATATTAAGAGCAGTTTTTTACCGGACTAAAATATATATCTGCAAATCTTAACTTATATAAGACTGCAGTAATTTGTAATTCTTACCTAGAATAAATCACACTGAAAAATTGAACTTGCCTTCAAGTAAGCATACATAGTCTTGCTTTTTTTTAGTCAGTCCTAAAGTGGTAATTTCTGATTAAGTTATGTCCGTTCGGTAATCTGTGGGACAGAGTTAGCAAATGTACCAGGCCACTTCCCATTGCTTGAGATGTGATAAAAATAAGCAGAAATACATACTTTTTCCCTTCATGCTTTCATCCCAAACTACCACTTTTTGTTGGGGAATGAAACTGTGGCTCAATTCCTGCATTAGGCATCAAGTAGTGAAAAATGCATTATATGTTTTCCAGCCATAAACTGAGGCTGGCTATGCACAGTGAAATCAAATCAAAAACATTTTAAAAGGTATCTACCCAAATACTGACGGATTTTGAAAAATGTTTACTTTAACCCTGTTTTGTATTGCACTGCCCCCAAAATAAATATGAATCATAAAAGAAAATATTTCATATGTCAAATTCTGCAGTATGCTTTTATATTTCAGATCATGTTTCCATGGTTTGAAATTCAGCTAATATTTTGTTCTTTTCCATCTTTCTTGATTAAAAAAAATCTGCAACATCTAACTTTTAGCCACTTTTGACACTTTTATTATTAGCTTAATCATGCCCTACTGGGGATTCTTCTTTTAATATGGCCACCCAATTACTGTTTTACATTAATAAATGGGTTAACTATAAAGTACTATATATGTCTTTGTTTCTAATCGATTAGTTGTATGTGCCTGCATGTAAATAAATAAACAAATGTTTAGAATGAATAACTTAATAGCTTAAAATCATGTTAATGATACAATTATAGCTGAATTAATGTGCTTTCTTTTTTTCCTCTGTTCCAACTGTACTAGATCTAGGATTGTAAAAGTAGCCTATAGTATATTTTGCACAGGGAATGCAGAATTATGACTTAGAAATATATGTATGTATATATGTATCTATGTACAGTATCTATGTATAAGGTATGTGTGTTTGTGTATATACAAATCTGCAGTAAGTCTAAACTTCATTTCACAGTGATTATAACAATTCCTGTGAGATTTTTATATAAGAGACTCTTATCCTGGTTTATTTCTTTGATGGCTTATTTCACTAAGAAATTCATGTTTATATTTCTAAACACACCTTGTAGCCTGGAAGAGTCTACTTTTTCTCAGTCTCCAACTCCAAAGATGGGACTTAGGCATAGTAGCAATTCAGTTACTTCTTTCCAAGTACAAATTTATCATGATTAAAACTGGGCACCTATTTCTTGGGAAATATGAACATGACTGCAATCAACAAACGATATGATATTTATTGGTACAAGACTGGTTCCTGGATTTACATATTCACTGTCTCTTTTTCTAAAACAGCACTTATGCACACCAAGAGACAGTTTATACATAAACATTTATCAAATATCATTCAAACATAATAGATGGGAATCTATTAACACATATCCAGCACGCCTGCCAGAATAGGAAAATTTTCTAGCTGAAGTGCCTGTAATTAATGATGATGTCATTCGTATATGATGCCCCCTACTTGTAACACACAAACTTCTGCCCACACATCTTTTATCTTTCACTGTTGTTTGCAAAGGACAATTTCTTGAATAAATTTAGACTCCTACTTAATCTAGTCTCCTGTATCAAAGACCCATCATCATACCTGCTGTCTGTCACGAAATGGGATTATTAGAGATTTTTATGAATTATATACAGTTCAACGGAGTTGAAATAGGAATAAGACATTGTATTATTTAAATAGCTAGTTGCATTGTTTGAAACTAGTTAGAAGTTCTAGTTGTGTTTATAACTAGAAATATAACATAAAAGGGTTTGTTTGAGACAAAGGATGCCTGGTTAATTGTACTTTGTATCTGTATTTAGTAAATAGAAAACATATTTCATGTCAGTTATTTTCCTTGTTTTCAAATTAGTCTTTCCACCATTTCTAATCACTAAAGCTGATCAAGGAATTTTAATATGAGGGGAATCAGGAAAATATTTATAAAAATGGAGCAATATTTCAGCATTTTCTAATTCACTCATCTGCAATTTAATTTGAAGCAGTGGAGTTCTGATTATAGCAAAATAATTTTTCTACACTGTACATAAATCTGCACATGCAGGCATTTTACAGGTGTTATTAAGCATGTTTCCAACAATGTTAGATAGCAATCCAGTAAAGTAACATTGCCACTGATTGCTATTGATTTCAATGAAATTTAAATTCTCCCACATAAATCCATTTCAAAGCCTAAAGTTCACCAAATTCTTCCAAATGCCTTTGGAAGGTAGAAAAAGTTTTTGTGTAACTCTTTGATCATATGAAACATCCTATTTGTATTGAAGTGAGGTGGGGAAGCTCCAAATCTTGAGAAATTAAATTTAAATCAGTCCCTAAATTGATGAATCGCTAATAAGACAATTAATTTATTATAATGTATAATCTTAGATAAAATTGATAGGTTCCAAGTGTACTGAAGAGAGAGAAAGTGTGAGAAGACTAAACAGAGTACAGACAACTTTATCCAATAAATATATAATTCCATTAGGATACGAATATTCTTCTCTCAGGCACTTCAGGATACTTCAGTACTCAATTATTGGCCCTCACAGCTTTCTATTACATACACATATATAAATTTATTAAACAGACTATGGCTACTAACACTGCACATGTATGAATAATATTTTAGAGAAGTCATTAGTGACTATATGTTTCACAGCCTATGAAAAATATAAAGAAGTGGAAGAAGGAAAAACCTGAATGGCTCTTATTGTGTGCTAGGTATTTTAGGGGTTATCAGCAATTAGTTAGCAGATATTACACAGTCTTGTGAAATATTATATGCCATTTCATCTGCCCTAAAAACTACTCAAAGACTGTAACAACTGTTTTACCTAACAATGATTTGCCTAACCCTTTTTCCCCACTCTGACATTGGTAAAAAATGTAGAAAAATTATTCATCTTAATGTAAAACTGATACCTTCTTTAAGTGACGAAGCAACCATTCTTGTATTAACTTTTTAAGTTCAACTCTCTAATAAACAACACTCAGGGCAAGATAGTTTATCTGCCTTGGCTATTCTCATGAGAAATAAGGGAATTCATGTGGGATTGGATCTAAGGACCTAATTTAAATCCTGCATTCTACTCCCTCGTATACCTCAAGCAGAAGTACAAGTGATACCTTGTGCTTTTCTGAAATTGGTACTAAGTGATTTATACCCGCCTCTTAATCCAGTGGAGTCAGACATTTTGATTCTGCTTCCTAGTTCTCCTGCTTCATCATCATTTAGTGAATGGAACACTAAGGAAGCATAGCATAGCAACTGGGCGGCATACAGCTTTTTCTTTTTTAAGGACAAGAGAGAACGTAAGAATCATGGCCAAGAAAAAGCAAAATAAAGAGAAAAAGCAGAGAGATGGGGAAGAAAAAGGAAAAAAACAAATAAATATACCAAGCCAAAGTTTAAGTCTATTAACTGTTGAGTGAGTTTCCAATATCATTGTCTTTCTTGGACCAATGTTATGCAAATCATGAAATGATTGCCTATGGTACATAAAAACCGGGATGCAAAACTCTGTATCCCCTTTACCCTATATCATTCAGCTAGTTAGATGATAAATGCTAAAATGTATAAAAACTTTATTATTTCATGTAGTTTATTTTGGCTGAAAAGTTTGTATTTCGCAAAGCGTGGATTTTCTTAAGAATAGTATATATTGTCCAATGTGTTTTCCACTACTCCTTATCTTTTCCCCAACCACACTGGTGTTCCTTGGACTAACTCAACACTTTTTTCAACGATGAAGGTCAGAAGAAAGGTAGGCTTTGTCACCCTTTCAGATGGGACACAGTTCAGAGAAAGTTATCTAATACAGTACATAAGATGATTTACATGTCTCTAAATCATGTCAATAGAACACGCACTGGATTACTTCGAGACAAATACTGTCTTCTGGGCCATCTCTGAAAGCCTACTTTGTTATAGTTACTACTCAGATTTTTTTTACTATATCTATCTATCATCCATCTATCTTTATTTCTCATGGTTCCACTGCATTCAGCTAAAACACAACATAGAATGACGCTATGAAAGCCTCATAGAAAGAGCACAATTGAGCAAAAATGCTATGTGATCAAAATAATATTGTGTGCAAGGAAAGAGGATTGTTGTCCCATTCATTTTCAGTCCTTTGCAAGACCTCCCACCACAACACAACAAAATAAAGGAAGTGGTTTACTTAGCAGCATTACAGCTGAATTCTTTTTGCCTTCTCTATCTCGCTGAATGACTTCCCGTAATTCCAGTGGACAACAGTAATACACTACAGCCACCATTTGTATCATAGATAAAAGCTAACCTCTATCTTTATTTCTTTATGAAACAGCAGGGTTCCAAAGAGAACACACACAGGAATCTGTGCAGCACATATGTGTTTTTCTACATATATTCTAAGATGTACTTTGAGAAGCATTTGCTAGTCTAATACAATCATCAGCCTTATGATGGTTAGGTCAGAAAAGATTAAGAAGAAAGGACCACTCAACAGACAAAAAGCTAAGGGATGACAAGCATCCAGCCAACTAAGGCCAAGGCACTTTCTTGCTATTTATTTTTAATGCCACATTAAATGGGGTGAGGCTAATAAATTACATGGGAACAGGGACAATAGCAGTGTTATAGGACAATGTTGTTACCATTAAGGATATCTTTAGAAAACGGTACTTGTGACTGAGATTAACTTCTGAAAATGTCAGCCTTTAAGCCAAATTAGACTTTTTGCAAATTAAAAAGACACAAAGGTATATTTGAAGTTTTAAACACTGGGCGAGGGAGGGCATTTGCTTTCCATAGGTTAAAAAATGTTTATCTGTTCATGGCCCTGGTTTTCAATGTTACAACTATTATCTAAGTTATGGTCCTTTGTTTCTCCATTAAAAAAAAACATTCCAGGTAAGGAGGCTATTTTCAAAGGCAGTGCTATTGCAAATAGAGAAGATCATTTAGGGCTTTATGGAGAGAATGAATACCCTATAATGGTTAGTGACTGAGCCAGATTGGGAACAGCGAGAGATTTTCCTTTGGACATAAACAGTCATTTCATGAATTTGGATCATTGACATGCCCACTATGCCAGGTTGTTATTATGGCAATAAAATGGAGAGGAAATGCTCAGGAATGGAGGAATGGAATGAACATACTGATCACTTCCTTAGACTGTCAGACCACTAGTCCTTTAAGTTGGTTTCTGCCTATACTGACAAGCCGCATCTCTTCATTCTTTCACTCTCCCCACAGCCTTACTAGGGGATGTCACTACTGACAGGCAGAGGTGCATTCTGCATCCATTTCCCATATTACTGATCAACAGGTGTTCCAAAAGAATAATGCTGTCTCTTCACCTCTGAACAGATTAACAAGAACCAGTCACGTGACGATTTATTTCAAAAGATCCAACCACAACTTTTTTCTACTAAAGGAAACAGTTTCCCTTCTCATTATTCCATTGTGCGTATATTAATGGTCTAATGAACTAGGAAAAAAATAAATAAGGGGAATGAGTTTTTCTCCCACCCCCCTTTTATCAGCCATATATAAATTCCAAAACAGAATGTATACTGTGTCAGCTACATAAGAGTTTTCCCCTTCCCAATTGTTTTAATATTGCTCCCAGTCCTGTATATATTAAACGAATGGACCAATTTCATTTTGTTGACTCTAATTTAATTTTTGACGAAAGCTAATTGTGTGACTGTTCAGAGAGGAAACTTGTGGGGAATTTTACTTGAGAGAGCTGCCATTTTCTCAACCTATGTCACTAGAAAACATCATGTCAGCATTCACTGCCATACCATATTGAAGGACACAAAAGAAGGAGCAGTTAAATTGATTTCTGGATGACAAAAAAACTGCCCTCTTCAGGGAGGAAAAATTCTCTTCCTGATAAGATACACTATCTTAATAATCTAATGCAAACTTATTCAAAACTACCAAAATGCCAAGGAAGAGCTCCCTATGAAGGAAAAAGGTATACTATAAATTTGACCTATGCAATAACATGTGCCAAGAGATTATCTCATATATTGGATTGTCCACATACTGTGTGTTTATAGTATATATATATATATATATATATATATATATATATATATATATGTATGTATGTATGTATGTATGTATGTATGTATGTATATGTATATGTATATGTATATAAAATTTACTGATACTTTATTTAAACTTATATTTGTATATCAGTGATTACATGACCTGGTAGATGGAATACGCTAAAAAATATATCCCAAAAGATTGAAGAAATGAATGCTTATTAAACATGTTCTAATGAAACAGCTTACAATTGTATCATGGAAGTATAACTAATAAAGAAAAGAGGTTTATTACTTAATTTTTTAAAAAAAATCCTGGATTTTAACAACCTGTTTTTTATGAAGTGGATTAAGATAACACTGATGGCCATTTTAAAGAACTAGTGTAGTTCCAGCTTTAATTTACACAAACCAAGCTGGGACCTCATGAAATTATGTGAAAGGACCATTTGTTTTCCTATGCTGCAAAAATAGTTTGTTGCATTATAATTTAGGAACAATGTTCCTGTTCTACATTTTCTATATTTTTTTTATAATGCTATACTTTATCTAAGATATAAAATCTGGCTTCACAGCTATTTATGTGACTCTGATTTGATAAAGTTAAAAAACAAGTTACTGAAAAGGCCTCAACTACATTTAATTGAGAAGATCTCTTATAACTACGTACTGCACACACCTGTTGACATACATATTGTATAGAACAGGGGTCTCCAACCATGGCAACTTTAAGCCTGGAGGACTTCAACTTCCAGAATTCCCCAGCCAGCAAAGCTGGCTGGGGAATTCTGGGAGTTGAAGTCCTCCAGGCTTAAAGTTGCCAAGGTTGGAGACCCCTGGTATAGACTAATGAAAATCAAATAATACACATTCTTTCTAAGTTTATATAACATAAACACTTTTTTGGGATTTATCTCTAATTTTAAAAGAAATTGTATTTTAAATATCCAAGGCATTTTTTCTTTAAAAAATCTTAATTTTTCTTAGCCAAAATTTTCTTAGTCTATTTTTCAGCCCTCTGCAACCAAATACTGTACAATCTGTACTAACATATGAAAGTTAAAATGTCCTATTTTGCTACCACTAATGGGGCCTAATTTTTATCCAGAGCAATACTCTAATGCAGCATTTAAAAAATAATGGTTTGCAGAAACAACAAAACCAGAAGTCCCAATTTAACCAAACTAATCCTAACCATTTAGATGATACTGAGACAACTGCTAGAGATAGTTAAAGATGGTTGTTGATGTTTTGTCTTACACTTATCTCTTCCCAAGTGAGTCAGCAGAAAAGTGTGTGGCATTTCTTACGATGGGAACCTCTAGTTAGGAAATAGGGATGCACATTTTAGTTTGTAAAGTGGCAATTTGGCCTCCCTAAAGAAGTGATATTAATTGTAAGAAAGATTATAAGATCTCTCTTCACTCCAATGAGTTTACAGTTCTGTTAAAGAAAAAGGAAATTACCTATATATGGGAATGCAACTGCTGCTGATTTTAATAGTGTAAATTGTGTGAGATGTTCAAAAATGTGAAACATTGAACATACTGTACATTTTTTACAGAGTGCTTTGGACACTCATGTACACCAGTTGGTTTTCTTATTGGACAAAGGGGAACATAAATTAGCTAAATTATAGTTTCATGGGACATACTCACTGTCATTTAAAAAATAACTAGATACGAGAAATCTGCACTTTTGAATTATTAATCATTCAATGAGCATATAGAGGTGCTGAAAACCTAAAAAAAAAGTACTAAACCTACAATGACTTTCAAGCTCATTCCCAGATTTTCAAGAATAATACATTTAAAATGTTGAAGTTTATCATTAATCAGTTAATTTCCATGTAAACCAAAAGCTTCAGCTTCTTGGTGTAGCTTTAAAGCAAAGGATGAATTAGGAATGGCCTACAGAAATTATGAATGAAATGAGAATTGAACAAGGATGAAGTTAGGGGAGTAACAGAAATTAGGAGACAAGAATTTGTCAGCGCTGATAAGGTTATAATTCTCCCTCAACCAAGGTGAAATAAATATGCATCTTTTGGTCAGTAGATTTGCTAAGAAATATATTCATCACCGTTGGATAGATTTATAACCCTGCTTCAATCTGCATCAGATGCAAGTGAAACCTATTCTTCTGGTATACTGAATGCTCATTGTCAAACTGTACCTCTCTTTTATTGAAGCATTTTTTCATAGATAAAGATTGATGATGGGAATTTCTTGAAATAAATAAAGTGGTATTTTGTCAGATAAAGAAGTGCAAAATACTTGAAGGGAAAAACAGCCCAAAATGAGCAAAGCAATGCAATAGAGAGAAGACAGAAATGGCATTTGATTACATATGCCATTAAGGAGAATGGTGGTAAGGAAGCAAACTTACAACTGATGGCAAAAGAATTATATATCTTTTCAGATATATTGGTTAGTACTTTACTTCATGCTAAAACAAAGAAAGAAATTATATTTCCTAATATTATTTGAAGGCTTTATCCTGAAATAGGTTTCACTGTGAATAATGGGCCTTTATCCCAAGTAAGAAATGTCACTTTAATTTTATTGAGATAAAGCCCTTACCTCTGTTATGAAATTCCCTCATAGTACCAATATAAAAATGAATAGCAAAACAAAGGAGATTTCTAGCACGTCAAATGCAAGTTTCTAAGAGGCCTGCAAAGTTCTATGTTATTTCTCCTGCAAAAAAACTCACATAGTTCACCAACATGAATGTTAGCTAGGGTAAAAGAATATTCTAAAGATTATTCAATGCAATGTATTCCACATTTCTGTACCAAAAATAATCTGGATAGTTGATATTCTGCCCTCCTGTCTTAAATTGAAGTTGCAGTCCTATGAGATGTACTTGGGAATAACTCTCATTCAAATCAAGCTGACTTATTTCCAAGAAACCATGAATTGAATTGGTATTGCGTAGAATTGTATTTCTATATATAAATATATGAACAATATTTTTATCACAATAGCAGATGATGTTAAGTATTGTCATGTCTAAGCCTTTTACGCTGTAAAAAAAAAAAGCATGGCCCAAGACAATGCAGCAAATAGCAACGTATTTGCAATGCCATCAGACTATAATAGCATTAAAAAAAACATTCTGCTATATTATCAGAAATTGTGCATTATAAGATAATGATTTCCTATGCAATTAAGGGCCAAGGTGCGATGACAGCAATGGTCTTTAATATAAGAGATCCTGAAAAACTTTTACTTTAAGTCTGAGAATGCCAAATGTAACCATATTAAATATACCTTAGGGTTAAATATTCAATGAAATGAATTAAATTTGGTTTGCTATATGAATAACATTCCAAACTTTTCTAGATTTTAAGATAAACTGTGATGTTTCCGAAGTTATTGACCCAAGATAACTACAATTTGCTTCTAAGTGAGACTCAGGTAAAAATAAGTCTTCCTAGATTTTCTTTGTCTCAGGTGAAATCTTCTAACCACTGCTTAACCATGGTCTTGAAGTTACATAAAGGTCAGCAGAAAACAGAGTCTTACACCTTCATGGTGTAACTATGTTCATGGCTGCAAACGTGTCCAGTTACATTTGGAGCTGAGCTGGGTTACAGTTCAAAATCTAATAATATGATATCTGTAAGCAAGATTGCAATTTGTTGATAAACATTTTTGTTTTATGGATAGTAAATAAATTCCATGTTTTGGCCTAATTTTCTTTGTGAGAACAAATTTGCTTGCAGAATCAGGAAGCTTATTTAAATTGCAATTATTTTACTCCTGGGTTAGATCTTTTGCTATGAACCAACAACCAGTCTGGGGATAGGAGCTGCTGTACATGGAAATCATAATGTACATTAATACTTTGGATTTCTCCTTCCCCCTCTGCCTGTCCATATATATGTTAATCCTAGTCAGTTCAGTCTCTAGAAAATCCTTTTCCATTAAAGTTGCATTTCAGGTATACTTTTAATCCCCTGGGAAGTGGGACCATTCAAATTGCCTTATACACTGTAAGCCGCCCTGAGTCTTCGGAGAAGGGCGGGGTATAAATGTAAACAAAAAATAAATAAATGGTGATGCAGCAAGAGGATTTCAATGTAGGAAGGTCCAGATCTTTTATTTTGAACCACAGTTCAATGGGTTTAGCTAATCCACAAACACCCTTACCTGCCCTACAGTTCTTAAACAAAGATAGAAAGTTGGGTTTAACCCAGACAAGTTATTTCTGCAGAAAAGCATGCTTTACAGGCACATGCCGAACCAAGAAATTGAGAAAGCCTTACAATTTTTTTCTTCAGAAGGACAGACTTCCCTAGCTAATTAAACTGCTCATTTTATTTCCATTCCCAGAAGGCCAAATGAAGAGTAAACCATCTCTTTCTGCTTGATTTGTATCTAGTAAATCTAGATAATCTAGTTTATCTATCTAGCTATTCATTCTGGTGAATAAGTGATATTTGAGGATTATGGGGAATATCTTTAGCCTAGCATCCCAGCATATTTAAAGAAGGCCTTCCTTTTGAAAAAGCTGGGATTGGAAAACCTTTCTGTAGGAAAGAGGTGGGCAGGAAAGGCAGACATTTTTGCTGAGAGTTTTAACTTCAAACATGAGCTACATTTCTAGGGAATAAAAAAAGAATGCTGACAATTCTCAGTTGAACTTTAGCGACCAACTTCAGGTTTGCAAGGCAAAGGGAAGAATACGATGTGGATTCCGTTTCCTGCTGACTATAATTTTTTTTCCTATGTTCTGGAAAGAACAAGCTTGAAATTATGTCAGCATCCTTCCCCTCCACATTTCCATCTCCAAGATGGTTGAAAAATAAATAAATCGACTCATCAATAAATGTGCTCGTTTGTGGGTTTTCTCTTCTTTTCCCAAAATCTTTTGGAAGCATATACTCCTTTCTTTAAAGGCCTAAATGCTACCGATGATCTACCTTGAGAACAACCAAAAATGGCACTAGCTGGGCCTAGCTAGTGAACCTCAGGAAGATTCTCTGTGCTCTGCTCCAGGAATAATGGGATTGATCAGAAAAGCAAGGTGCTATTTAGTGGCCTTTGGTGGTAACTCAGCTCAGTCTGTTAGGGATTTGGTGGGGACATAGGCATCTTTCTCACCTGCATTCTCCCAACTTAAGTGAGTCCTCTTCGGCTTTCTTTCCTTGGAGATAGGATCTCTTCGAAAGGCCTCTCTCAGGCCAAATGTAGGGGCCCACCTGCAAGGAAGCACAATGTACTCTACTTTAATGCTTATAGCTTTTGCTGGTGCCATACGGGGTGGGGGAGGAGAAGAAATTCTGTTGCAAACATCACAAAAGGGTACAGACAAAAGGTGGGAAGTATTAAGGTGGACATCGGATGAGAAATATTGAATTTGCACTACAGTTGGAAACTTCTTTCAGGATACATTGGGCAAGGGAGGAGGGAGTAACAAGAGATGAAGTACATAAAGAACATTGAGAAAGTCAGAGTCTATTCTTGTCCATTTCTTCCAAGATATCTTGAGTTTTTCTGAGAATTGTTGATTTTGTTCTTTCAGACTCAGTTCAGAATTGTTCTTTCAGACAGTTTGCTTTAGCTTTTGGCTATGTGTGGCAAGCATTCGAAATGGGAAATTAGTGCTCAATGGTTTTAGATGGGGAAGTTCCTGAGGTGTGTGTGTGTGTGTGTGTGTGTGTGTGTGTGTGGGCAGAAATAGAAGAGGATTTCCCACCCTAATGTCACTTTTCCCCTTGAAAAAGAAACACTCCCCACAAGTGAGCGAGAACAGCACAAAAGTGAGCTGTGCAGAATGATTAACGATTAGCCATTCCCCCACCTCTTCCCTAGAAATGTGGGAGGGGTGGAGGGGAAAGAATCCAGCAGCCCCTATAATGCATCCCCAGCTTTTCCTTCAGCCTCTGTCTGCAAAACATGAGAACTTTCTAATTGGGAGAAAAGCTAATAGAGGCTGAGGCCTTCTCTGTGCTCCCGATGAGTGAGACTTACGTCCCAGTTTATTCATTGGAGGAGAAACCCCCCCCTATAAAACTATGCAATCTGGTGAAATATACCCCTCCCCCCAAAGTGGGGAGATTTCGAAGGGGCAATGTGGATATTTTTGCTGCCCGTCACCTCAGGCCTCTGAGGCAGCTGCTGTTTGTTGAGCAGAGACAGTGGAAAGATGCCCAAATAGAGCAATCCCCTTCCAGATGCTAAAAGCATACAGACGAAGAGACAAACTGGGGGAGTGGACCTAAAGGAAGCAAGAATTTGGGATCTGCTTTTGCCCTTTGGCATTTGGAGCTGAAAAGGGGCACTCAGACCCCCACCCACCCACAACTGCAGTAGTTTCTCCAGACTGGTAGCAACAGTTGGGTGCCAATTGGAGAATTGAGAAGCCAAGACAAGAAGCGAACATTGGGTAAGTTGGGCTTTAAAAAAAAAAAAAAAAAAGCATCTCTTCAGACACCTCTCACCTCCCAGGTGGGATTTTTCTGCCACCTGGGGTACAAGTCTCAGAAATAGAGACCTGTCTCTGCATTCCTCTCTTTCTTTAATACACCTTTCTCTTAAGAACTGCCCCCTGAGTTTTTTTGCCCCCTGCAGAGAGGACCTGCTGCTGATGGGAAGGAAGGAAGGCAAGGCTGGTGGTGCTGAAGGTTGTGTAGAGAAAGGTAAAGATGCAAAAGGCAACCGCTGTGGGCAAAAGGCAGGCTGGGCTGCAGAATGGAGTGGTCCTCGTGATGTAACCTTTCTCTATCTCCTTCGCTCAGGAGTCACGAATCTTGGCTAAGGTTGGGGAGCGAGGATGGGAAAGGACGCTGAGCTGCTTCCACACACCCCCCTCCTTTTTCTTTTTGCTTTTCCCGGGCTTATCCGCTCACCCTTTAGTCGGCCTTTTACTCTTTTCACAAACCACCTCAGGTTGTCAAATGGCCTTTTATCTCTGGAGAAGGAGCAGCCCCTAAGCCTGGGCTGTGCCAATCGCCCTGATTCCACTGCAGCTTTCTCTCCTGAGCCAGAGGGAAACTCCTTGCCTGGAGCGGAGCACTTTTCCCCTTTCGATTGGCTGGAAGAAGGGGGATCCTGAGACTTGTCAATAGTTAGAGAAAGAGTCTTTGGAATATCTGGGTTCCCCCTCCTTCCCTCCTACCTTCCCTCCCAAGAAGGCTTTTGCAACCAATAGGCCCTTCGATTGCGACAACCGGGCATTCCACTGGCACCTTGCTATTCGCCCCCTTCCCTCTCACCGACCGGAGCTCTCCCCCCACCACATTTGTCTTCTGAGGCGGTGGGGGCAACCATGAAGGGGAAACCTCCCGCGCCCTTCTCTCGGGCGGCCACGACAAGGGGAAAGGGAAAGCAATGCAAAGCTGCTTCCAACTCCTCGCCGCGCTAGGTCTGTCCAAGGGAAGACGAGGCACCAGATCCCGGCGCTAGACAGCGGAGGCTGAGGCGGCTTTTTTCGGTCCCAGCCGCCTCGGTCGAGTTCTTCGCGGGATCTGGCCTTTTTTTTTTTTTTTTTTAACCAAGTCCAGGATCGCTTCGAGTTGGAAAAAGGGCGACCCGGGAGATCAGAGGATTACAAGTTGTCTAAAAGGAGGTTGGAAGTGAGGCGGAGGAAGGAAAGACGCCGCCTAATACCTGAGGTTCCCTCGACAGCGGCTGCTTCTCGTCCTTTTCCCCTTATTATTTAGGGGGTGATTCCCCAAATCTCCCACCCATTCTCCTTTGGAGATCTTCCCCCCGTTTTAAACCCAGACGACGCTCCTTGCCTTCTTCTACGGAAGAGGTCAAATGCACATCAATTCCAATCCTGGTGGGGTGGAAGGGGGTGAAACACATCCCACCCTTCAAGCGGGGGGGGGGGAGGGGGCGTCCTCCAAACTTTTGCGAAAGTTTTTATTGCATTTTATTCGGCGATTAAAAAAAATAAAAATAAAAATAAAAAAGTACCACCAAATCATCCACGGGGAGGGGGAAAAAAAGCGAGCAGAAGTCGATTCAGAAAGTTAAGCTAGGAAGGGATGGTAGGGACTGGGACAAGCCGTTTTAATCCTCGCGATAGGCGCGCGCCCTCACTCACTCACACACACACACACACACACACACAGAGGACGGAGGGGTCCGTGGGGTTACAGAGGGAAAAGCAAAGGGAAAGCCCAGAATCTAGGTAAAGTCCAAGTCGCGGCGATCGCGCAGCTGCTGCTCCTTCGGCGAAAGCGCCCTCCGCGAATGCTTTTTGGGGTAAGGGCTTCCCGGCTAGGTACTTATATACAGCAAGCCCAGACCGCAAAAAGATTCGCGAAGGACAAAGTCTCCTGTGGCTTCCACATTCATCCATCCGGCTGCCACCAAAGAGGAAAAATGAGTGTATAGATCCAAGACGGCAGGATTGCTGATTTCTCCAAGCACTAGGGAACACCTTCCGCCCTAACGTCCATTCACTCACACACGCTCCATCCCCATCGAGTACCACGGCGAGCCCAAGCCGAGATATCAACTCGGGAGAGTAAAAGGAGGGGAAGGAAAGAAAGGAAGGATGAAGTGGGGGTGGGGGGTTCTTGGCCCAGCCCTTCACATCCAGCCCCCTGCTTCGCTGTCCCCTTGAAGGGGCCGAGAGCACTGGGTTGCAGAAGCAAGGGGTTCTGTGAGCGAGGCAGTTCCGAAGGCGCTCCCCCCACACCCCTCCATCGCTCTGCTCCCGAGCAGAGGGTCTAGCGCTGTGCACAGACGCTGCGTAAAGAGAAAACTCTCCCCCTGAGCACTAAATAAATAGAGACGAGGCCCGCCGTTCATTGGTGCGAGCTAAAATCGTCACTCGCCAATCAGGTGGCGCCTTACTTTTTTTTTTCTCTCCCTCTTTTTTCCCCAAAGGGGAGGGGGGAAAGAGAAAGAGAAGAAACATTTCCATGTCTAATTATTCAACAAACCTTAGATAAGACCACAATCCATAGTGTTGCTATGCCTGTTAGACATCTTCCTTCTGCTTGCCCCGGGGTTGAAGATGGGTGGGGGGGGGGCTGGGGGTTAGGATAGAGTAGGGTTCCAGATGAAACAGCCATAGGTCCTAATATCGAGTAGCAAGATTTAAAGATAAACACAATACAACAAAACGCACCTCGAAGGACCCAGCAGGTGAGCCAAATGGGCATGATGAGGATGGGGATGAGGATGATGAAGGAGAAGAAAACCATAAGTCAAAAAGTTCAGATCCGTGAAGGTTCACCTGATTCCTTTTCACCGAATCATTCCACCCAAGGAAAGCCCACTGGCGGAGGTCAACCAATGGTCGTAGCTGATCCATAAGACTGGCTATTGGAAATGAGGTCCCTCAGCATAGGGAGCGTGGCTAGTTCGAAGGGATGTGCGTTTCATTCGCCCACCAGTGGCTTCTGAGCGTCTGTCCCCCGTCCCCCCCTCCAAAGAGCCCGAAGATGGGGCAAAGGAGTGGGCGGAATAAACGCCTTCCAAGCGAAAAGTTGCAGGAGACGGCACCGAACTGATTTCACCACCACTACCCCCTGCTGGGCACTGAACCCTCGCAGAGGTGCCTGGTCTACAGCAGTGAAAGACAGCGGACACTTTCCCATGAAGTTCATCGCCAAGTTAAATAAGACAGACAAGATTCTCCTCCGGGAACCCAAGAAACTTGGTAGACCCCTTTCTGACTACCTGCGCCCAGCGACTTTCCCCGCCCGCCCCACCCACACCCCCCACCCCCAAGCACACCGAGAGAGATTCTTCCTTCTAGAAGACCCAAAATCTCCTACCTTCGCTGCCTTTTCCTCGACAAATCCACCTTGACAAGCAACAGCTCTCCAGCAGCTGCAGCACTAACGCAGCAGCAGCAGCAACAGCACAGCCCCGTCAAGAGGCAAACTCCTACTGAGCGGTACCTGCTTCCTCTTTCCCTTCTAGTACTGCTCTTATTGCTGCTGCTGCGGCGGCGACTGCTGCGGCTTCACCCCTCGGCTTGCTTTGCTTTCGAGACCTTCTGGACTGGGGAAGCGAGGATCCAAGAGAGGACCACAGAGTTGGGGATCCCTTTCCCTTTCACTTACCTCTTTCGCCAGGCGCTTAGCGGCCTCTGGTGAGAATTATGATAGGAATAATCCTTGCTTGGAGGTACAGGCATCACCTCCCCCCAATGTCTGTGCAGGCGTGTGTGTATGTTTTTGTTGTTGTTGTTTTTTTAAAAAAGGAAACTCGTGGCAAGCGTCCCTTTCTCCAGGTATGTATAAACTACTGTAGTGTGTGGGAGGGTCACGATCTTGCTAAGTGCAGATTTCCTAAAGGTTAACCCTTCCCTCGCTGCCTCAGTTCTCTTTCTGCAACTTGTTGCGACAAGTCTCTCTGAGCACACGCACATATACACACAGAGAGAGAATGTGTAAAATCTGATACTCCCCCCCCACACACACACATACACACATGCACAAAGATGGGGGAGCAAAAAAGGCAGAGGCTCAGAGGAGTCCGGTCCCCCCCCCTTCCCCCGACGCCGTTTTGATTGGATGGTCTTTTCATGTAGAGGGGACGTCTCAAGTCGAAGTCACGATTTCTCCTCAGTTTGGAACCATCTGTGACTGGAGCCATGACGCAGCCAGCACACATTACTCACTTTTACAGTCACGACTTGGAAATCCGTGCAGTTTGCAAGCGAAATTACACCACCGCCATTGAATTATTTAATGAGATCCAGTTAAGGGTAATCTTATACATTGACCTGGGAGATGCCCGAGTGTGATCTGGCAAGAGTGCAGGCAGGTTGGGGAAATCTATGGCAAGAGGATGGGAAGGTGGGGATTGGTGCTGAATGAAAGGCTTCTTAGTTTGCAGAGACTTTGGCTATAGAATATTAAGCACCTAAAGAGTCTACTCTTAGGACCACCCAGCTCTTTTGTGATGGGACCAAGCAAGCCCCGGGAATGGACGCATCCTTCGATATTTTTAGGACATCACTCAGTGTTGCTGTGCTCTTAATACTTGACTCACGTCTGCGTTGTTTCTGTAGCAAGAACTGCCCAAGCTATTTCAGGCAACGCGAGCCAAGACTGCTTTAACAAACTCTATTTATCTGTTATCTACTGTACCATTTTACAATCCTGTCTGCCTCTTTCAGTGTCTGCGGAACCATTAGGCGTTGCTGAACTTTGCCTGTGGTAGGTGCTTCATTTCTTCATTTTGGGCTCCTTCCTAAAGTGTTCACACACCCACCTCCTCCCTCCCTTTCTTGTCAAATATTGAGCTAAATGGACTTATAAATGTGAACCCTGGGGGTGAATCTATGGTGCAGATCCTTCTGACGGTGGGGCTTCTGCTAACCAGAAAGGTTTCTGTGGTAGTATGATCACGACCTAAAAATAACAACCGTGGCTTTAAGAAGATGCCGGGGAATGACTGGGCTTTGTATCCTGTATCTGCTGAATATACACATTACGACAAATTCTCAGCAATGCTTTGCCTCCACTTCCCATTCTTCCACCAACTCATTTGGTGAGGAAGTCTCTAAGAGGGGTGAAGGAAGGGCAAGAATAACAAAGGCATGCACACAAGGATAGGCAAAAGATGTGGGCATTTCGGAGGGGTGAAACGAGGTGGGAGGAGAAGGGGTGAGTCCAAATGAAACAACCTATAGACTCTTCTTTGAGAAGCACCATCATCAGGTGTCGGCTCTTTTCAAATGCACAGGCGGGAAAAGGATAGCCAAGTCAAACCAGAACTGTGCTTTTACGCAC
The DNA here is from genome assembly GCF_028640845.1 of Ahaetulla prasina. NCBI lineage: Eukaryota > Metazoa > Chordata > Lepidosauria > Squamata > Colubridae > Ahaetulla > Ahaetulla prasina. The sequence continues at coordinate 292,165,441 of NC_080539.1, read as the reverse complement.
CTGATAGAAAACCCGAGATTAGAAAAGGGTAGGCTCTTGGCACGTAAATCACAACCTGGGAGAGTGCTAGCACTTTCTGTTCCATGGCCCACCGCCATTGGACAACCGACTCTCCAGCAAAAAGGGGTCTGTGCTAGCGATTGCTCGGCGAAGAGGTCAATCTCCCGGGGAGCGAAAGTTAAAGCGGGCTGCTTGCTCTTTCAGTACCCGGAGCCGTGGACAGCTCCCAGGCAGAGAATGGTCGGGTGGCTTTCTGAGAATGAGAAGCAGCAAACTAACCCTTTCATCCTTAGTGCAGTTTACAGCGAAAATTCTCCTGTCCGCTCGTCCTTTTTCTCTACCTTGCTAATTCTGTCTCAAGCTAAGAGAAATCCTACGTTAGATTGCATCTAGCCATCTTTCTGAAAATATGGGAGGAGGGCGAGTAGAGTTCGAAAGAGAAAGAGGGACTCTATAGCGCCGACAGAGAGGGATCGAGAGAGTTGCAGTTTGCTATTGATTCAGAGATTTACCGACAGGGTGATTCCCCTTTCTGCAAGAATTCCCTGTGTCTGGGGCTCCGTGCATGCACCAAATTCGTTAAACAGACAAGTGCGATCTTCCCTCCCTCTTCCTCCACCCTGCTCCGGTATAAAAATAGAGACACGAAATAAATCCAAGCATGCATATAGTATAGTCAAGATTCACAGACACATTCTCTGCCGCATGCACAAGAAATATTACTACTTACCCAAACGGGAACTCCTTTGATAAGGATGGGAGGGGAAGAGAGTTGGAGGATATAGGGGAGTGGAGGAAAAGTCGTGGTGGTGATTGTGGGGGGGTGGGGGAGAGAAAACATACAGACAAGAGAAAGAGAGAGAGAGAGAGGAGGGGGAAAAAATCCAACAATTAATTTCCAGACAGTTGTTAGGCAAAATATACTGCGGTGATGTCCAGGTTTTCTTCCACCCGCGCTGGCGTTTATATACAAGTGCAACTCTCTGTCTATTTCTGGAACGCGATCAAAACCCTGGTGCTATTTTTAGCAAGTGCTGGGGAGAAAAAAAATCCACACAAAGGCATTTCGCTCGAACGTTATGTCCAAAATATCCAATGTACATTAAGTCTTTCACCTGCTCCCCACTCCCCAATTCAGTTTCTTTCTCTTTCACGGTTAAGAGTTGTTTTAAGTGCAACATTGCAGAGAATTTACAGGCATTGATCGCTTTCCATATTATCCTACTGCTCAACCTCCCCCCCTTCCCCCCCCCACGCACTTCACGGTTTTATTGAGAGTGATTCTGCCTGTTGCCTTGCGAGCATTGTTGTGTCTCTCTTGCATTATCTTTATAAAGTAGATTCTAACAGTAATAATAACAGTAACAATAGCAACAATAGCAACACGCACACAACAGCCATGCACTACTTTACCAGCATGCACAGATGTGGCTTTTTAAGCAAGCTTGCTTGCTTGTCTGAGGAGGAAAAAAAGAGAAAGAGAGAGAGAGAGAGATCTGGCACAGAAGGAATTATATTCAGCACAAAGAAAGGTTGTTTTTAACATTCTTCATTCCCCACCCCATTTTTTTTTTAAATCCTTTGTCTGCGAATAAAGCCTCTATCAATACATTCTCTCACACATACACTTTTAAAAACGTGAATGTGTGTATATACACCATTGCGTTCTAGTAAATCACTAGGAAGAGAGATGGGGGGAAAATAGAATCATTAAGGCTTTCAGGCTGCAAGAAGGCAGCCTGAGACTCCTTTCCAAGGCTGCGTCAGTTATCAGCTATTGACGTCACGTTCAGATTCTCCTCTTCAGAGGCTCCAGTTCATCATGAAAGAGGTGTATGCTCGGAGCTTTGTGCTTGCAGAGAAGCAATTGAGATCGAGGGAAAAGAGTTAATTAGCAAGAGCCACGTTTTTTAAGGGTTGCATCTACTTCTACATTTGCACCGTTCCTGCAATTAAATCGGCTGGGTTAAAAAAAAATTACATCAACATAATGCACAATGGGAGGGAGGGCATTGGAAGAAATGGAGAGACAAAGGTGTTGTTGAAAAGCTATGTGGGGGTGCGGGGGGGGGGACTGGATTTATTTAAAACACATACTCCTGGTAGAAATGATTTGATGAGGATATAACGATTATTATACCCCCTATACATGCACTCTGCAGGAATTTCATGTGTTCCCACCTTTTTTTATTATTATTCCCATGTGCTTTAAGATGAAGAATGAGTGGGGGGGAATATAACATTTGAGGTAGTACATACTTATCAAGCAAAGCAAAGGGTGTGGTGGGTGCATTTTAATACTCCTCCCTTATTCTCACTCACACAATGAAAAATCTGGAGAAAAATAGGGTTCAGCATCTTTCCCTTTTACCCTTGGAGCCACTGATACTGCACACACACTTCATATTTTTATCTCTCTACGGTAGCAAAACCCATATATTGATAAAGCAGAGATTAATTCTGTATATTTGCAGGCAACCAGCCCTGTCTCCTAGAGTGACGCAAAGAACAAATTCTATGGCTCTGGCTTTCTATATTCTGCACCCACGCACTCTGCTTGGTCTCCCACGGAATCAGCTACAGAGAGCAATGATCCAGATTAGAGAGGAGGGGGAGGAGATGGAGAGGCAGAGAGAGAGAGGGAGAGAGAGAGAGAGAGAGAAAAGGAGGGAAAGAGGGAGAGGTTGCAATTAAAAATTATAACTAACAGCTGTATGTCTATACCCACAAGGTGAAATCTGATGTTTCAGTGGTACACAGCGCACAAATCCAGAGGACCAATGTTCACCTATCAATTCAACTTCAATTGCTCCATTGGATATTTCCTCCATATACAAACTCCTTCCCCTCAACTCCATTAAAAGAAATATACCTGCAAAGACCCAGAATACAAACACTGACAGGAAAAACAAACACTGAGGTTGAAAGATAGGTGTGGGTGGTAGAGAGAAAACACTCTATATATCCTCATGAGTATTAATCAGAATCTTTACTGCAAAATAGGTTTCTTTCTCCTTCGTCTTTTCCCCATCCTCCTCCAAAAATGATAAGCAACTTCAAGAAAGTATGCAAAGATTTAGTTGATGGTTGATGGTTGATTTAGTTTTTAAGGATCTTGGCAAAGGGGTGGTAAATGGATTCAGGTAAAAATGAAAAATGTAGGACGTTTGATTAGAAAAAACACACATGCACTCAAGAGAAACAAGACCTGTGGATCAAAATGAAAATTGTATATTGTGACTGGTGCACCAAAGGGCTTTCTTTTCCAAGCACTCCCATCACGCCTTGTCTAGATGAAAGAAAGAAAGTAAATCTGCAGACAAGACATAGAAAGCTATCTGTAATCTAAATTGCATGGGCAAACACAGTTTATTAAAGATGCCAGTTATTATTAACTTTTTGCAACACTATTTTTTCTTGCTAGGCACACAATGATTGAAATAAGAAGAGACGTTAACATTATGAATGATGCCACAGAAACGTTAGGATATCCATATGCACCTAGATAAATATTACAAGAAGGGCTTTTATTTGACTTTAAAAACATAATCCAGCTACAGTCTTTATGTTTATGCAGCTGTGATGAGATGCAGTGACGTAGCATCTCCCTACATGCCTCATTCAGAACCTCTCTCATTTCTTCATCTCTTTCATATAGAGAGGCCTTCTCTCTGGGAAAGTAGCATACGCCAATTAAATTAATGCAAGCTTCCTAAAAGAATCCTTAAATCTAAAACAAATTCACCAAAATCAGTGTATAGAATCTTTTTTGGGAAGACTACTTCAGAAAGTCAGATCTCTCTCTCCCTCTCTCCCTCCCTCCCCCCCCACCCCCGGTCTCTCTGTCTCTCTCGTAATAAAGTATTTATCATCTTGCAAATAATGGTGAGGGAAATCCTACAAAACATTCATTTTTTTCCTCAGACTTTTTGACACAAGCAAACAATTTAAAAGGGACTGTAAAATTTCATCCTAATTTCTTGGATTAAAAGATTTACTAAAGTCTTCACATGTATAGGAACATACAGCTAGGCCTTCTTCCTTCTAACAAAATATTTAGCATCCAGGTTACTAATTCATCCTTCTATTATTCCAATTCATGAAGAAACCATCCAGGCAATGTCGTATAAAGTTGATGAAAGTACATCCTGATTCTATAGGATTAAAAAAGGCAACAATACATGTAGGATTACGAACATTATCATTAATATCATACCTGTTACAAATCAAACTGTAGAGTGAAAGATAGCTTGCAGTTCAGGTAATCCAGTTTTAAACTGATCTGATCTGACCAGAGAGTATACTTCTACACAATTTAAGAAACAGATCTGCTATCAAGCATAACACCATTCTTATACATTTTAATGCTCTTTGGGAAATTAGAACCCTGGAATGGGTTCATGTTTTCTTACCAGCAACAACATTACAAGGTTAGTAAAGTGGACGGTGTTGGAAGTAGAAGCTACTTGAGAGAACCTCCATCCCACTCACTGAGATCTTGTCGAGGTGCATTTAGCTTCTGGGGGCTTATCTTGTGATGACTCATACTAGAGTCTTTTCAGTAACTGCCTCAATTTTTTTTTCTAATACTGTCCTTATTGAGTTGAAAGACCTCACATCTTTATTGGCTTTTAAAAAGCCAGTAAAGTGCATCTTTTTCGGAAAGCTTTTAATTATTTCATTGACTTTATTGGATCTTTACATGTTTTGTAATATGTCCAATGTTAATTTTGAGTTTATGTTTTATTATAAACATCTGAGAGACTTCTAAATAATAACATTATCTCTACTGTATTGTATTGTATTGTATTGTATTGTATTGTATTGTATTGTATTGTATTGTATTGTATTGTATATAGACGGGAGGTTGAACAACTAGCCTCGTGGTGCAACCAGCACAATCTGGAACTGGACACACTCAAAACCGTAGAAATGGTAGTGGACTTTAGGAGAAACCGTCCCATACTACCACTGCTTACAATATTAGACAACACAGTATCAACAGTAGAGACCTTCAAATTTCTAGGTTCTACCATATCTCACAACCTAAAATGGACACCCAACATCAAAAACATCATCAAAAAGCACAACAAAGAATGTTCTTTCAGTGCCAACTCAGAAAGATCAAACTGCCCAAGGAGCTGCTGATACAGTTCTACAGAGGAATTATTGAGTCTGTCAACTGCACCTCTATAACTGTCTGGTTTGGTTCCGCAATCGAACGAGACAGACATAGGCTTTAGAGGATACTTAGAACTGCAGAAAAAACAATTTCTACCAACCTGCCTTACATTGAGGACCTATATACTGCACAAGTCAAAAAGAGGGCTGGCTGTGAAAATATTTACAGATCCCTCGCATCCTGGACATAAACTGTTTCAACTCCTACCCTCAAAACAACGCTATAGAGCACTGCACACCAGAACAACTAGACAGAAGAACAGTTTTTTCCCCGAACGCCATCACTCTGCTAAACAAATAATTCCCTCAACACTGTCAAACTAGTTACTAAGTCTGCATTACTATTAATCTTCTCATCATTCCTATCACATCTCCTCCCACTTATGACTGCATGACTGTAACCTTGTTGCTGATATCCTTAAGATTTATATTGACTGTTTCCCTATGACTATCATTAAGTGTTGTACCTTATGATTCTTGATGAATGTATCTTTTCTTTCTTTTATGTACACTGAGAGCATATGCACCAAGACAAATTCCTTGTGGGTCCAATCACCCTTGGCCAATAAAGAGTTCTATTCTATTCTATTTGTACTTCACCTTTGAAAATACAAAGTGTAAAAAATAACTTGCTTCAAGAGCAAAATGAATTTTATTTGCAGCTCAGCATGTTATGTCTATCAAGATTCTTTGCTTTCCAAAGAATTAAGACTGAAGGCATAAAATAAAATAAATAAAACTATTTCTATGATGGCAAGGAAACAGCAAAACCAAGAGACTCTCACTTATTCCTCCACCAACTTAAGGTCAGGACCATTCTTACTCAAGTAGATACGTTTATTATAAAAACTATCCAGAATATCCAGAGTAGGGCAGAGGCTTTTCCATTGGGCCTATATGTTAAAAAAGAAGGGAGGGAGGGAGGGAGGGAGGGAGGGAGGGTATTCTACATCAGTACTAATTCTATAACACATTTAAAGAACTTTTAAGTAAAAAGTATAGGTTCAAAACACTATCAGTGTTGGGAAAAATTTTGAAAAATAAAGCATTTCAAAAGACGGGAAAAGAGGGAGGAAACTTATTACAATCAAACCAATCTCAGAGATTCCTCTCAGATCAAAGAGGTCTGTCTTAATATATTTCACAGATAGTTGGTTATTCATCTATTGCCATCTGTTAACAGAAGTGCTACAATATGATGGAGAAGCACCGCATTTGCTATCCCTAATATCTGGGGTTTCAGATTGCACTTTGACTTTGTATACCTCCCAGAGACCACTGGAGTGATACAATTTACTCATTTTAGAAATAAGCAAACAGATCAATAAAATTTCAGATCGTACCATCACAGTATATTGTCTTTTCCCCCCATTGGTAATAGCATATTTAGCCCATTCTGAATGTTTTTTTCCCCCATCCAGCAATATTTAACACCAAGATTTTTTTTTAAATAATTCTAAATCACTTTTCATTTGAATGATTCCAAAGTTGTCACTATTTATTTTCCACCATTTAATATAAATGTAGACTATTGATTTGTTGTTTGTAATGTTAAGAAGTTAGTTTTGCTATAATGTAGCTTACAAGTGTGGATCACCAAGAGTTTGTATTATGCCCTTCTGTTATTTATATTTACTTTGGTAAAAAGAAGTTATCGCTAGCAATTCCAGCTGAGAAGCGATTTCTTCAAGCATAAATAGCTATCATTTTTTTTAAAAAACACCAGTTTTTTGCCATTAAGGATATTAGGGAGTCATTTGGCCTGTGAATTTGAAAGAATTTAGACATGTGTTAAAATTGAGTGGAGAACATTCATGGGCCTACTAGCCTAAATCTGATACGGTTATCATTAATACATATAGATGTTAGTTGGTTCTGCAACTTGAAACCTTCTGTCAAAGAATATGGGTCAGTCATTGACATGAATGTCTTTGTACATTACATATTACACATATAAAGAGGACTTGTATTTCATAAAAATGTTATAATTTAAATTGTGAATGCAAACTCATCATGCCACTTCTAGTACACTGTATCCATTTCAATTTTGTTATACTTACATTAAAAATATGCGACAAGAGATCTTTGTAGCAGATCTTTGGTTCATAAGGCTCAGAGCTCACTGGTTCAACATATGTTTTGAATGTGCACAATACAAAATCCAATTCTGACTGACTTTATCAGATGAAATTAAGATTTTGGAGAGCCCCTTCTGGTCCGAGAAAACAGTAAGAGTAAGTGGGCAAACAATCCAACTACTGATTTCAAGGGAAATTGATCTTTTATTCCAGTATAGAAGACTTATAGTTTTCATTCAGTATTGAGAGACATTTTATATAGATTAATGATGTCTTTGTTTCATTAAGACATTTTTCTGACATGAGTCCAGGCATTTAGATCATCCAGTTCAGGCTGATCTACAGTAAACTGAGGCTCAATTTATCTAAGTCTAAGCCTCTAATGAAGTTACATGGAAATTAAGAGTCATTGGGAAAATATTATCAACATAATGAAATTACAAAGAGAGCATATCCTTTCATAAGATCGCACCACTTTAAAAAAAATCCTTATATTTCTAACATTTTATTTGTAAATTCATTTTGCTTTTTAATTTATATTAGGCATAATTTTCACTGATAATTGACAGACAAAAAATTCTGTGTAAGTATTTCAGGTCGTTTTTGAGAAAATAATAAATTATGTAGGTATAAATGTATACAAAGGAAAAGGATTGTAGACACGTAGATTCTTTGGAGCAATAAGATTAAGGCAACAGTTAACTGAAAACATCCATTGACTCCGACTAAAGAAATATGTAAATATCACTGAAAGATAACAATCATTAAATAAGCAATCAAAATAGGCTGCACAAAATATTTAAGATCAGAAATAACAGACAGATACTTAAGGATAGATATAATTTTGTCTTCAGGAAGGAGATGACACAATATATCTCCTCCCCCAACTTACTGGTCTTTCAGGTATTTTGGATTTGAACTCCCATCACTCTGCCAGGTTAAAGTAATCAGAGAAAAAAAGGAAAGAGAAATGACAAGAAGGCAAGAATGAAAGAATTGTGAAAGTTCATTAAAGGAGATTCTGAAGAGTGAAAGGAGAAATGGACTGTGAGAACGCATCTGGCTTAACCACCTTAGAAATGCTTGTTCTGCAATTTCATAGCTCTCAGAATAAGATATGAGTTGATACTTCCAACATAGGCAAATATTTCTAATCATTAACCAGAAGATTTGTAGAAATAGACACATAATATCAAACCTAATAGAGTTCAGTTAGTTATTAAAACCTGGGGTTTTTTGGTCAGTAAAATGATGGAAAGACAATTTAAAACGTTTAGAGCCCACTGGATTCTAAATGTTAATTGCTGATATGCAGATAGTCCTTACTTACTGACTTACAACCACAACTGAGCCCAAATTTTATCCTGCTGAGATAGTTACGTTTTGCTCCATTTTACGACCTTTCTTGTCACAGTTGTTAAGTGAATCACTGCAGTTGCTCAGTTAGTAACAAGGTTGTAAAGTGAATCTGGCTTCCCCATGGACTTTGCTTGTCAGAAGGTCATCACGTGACCTCAGGACACTGCAATCTTCATAAATATGAATCAGTTACCAAGCGCCGGAATTTTAATCATGTGATCATAGGGGAATGACGGTCATAAGTGTGAAAAATGATCACAAACCACTTTTTTTCAGTGCTGTTGTAACTTTGAACCTTCACTAAATGAACTGTTGTAAGTTGAGAACTACCTCTCTATGATTTGTTCACCAATAGCAATATACTACACACCAGTGGTGGAATTCAATTTTTTTTTTACTATTGGTTCTGTGGGCATGGCTTGGTGGGCATGGTGTGGCTTGGGGGACGTGGCTTGGTGAGCATGACAGGGGAAGGATACTGCAAAATCTCCATTCCCACCCTACTCCAGGGAAAGGATACTGCAAAATTTCCATTCTCACCCCACTCCAGGGGAAGGATACTGCAAAATCCTCATTCCCTCCCCACTCCTGGGGGAAGGATATTGCAAAATCTCCATTCCCACTCTGAGGCCAACCAGAGGTAGTATTTGCTGGTTCTCTGAACTACTCAAAATTTCTACTACTGGTTCTCCAGAACCTGTCAGAACCTGTTGAATAGCAGCCCTGCTACGCACATGAACAAAACGACATCAAGACCACTTTCTTTCTCACAAAACTGGAAGTCAAGGTGACCTGTAGTATTCTGTGAATTTTCCTTACCAACAGATTGTTTATTTAGCACAGGAGAACCACTGGCACCTTGATCCTAAGCACACTCAGTAAAACATAGTTCAGCCAGATCAATAATACAATATTTTTCTTCCAAGTCTTCAGAGTGGGACTTAAGATATATAATGAATTTTTGTTTTACTTAGAAAATAAAAGTGGGGGTCAATGTTAAGAGTGCATTTCTGTTCATAAAAAGAAAAAGGAGATTTGGGGAACAGAGCTATCATTCTTTTGCCCTCTGTGTAGACTTCCTACAGCTGTCTGACCAGCTACTATGAAAACAGGATGTTGGTCAGATAGACTCTTTTCTTACGTACTGACATTTAAGCAGCAAGTGATACATTTGCAAAATAGTATTTCTTGGAAATTGACCGTACTACAAAAATATTTGAAATGAAGGACAAACAGGGGAAAAATGGAATGAGATTGAAAACTCACAAGAAAGGAACAATTCAATAACCATGATCTATACAAGGTTTTTTTTTTTAGTTATTTTTTCTTTTTGCTCCATGGTTGCCTTTCAATACATTTGTTTACATTTTATTATGGTAGTGCCTTTGCAGTTTATACAGTTACTATGTTATCCATTATTTTTCATCTATTTTCAGAAACAAGTATTTCTGTAAAATGCAATGCTAGCCAATATTCCGGGAAGTATGTTCTATCAAACTCAGTGTTATTAATTTCCAAGTTACAAAAATGAAGGAATATGACTCATCACGGGAGCAGGGTGGTGTGAAGAATGTGAAGTATCTTGACTAAAATGGACTTAGATGTATAAACACGGCTTCTGAACATTTCAAAATGCATTAGAAACTTTACAATGAAGGTTCTCAGACTGTATAATGAGGTTCTCTTAAGTCTCCTCAGATATTTATTCAGAGTTTCTTCAACATGAAGAATAGTAATAGCAAATCTATGTCTTCAAAATACAGCTTTTCTCTTCTTATAAACATTTTTCCTCTGCAACATGCACCCTGGGTTACTTGTAGGTAATTTTCAGAAACAGAGTGAGATCAAACAGAATGTAAACAGAATGGCATCCTACTACCTTCTAACTATAGGTCAAGAGAACCCGTAGCTGTTTTGCAGGTGTATCCTGACCTAGATGGGTTATTGATTTTTGATACTTTGAGAAAAATGAGAAATGATTGGACTAAAGTTGTGTTTTTGGACAATGAATGATTGAAGATTATTTTTTTAAAATAAACAGGCCATTGTCCATAAAAGAGTTGATTTATAAAAGGTTCCCTGAAAGTGTTTTGCTCAGTCATACATCATCATACATTCATACACACAAAATCTAGTCTTTTTGAAGTATTACCAATATTGAACACATATTGAATTTTATCCAGTTCTTATATAGAAAGCCTCTAATTACAGTAACATAACATGGAATGGCTGGAAATCAATTTCACCCCGCCTTCATCACAGACTTTATTTTTAAAGGAACCCATAGGCTACATAGATACATTTCCTTTACGGAACTGCCATTTTTTTTTTAACCATTTCATCACATATGAAAGGGTTTTTTTCTCCAGACAAACAAGCATTTGCATCAAGATTGATAATTGCTGATCTCTTCCACTCTCTTGACAGATTTTAATTAAAACCCAGTTCTTTAACATTACTTGTAAATTACTGTTATTTTTACTTGGTTTATTTTTTCAGTGTTTTTGTATATTTTCTAAGTTTATTCATTATTGTTTAATTTAGATCTATTGTGCATTGACTTTCAACAAAAGTTCAATAACAGGACTAAAAATCTCAAAACACAATACCTGCATACTTACTGTTGGCAGCAAATAGGGAAAAAAAGATTTATTATTATTTCTAGTCAAGGAGCTAAAATATTAATCCTTGATCAGCAATTCACTTACACTTCAAATATATTTAGATTGAACTTAACTACTGCCTTTAATTTATTATGACTTATATATCCATCCATGATTTTCTATATTGCGTTTTAATTGTTTTGTATTTATTTTATATATGAAATGCAACTGTTAGTGCCTGGGCATATACAATATACAAAGAAATAATATATATGTAATTAAATAATAAAATTGCTTCCAGTTGCTCAGAAAGTAATGCAGCTATTTGCCTGCTCATAAATATTGCCAATTAATTTATAAATATTCCTACTTATAGTACAATCAATCAATCAATGAATCAATCAGATATCTAATGTTGTATAGAGAGAACTACACCCTCTGGACGGGTCTGGACGGGGAGAAACAGGCTCAAGCTCAATCCCTCCAAGACAGAGTGGCTGTGGATGCCGGCATCCCGGTACAGTCAGCTGCAGCCGCGGCTGACTGTTGGGGGCGAGTCATTGGCCCCAATGGAGAGGGTGCACAACTTGGGCGTTCTCCTGGATGGACGGCTGTCTTTTGAAAACCATTTGACGGCCGTCTCCAGGATAGCTTTTTACCAGGTTCACCTGGTTCGCCAGTTGCGCCCCTTTCTAGACCGGGATGCCCTATGCACGGTCACTCATGCTCTCGTGACATCTTGTCTGGATTACTGAAATGCTCTCTACATGGGGCTCCCCCTGAAGAGCACCCGGAGGCTCCAGTTAGTCCAGAATGCGGCTGCACGGGTGATAGAGGGAGCCCCTTGTGGCTCCCATGTGACACCTCTCCTGCGCAGACTGCACTGGCTACCTGTGGCCTTTCGGGTGCGCTTCAAGGTGTTGGTAAATATCTTCAAAGCGCTCCATGGCATAGGGCCGGGCTATCTACGGGACCGTCTGCTGCCACCGATTGCCTCCCACCGACCCGTGCACTCTCACAGGGAGGGACTCCTTAGGGTGCCGTCAGCCAGACAGTGCCGACTGGCGACACCCAGAGGGAGAGCCTTTTCTGTGGGGGCTCCCACCCTCTGGAACGAACTTCCCCCAGGTCTTCGTCAACTTTCTGACCTTCGAACCTTTCGCCGCGAGCTTAAGACACATCTATTTATTTGTGCAGGACTGGACTAGAATTTTAAATTTTAATTTGGTTTTAAATGGGGTTTTATTATTTTTATTGCAATTTTTAATATTCGGCCTTATTTAATAAGTTTTTTAAATTGGTGTTTTATTCTGTATTCATATGTATGTTTTTATTAGACTGTAAACCGCCCTGAGTCCCCTGGGAGATAGGGCAGTATATAAATGTGATTAAATAAATAAATAAATAATAAATCTACCAAACCTCAGGTCCCCATATGAAAGTACTAATCCAAGGCACCTGCAGTTAAGTTTCAATAAAATCTTTTGTTGAAGGCTTGGAATCACTACACGACAATAACCTTGATGTAAGAAGCCCAGTCTGATGTAGGAGTTAAGACATCAAGCTAGAAATGGGAGACTTGTGAGTTCTAGTCATGCGTTAGACATAAAGCCAACTGGGTGATTTTGGCCCAATCACTTTCTCGCAGCTCTAGAAAGGAGGCAATGACAAACCACTTCTGAAAAACTTGTCAAGAAAATTGCAAGGGCTTGTACAGACAATTCAAGTCAAACACTGACCTGTTTGTTCACACACACAAACCCTACCCTGACCTATGGTCTAAACTGGATATGAACCAGCATCTTCAACCAAAATGTGAACTAAGGTTAAGTAAATCTGTGTTGGAGAATTCTAGCATGCGTTCTATAAAGATGTGCATCCCTGACCACTTTGCATTAATCAGAGTCACTACTTTTAATAACTACTGAATAGCAGAATAACAGAGCTGGAAGGGGCCTTGCGAAATCTTTTACTCTAAGCCCCTGCTTAAGTAGGAAACAGGTCATTTCTGTGTAGATTGGTTCTCTCTTTGATTAGCATTTAACAATATCTAATTAGCAGGATGGATAAACTTTTTTAATTAAAGAGAAGAATTTATCTAGTTTTGTTTGTATTTGGGACTCACTTCTGGACTTTTTTGCTTAAAACTGAAAAACTTTGAACAATGAAACATTGATTTAGGTTTTGATGATTAGAATGATTTTGTTATTATAGAAATGGTTTCAACTGTTGTGAAAGTAAAGCAAAAAGTTGAGGGTTTTTATGTATTTTATTGCACTGAAAACATCTGAAGTCACCACAATGTCTAAGATTGGATGTAAACTGAATTCTAAAATTCAGCTTTTAATAGTGGCACATGCAAAATTATAGTGAACCCCAACAGCTCAGTGGGGCTCAGAGGGCATTCCTTGATCCATTTACTAGACATAAAAGAAAGTCCCTATAAGCATGCAACATTCCTATGTCACACCAGTCTTTCTCAGCAAGATAGGACGTGTATTGAAGCTTCTGCTCTTACTAAGGCACAACAAGGTCTTACAAAATGTGACAAATAGCTGTAAATAACCTGGCTAATAGGACAGGGCCATTTGATTATACTCAATGTGTTCAATGAGCATATATTCACAGTTCAAGTCTCTTTTCATGTTATACAGCTACACTTATAGAGGTCATATACTATTGCTATTATACTACAGTATCAGGAAGACAGGAGAGACGGCCTACGATGTTTATATTTGATTCATATCTTGCCTTTTTTTAATGGACTTTTTGCAAATGTCCACCTGCTTTCCTTAAATTCTCAACAAATAGAGCTACCAAATCAAAATTGTTAAGAGTACAGTCAGGATAGTAGAAGGTTATGTTTCAAAATACCCAGCTTCTAGAATATTGTTTAACATAAACCTGTCTGGAAGTCAGGTTTAAATATCAGAATGGGTTCTAGAATTTTTTAAAAACTACACTCAAATCTACTTGGCTATGGCCTCCACTGATTACTCTGATAATGTAGCACCTTTATTTCTTAATTAATAACAACCTATTATATCCACAAATATTTGGAGAACAAGAAAGATCTTTTCTTAGTTTATTAATTGTCAGTATGTGTACACATGTTCAAGGAGACAGAATGTATGTCTAAATTATATATTACATATTTTTAGAGTGTACTTTTCTATATAAAAACATATTAATAATAAATCCATGACATTATTTTAGGCTTTATTAAAATTTTACTTTATCATTTACTTGATATTGTAAGACCTATTTATTTCAGATGTATTTATTTATTATGTCTAAAGGATAAGATTTAAAATTGCACTCTTTAAAAAAAATAATGCTTTTCTTATTATATACTATGTTGTAAAATGAAAAGACTGCTATTATATTTCTGTATACTGAAAGTATTGTGCATCAAGAATCACATTCTTGAAATGTAAAACAATGCCAGAAAGTCTACGTAGAACATCCAAATATTGGCTTTCATTAGATGCAATTGACTGAATTCTTTCCTTAAAGTGTGTGAAATGTCCAGGAATAGAACAGCAATTCCAACACTCTACTACTTAAGAACCTTCAGTCTACTTTTAATTGCCAGATTGACCACCATCTATTTTGGAACTATTATGCCACAGTGGTAGATAGATGTTTCATCATTTATTGAAATAAAATCACTTATCATGCAATGATAAATGTTTTTGTCTTTATCCTGTAACTGAAAATAAATTACTTCATGATAATGAATTTCAATCAGTTACTCTTCTAGGATTGTAATTCTGCAGAATAGGATGTACAAATACCCATCGGAGGAAAATGGGACTTAAGAAGCATCAGTATTTCTGGAATAACATCTGAAACCATTTGAAAATCCATAAACTGTTAGTTGTTCCAGGCAGATTTATCACTTTGAACTTAGTGATCTAAAAATGTTACACTTTTGGTGTTTTACTGTTTCATTCAACTTTATTCCAAAGAAACATACAAGCTGATCCAAATGAGACACAATTGTTTTAATAGTCTAACAGTGGTTTGACTGCCTTCAGTAGAAGCTTTATGGTAATAACTGAACTCATTTGATGCAACTACCGTATGTAGTGAGGGAAAAAAGATACAAATTAAGTTTTGTTCTCTACCTTTATCATTATCCATTAAGTAACAGGAAACAGATATAACATTGCAGACCACTTGAATGAGAACTGTAGTGGATCCAATTGTTAGAATTAGGATACTGTTTCTTAACATTTGCTATTTCTTCCATTTAATTGATTGATTAAATGGGTGAACATCTATGTGTAACAGTGTCTTCCAAAGGACACCTATTGGACAATCCTATCCATGTCTTCTCACTTCCCATTCAGTTCAGTTTGTGTCCTTCCAAAGTAAATGGACATAGGATTGTCTTGGTAAGCTAGCAAATACATATCGACATTGCAGTCTAGAGTGGTTTGGTGGCTTATAAAATGGAAAATTGTTCACGTGTTCTGGCAAGTTAAAAAATGCTACGTAATTGACTATGACAGCAAGACTTCATAGAGAATGTAAAGTCTTTGACAAAATTAGAAATATTCTTCTGTATCGGATCATGACTGAGACATCAATCTTTCCATTGCAATGATTCATTTACCGCCATAGGTAATGCTGTTGGTGCTTTTGCATCCAGTTAATTTTGGAATTCCAAGTCTCTTAATTCCATGTTATGATAACAAATGGCATTATTACATCTATTCAAGTATCAACCTGTGACTAAGCTTTGCTGGTTCTCCAGTCTCTATTACTTTTCGTAGCAGATCACATTTCAATGAAGCAGTTTTCAGTGCAGACACAGCTGTAAAGAGTTAAGGTCACTCGAAACATGGTGTGCTATGAACATATCACTCATGATGACAAGAATGTTTCTCCAGTCAGTTGAATCAAATTCTTCATGGGTAAATAAGGATTAATGGACCATAAACACTGTAGCAGAAGTGCAGTGGGCTCCTCAATTCTGTTTGTCTCCATTGTGAAATTTCTTTCAGATAAACCATGAATGGAAACTTCTCAACAAAAGCACCTGTTGATACTGTAGACCTCTACTAGAAAGGCAGCACTGAAGATGATCAGAAATGTGTTGCCAAAAGAAGAGAAGGTCTATTTCCTGTTTCATTCAAAGGAAAGAGATCCCAAAAAGTCAGGGCCATCGACAGCTATATTAGCATAAATTTGGCATTTATTTGTATGATGTCCTTGCTGCCTTGTAAAGTTTAGAATGGGAAATTCTCTTTCATTTTTCTTCCAGCACAATTTATAGGGGAGGGGGAATTTTGGTGTACAAAGATCTCCCTCTACAGGTGGTTGAAGACCGTGGCAGCATCTTCTTCTTCCATAACAGAAAATCATTTCAGTCTTCATTTCTTCTCCCCGTTTATCTTGCGCCCATCCTTGGGCTTACCACAGTTCTTTATACAGTACCAAAAAAATAAAAAAATAAAAATAAAAAAGCAGTCCCTTTTTCTTGCTTACCTGTGCTGGGATTCATCAGCAAACTGCCCATCAGTTTTTATGCAATCAGCATTGCATATGCATGATCCTTAGTCAAACAAGTTTTCTCTTGGTTCCAATGTATGGCAAAGTACAACTATTAGTAAAGTCTACCGCACAACTTAATATATTCACATTCATCCACCCCCCCCCCAATTTGGAGTTTGTTTTTAAAAAGCTCAAGTGTCCTTAACTTCCAAAGAGGGCATGTATTTTCTACCATTTGCCTTTTTCTCCCTGAGCAAAACCTTTTAAA
Source organism: Ahaetulla prasina (assembly GCF_028640845.1). Classification (NCBI taxonomy): domain Eukaryota; kingdom Metazoa; phylum Chordata; class Lepidosauria; order Squamata; family Colubridae; genus Ahaetulla; species Ahaetulla prasina. The sequence continues at coordinate 292,148,450 of NC_080539.1, read as the reverse complement.
TACCCTGAAAATACAGCCCAGTAATAGTCTGGAACTTTTTCCTCCTTTCTTGAAAAGGGAGGGTTTGCTGACCAAGCTTTGTGCAGCTTTCCAAAGGCAGCCAGCAACAGCGAAGTCTGCTCTTTACAAAAGCATTCAGCCACTGAAATCAGAAAACTTTGTCAAAAGCCAAAAAAACCACAATGCACATTCACAAAACATATACAGGCAAGAAGAGACAATTGCACAGAAACCTACCTTGCAACATCTTCTTCATTTATGTGTAGGGGGTGAAGGGGCGAGTGTGTGTGTGGGGCTGGACTTCACAAAACAACGGAAAACCAAAAGAAAATTTAAAAAAAAAGAAAAGGGGAGGGGAGGTAGGGAGCCCAGATCAACTTCCTCAGCACGAGCCTTAGAGCTTGATTTCTAGGGAATTTTGGCGAAGACTGCAAAGGAAGAAAAGGGTGGGTGGGAGATTACATAAATACCACTCCAGTATTTGGTGCTGGGCACCCTAGGAAAAGGCTGTGCGAATGTCGCGTAGTGTGTGTCTGAACTCTTCCAGGAAGGAGAGAGGGGGGGGGGGAGAAGAGAGGAAAGGAAAAATCATTTAAAAAACCCAGTTCGCATTCTGTGCCTGACTTGGAGACAGAGAGAAGCAAAACCCCCTCCCACTCACCCTCCCACCCACGCACCCACCCCCACACCACCAATACAGGCACCTCCTGAGTAACTGAGCGGTGCAGAATAACTCATCACCCACGTTCACAAGCCTCCCGCTCGTCCTCCCTCCCCCTCCCCACCAGGGGAGTAAATTGCCAATGCACGCACCTTCGCTAGCTCTATTTATAGGCTCCTAATGCCGAGCGTGTGTTGCATTCACAACGTGTGTGCGCTCTCTCTCTCTCCTTGTGTCAATAAAGCTACTTTGACAGGCAAAAGGGTGTTTTTGGGGTGGTTTTTTTTCCCACTGCACTGCGTCCAATCGCAGCTTTTCTCTCTCTCTACATATATAAAAATGCATATATTTGTAGATGCATGTGCGTGCAAAAAGCACGCGTATATATAGAGAGATAATGGGGGAATCTTCTGGAGGATATGGAAAGGGGGGTATCAAAACGGTCGTATTGGTGAACGTGTTGTGGGGGGAGATTATTTTTGCAAAGGACTTTTTCATTGAGGGGTGTGTGTGTGTGTGTGTGTGCAAGAGCGCGTTTTTTGGGGGGAGGGGGGGAAGGTTGGAAAAGGCTCCCAGCTCTTCCCTCCCGCTAGCACAGTCAGTTCCTCCAGTGTGTGCTATTGACCTGCATTGACGTCATTGCGTCATTAGGTCTCCCTTAGAAACACTGACTTTCAAAAATAGTATCAAATTAATTCAACTGGCAGAGAGAGGCCACTAGCTGGAATGAGCTATAAAACTCCAGCATCTTCAGCTTAGCTTCCCCGTGTTTCCTCCCCCTCCCCAAAAATCTCCCCTCCCCAAGAAGGGAGAGGGTGGATGGGAGAGAGAGAGAGATAAAAAAAGATAGAAGTTAAAAAAGAATAAACTTGCATAAAAATACTCTTGATAGAAATCGAGGGTTGGGGGGGGGAGAGAATCAAATGAGACTGCACGCCCCAGACCAGCCCTCCCCCACTTTCTCGCGCTCTAACTCTCTCCCCTCCTCCTCCTCCCCCTCCTCCTCCTCTCCTTTTCTGATCTAAAAATAACTCCCTTGCTAGAGCTGACTGCGGTATCTTTTGTGTTGCATCTTTCTGTTTTTAGCCTTCGCCTCAGCCATTGAAGGATGCTCGCAGGAGCTCAGGCGCAAGCGCCCCCCCCCACACACACACACCGCAGGGCCAACGAAGGGCGCTGCCCCTGCAGCTGCTGGAGAGGGGCATCTCGCCTGTGGTGGGGGTCGGGGGCACGGGATGGGTGGGGTGGGGGGAAAGGGGCATTTTAGGAGAGTGTTCAGATTTCTCCCCCCACCCCACCCCTCCCCTCCCCTCCCCTCCCGTCTCCATTCATTTCCTTTGTAGAAAACATACCCCGACAAAAAGGGATATACAATTCCTGCCCCCCTCTCTCAGGTCTCACGTGGACGTGTGGCCAAGCACATGTCACCCCCATTCATACAAATACAATGCAACGGAGCGTAGGTAATGTGCAGAGACGGTACATTCACAAACAGCAACGCCGCCTCTTTCATGCAGGTGGATTTCATTGAAAGGACATTCTAGCCCAGAGGAATTTGAGAAGCGGTGTGTGTGGGGGGGGGGTGGGGTGGAGAGAGAGAGAGAGAGAGAGGTTTTAAAACCCTGCTGTGGCTTCTGGACCCTTCCCTTGAAGTAACATTAGGCGGGAAAAACAAACAAGGGGGACAACAGCAGTAGGACCTGTCAGCTCCCCTTTCCGCCTTTTTTTTAAAAGGAAACATTGCTTTGTACAATTCACACACCAAAACTAATTTAAAGGCATGCGGGTGCCCCCACCCCTCTCCACAGGGCAGCCTTTCCCAAAAACAGATAATAAACCATGGAGGAAGGTGGGAAATTTAATTCATATATGTGATGCCAAAAAATATTGGGGGCAATCTACCTCAAGAAATAGGGAGTCAGGGATTTTATATATATATATATTTAAAAAGCACCATTCTTGAGGTGGAGAATTACTATTATGCGTGCTACACGTATTACGCAGAATCCATTGTATAATGTGTCACCACTATGTATAATGTCTCACCTGCTTTTTTCTCCCCCCCAGCATACTATTTTCTAATTATCTGTTTTGACTTTATGTTGAAGAGTGGTGTCACTGCAAGATGGGTGGTGAATAAATTTAATAAAATAATAAAATAAAATCTGTTCTATGGTTTACCATAGAAATTTACGATATATATGGCTAACCTCACAATTGGCCTTTTGGGAGGCACAGGTAGCTGTAGTACAGGTAATTCTAAGGTTATCACCCTGTTGGAAGAAATGTCCATCTGGGTTCAGTTCCAAGTAGGGAGAAAGACACTGGAAACCTGGAGGCTCCTTGGAAGGATGCTTTTATGGTGAAGCAGAACCACCAAGCATATGTGATTCTAGGTAGCTGACCTCATGGAGGATATATATCTATTTCTACTATTAATCTTCTCATCGTTCCCATCACCAATATCCTTCCACTTATGACTGTATGAGTGTAACTTTGTTGCTTATATCCTTATGATATATATTGATATTGTTTCCTGATTGCTTATTTGTCCCTATGACTATCATTAAGTGTTGTAAGTGTTATACCTTGATGAAGGTATCTTTTATGTACGCTGAGAGCATATGCACTAAGAAAAAATCACACACACACACACACACACACACACTCTTGAGCCTTGCCTTTAAGCTTCCTGTTCCTATGCAAGAAATGTATCCTATTGGTTGTCAGACTCATAGGGGGCTATGCCGGGGTCTTAGCTAACTTTGTAGGCTGTCTATGTCCCAGGCTTGGTTGAATCTTGTTGGATGATGCAATGAAGGGGCTTTGGGCAATTCCTATTATGGCTGAGGGCTATTCTTACCTTTGTTGGATCTTGGGTGAGGGTATTTGCTTATGAATAGACCCTAATCAAATAAATCTTAGGGGGTAAAATGTTCCATAATGTGGGAGTCACCATTGAGAAGGACCACTTCCAAGTTATCTCCTTTATCTCCACATATCTTTAGCATCTCCATTTGGGATGAGCACACAGGAGGAACATATTTTGGATATGAGAAATTAGACTAATGTTACATGGGACTTAAACTGTGTAAGAATCTATAAGACGACACCAGCACTTTAAATAAGACCTGGAAACCTAGCACTAACCAGTAGAGTGACTAAAACATTGGTGTTGGTGCTACGTTTATAGTCAGGCCCCTCAATTTTGGACCAACTACATCTTCTGAGTCATCTTCAATTGTAGAGCTGTAGTTTAATAATATGGGGAAAATTGCATGAGTCATTGTCAGAAGGGTTCCCCACATATGGCAAATTGATTGTTTAAATTTTTACATTCTGTTGTACTTTAGTAGCTAAACTGATGCCTTGAATTCTGGAAAAAGAGCAGCACTGATAAACATAGTAGTAGTGGTAATTGAAGCCGAAGACTCTTCCTCTGCTAATTAGCCACCCATAAGATATTATATTGCTTGGCTATCTTAATAAAGTATAATAAAATATCATACAATTCCAATATAGGAAACAGTGATCTATCCCCTTAAAGCATAATATTTATAGTAAATATGATGTTATCTAATGTTTAATATGTCAATAATATTTAATTTGGTGCTATCTAGCTTTCCCATGGATTTTGTTTGTCAGAGTTGCAGAAAGTGATCACATGACACCCTCCCGCCAGGACTACAATTGTCATAAATAAGAGTTAGTTGCCAAGAATCCAAATTTTGATCACATGACCGTGGGAATGTTGCAATGGTGGGTAAGTGTGAAAAACTGTCACAAGTCACTTGTTGCAGTGCCATTATAATTTTGAATGGTCACTAAATAAATGGTAATAAGCTGAGGACTACCAGTATATATCTTCCTAATTCTCCATACCCCAAGATGGCATGATTCTTCCTGGGATTCTCTCGAATGGAACGAATTGTAGTATTTTAGCCAAATTGAAAGGGCAAGGCTTTCTCACTTATAAACAAAAAAAGGCGCAGGCATCTGTCTACAATGAAGCGAAGAGGTGGACCATAACAGTGGTGCCGAATTGATGCAGTCTAGTCTAGCTTTCTGCTCTTATTGTGGCAAACCAGATGTCTACAGGAAACTCACAGCAGGTCATGTGTGCAGTAGTATCTTCCCACTTGGGTTCCCTAGCAACTACTATTCACAAACATGTTTCCTCCGATTCTGAGGTAACATAAAGACACTGTGCGACTTGTAGCCATTGATAGCCTCGTGCTTCATTCATCTGTCTAATTCCTTTTCAAAATCATCCAAATTGGTGGGTTTCATTATATCCTGCCATTACAAGTTACATACATAACTGCCCATGTGCTGTGGGAGTAAATATTTCTTCCTATCTGTTCTGAATATCCACTGTTTGGTTGCACTGGATGACTCAGAGCTCTCTAATAAAGTGAACCAACAAATAAATAAAGATGAGTAAAGGGTTAAGAATTGGAAATTATTGGTGGTTGGCCTGTCTCAGAAACTAGCCTTTTGTTTCTCTCCCAGTTCCACTCATCATATACTTAAAATTTGTTTGGAAGAACTTGATTTTCCCACTAATAATTTAGACTTAAAATTAGTAGATCATCTTAACTTACAGTAAAAGCATTAAATGAGTTCTTGTATCTGAGTTTCCTTTTTTGTGGTGGGTGGAGTTGGAAACCATCTTAAATTCAGTGTTCTCTTTGTTTTGGTTAAATATAACCTATAGTATTATTCATTAACTATTATAGAGGTCAGGAGTACAAGTCTCCTCACTCCCATCCCTGCACAATGATATGCACTGTAGGATTTGGTTTTTGTTTCAGTCAGTAAGCCGCGACCTTCCAATTAAAAATGAATAAATTTACGTTGTGCTTTTTGGCATATCGGAGGGCATGATCTTACTTTACAGACTTCTCCTGATACAGATTCTTCATTCTGTTTATTATGTATGCTAAGCAGATGGCTAATTAATTAATTAATTAAGCAGATGGCTGATAGGGACCCTGTGGCTCAGTGGCTAAGACACTGAGTTATCGATCAAAAGGTCTGCAGTTCAGCGGTTCAAATCCCTAGTGCCACATAACGGGGTGAGCTCCCGTTACTTGTCCCAGCTTCTGCCAACCTAGCAGTTTGAAAGCACGTAAAAAATGCAAGTAGAAAAATAGGGACCACCTTTGGTGGGAAGTTAACAGTGTTCTGTGTGCCTTTGGCATTTAGACATGACCACGGAGACATCTTTGGACAGCGCTGGCTCTTCAGCTTTGAAATGTAGATGAGTACCGCCCCCTAGAGTCGGGAACAATTAGCATATATGTGTGAGGGGAACCTTTACCTTTACCTTTTAAGCAGGTCTAATGATAGGAATAAGGATGTTCCTGAACTGACTGCAAGTGTCTGACAAACAGGGACTGGTAATAGTGAAAACACCCTGAATGAATCTTGAGTATAATTTCTTACTAATGCAAGAGTTCCAACTAAGTCATACAGAAGTGGCACACATCACAGTGGGTGTGCCTGGAAGACTTGACTGCATTACAGACTGAGTGCAAGAAAGCCATTTGCACAGGAGGGAAGTCAAAATCACAAAGAGATGTGCTTCCTTGGCAATAACATTTACAGGACCGTTCTGTGAGATTTAGGAAGATGAAAATAATCAGGTGGAAATCTAAATACAACAAACAGACCCTGCCTGGCTAAGTAATATAATTTATTTATTCAATTGTTGCCACACCTATATTTTGGATCTCCTTATGTAGGGTAGGACATCTTACCCTTTCTCTTATTATTTCCCATTTCTCACAATCTTTAAAACGTTTACAATTTTAGACGTAAACTGGAAGGGGGGTGGTATTTTTTATCTGCTGAAACTTAGTAACTTAATTAACTTCCTCAGTCTATATTACTTTATCTATGCAGCTTCTATCTTTTGCCCTTTAATTTTCAGGTGTTGTTCTTTAATTTAATTTCAATCAAAACTGACCTTTCAACAATATTTGTTTACATAGGAAATATATTTATTATATCACTACATATTAACCATTTTTACATTTTTATGTAAATAAATGCTTAAGAATCAAAAACTGGATATAAATCTGAGAGGGGGAGGGAGGGAGGGAGGGAGGGAGAGAGAGAAAGATATTTGCCTATGAAAACCATACCAAATTTAGTGGACTTTCCATGTCCATGGTACAAGTTTCCAATAAAAACAAATCCACAGAATAAGCTTAATAAAGCAGCACATATGCAGAACTAAAGGTGCCATCAGGCCTAAGTAAATGGTAGGATTAGGGTTTTCTGAAGAACAGAAAAACTTTAATCTTGTGCCTTAAAGGTAGCAGTGTGTGCCAGCTGAGTGAACATTCAGCTGAACTGAATGTTCTAGAGCTACCTAGGGAGAAGACTGTACCTGGGACAGCGTTGTCTTATTATCGGTTGCTGAGCCTTAGAATGAGAGAAAGTTTGGGAAAAGTTTTCCAGGGATGATATTCAAGTATCAGTAGCTAAATATTGGAAGTGCTTTTGCTATTGATTGGATTCCAGAGGGTGGCAGGAAAGCAGAAGGAGGAATCCACAACCAGATTTCCATCCGCGTAACTGGGGCTGAGAGTTAAATCAAACTAAAAATTGTTGACTGGTATGACTGGTGTAAAGAAAATGCACAGAAATCCTTTTTTCTTATTTTCATAATACTATATTTTGAAATCCTTCAGTGACATTGACTGGCAGCAGATTGAAAGAGGAGTAAATATTTCAACAGTGCATACTTTATTTATGAATTTGCTGTCACGAGAAACTGATGGCCATTGACTTAGGTCTTACATATATAGCACATTTTAAATTCTGTGTTGCATTGTTTTTTTAAAAAAGTGAACCGAAATGTGAAAAATTAGCACAAAAAGTTAATATAGGACAGAAATATAGACAGATGCTTTATTGGCCAATGTTTATCATACCATATTACGATTCTACATTCCATTCTGTTGCTTATGTAGATATTAATTGAAGAGATCTGTTAAAAGTTTCTGCTACACAGTTCCATCAACAGTCTTTAGCAGAGGTGTAATTCACTTATCTTCCCTCCCGGTTCACAAATGTGCGCCCACTGCATGCACAGAGGCTTAAAATGTCGCAAAAAAGCAATGTCATGATGGCTGCGTGGGTGGGTGGAGCCTCCCGCAGCAGCCGATACTGGTTTGCCTGAGCTAGATAGAACCGGCTGAATTTCACCCCTGGTCTTTAGCCATGTAATTATTCTAAGTTTATCATATCTGGGCTACAAAAATCTGTGCCAAACCTTCAATAATTTTCTAAATGATACACTGTTGGAGGAACAGGAGGGGAAAAAAACCCTTAACAAGGTAAATGACATACCTATATATCCCAATGATTAATTAATTTATTTTAATCAAAACATTTATATAGCCACCCATCTTTCAATCAGCTCTAGGCAATTCCCAATCAGATTGGTGAAGTCACAGATTGTCTGTTATCTCCATTTCTTTCTATTAAACTTTGTGGTTTTATGGGAAATATGCCTTCTCTGTTATCGCTCTACCCGCTGGAACTGTATTCCTTCAGAGATATGGACAATGACTAGGGTTCCCATAAGCCCTTAAGACATGGCTTTGGTCTCTGGCCTGGGGATTAGTGCCTTTGTGGGGCTCTTGGTGTAGTCAGTTCTTGTTATCTTTGTGTCCACTGCCCATAGTTCAGTATGATTTTAATTGTTTTAATTCTTTGGTGTATTTTGTAATCTGCTCAGAGGATACTGGGGTGGGTGGCTATAATACATCTCAATAAATAAATGTCTGACTTAATATTATCTGCCCTTTGGTTAAATAACAGATGGATTCAAACCTATTGCAAGACTGATTTGTTCTGTCCAGGGAACCTATTGACCAGGGAGAAAACTTCAGAGGGAAAAATTCAAAAGGGGGTAGCAGTAATAAAGATAGAAAAGAGAACAGGTGTGCTTGGTTTTGTCACAGAAGGTGGCTGTACCTAGCTGATCGGATCAGGGTCAAGATGCAGTTAGTGATTAGATGGGAGACCAACCAGAAATTCTTAAAAACATCTTGGAAGAAATAAAAAGTAAACCAAGAACACTACATGGAAGCTCAGCATTATATGTATACCTGGCATACATTTTGTTCAATAAAATATAATTCATCAATCTATGGTTTAATGCAACTTAACCTAGTCATTTTCCTGTCTTGAATACTCAACTATATTTCAAAGAATCGTCACTACCGTAATACTCTTCAGTTAGTATCTTAGAAGCAGAGAATTGGAAGATTCCTATGAATACATCTTCCCATAGGCAACACTATTTCTGTAGCTGAAATTCAAGAACTGTAACTTTTTCTTTGGCAGCCTTCATGAAAACAAATTATACAATTAGTTTTATAGAACAGTTATGTTTTTAGTTCAGACAATTTTTATCATGGAATTTTGAAAAGGAATCTTATAAACTGGAAGAATTAGACAGATTCTTCCTTCTGTCCCTTCCCAAAATACACAAATATTTAAATCTTTTCTTCCTTCCTTCTCTATACAATCACAAGCATGGTGATTTAGAACAGGGTTAAAGTTGCTGAGGTTGAGAAAGATTAATGTAGAGTTAAATCTTATTCACTGGACTAACACTTTGCAATAAGCTACAATCTTAAGTCATAGTTGGTGGGAAAAGCCAAAGCAGTAGATAATATTAAACCACAAATTATAATTTACAAACCACAATAGCTAGGATCAAGCAACATGCTAACTCAAATCATACAATATTATAATAAACCCATTCTTTGAGATGGGTGGAAAGTATTGTAGCTACAATTAAGGATATTATCACTGTGGAGGCTGATCCTATGCAACGTTTTATTTAATCTCATAGGGAAACAACTTTTCACAGGGAAACAACAATTTATATAAGACTGTAGATCTAATCTGATGTATGCTCGGTCTAAGAAACCCTTTCAAATTCTCCATATACTGTTTGTATTTGTACAACTGCTGATCCAGTTATCATTTGATTCTTGTGTGATCTTCCTTGGCTCTTATTCATAACCACTCTTAAAACACTTTCCGTTTTCCTTTTTTTCCCCACAAGTATGATTCACAAACTCCTTGACTAATTGTGTGGATCCATTTGTGGAGTATTGCAATTTGCCGTGTTCTTGAAAGAAAAACTTACGAAAACATAAGGCAGGTTTTGATTTTCTGCTTTAAGACATTCCATTGAATAATGAGACAAAGAATAAGCAGAGATTTCATTACCCGTTGGGTTAAGTATGGATCGAGAGATACAAAAACTGTGACATGTCTTGAAGAACATAGGTAGTAGATGTTCAAGATGTTTAAATCCACTGAAATGCAGTGGGCATTGATTGGTGTGTTTCTCATAAAACAGATTTTGGAGAAAATAAAAGGGAAGGGAGGGGATTAAAACACATTGTGATCGGGTGGTTCCACTTACCTTTACTAACGGTTCGCAACGGGAACGCACACATGCATGTCTGCGCATGTGTAGATTGTCGGGGCAGGTGGACGTAGCATCCCGCCACCATTACTAATGGTTCGCAAGAACCGGACTGAACCGGGAGCAATCCATCATGTCAAATGAGATTCTGCTTCTTTGATTTCCCATTCATAAATCTAAGTGGGTCCCTATATGCACTTCATCTTCTATCCCAAGTAATATTTAAAATATTGTAGACCACAAACAATATTAATCGCACCATCTGAGCTTAAAAACAATTTCTTTTCATCTAGTCTTTAAAGGAATAAAATTATAGTCAAAAAGGCAAGATTTGGTTCATGCTACTTTACTATCTGTTGATTCCATTCCACTCTCATTTTGTCCCGAATAGAATAGAATAGAATAGAACAGAATAGAATTCTTTATTGGCCAAGTGTGATTGGGCACACAAGGAATTTGTCTTGGTGCATATGCTCTCAGTGTACATAAAAGAAAAGATACATTTGTCAAGAATCATAAGGTACAACACTTAATGATGGTTTGAACATTAAATATTAAACATGATTTGAAAATATTTCAGAAGTTATTCTTTCAGGGGCCTTAGAATTAATATGCTGTCCAACCATTATTGAACCAACATAAAATTTGCCATTTCAATCCTAATACTTATTTTGTCTCTATTGCATCAGTTCTGAATCATTGCCAAATAGTTTTGTATTGCTTTTGTGAGTGTGTTAGTCATTATAAGTAAAATGATTGGGTTTTTCCTCTAGCTTTGCTGCTGCTTCTCTTCAGCATGTCAACAGCCTAGAAAGAAAACATTCACCAGTCAGGACCTATCAGAACAAACAAGGTACCTCTGTCTCCAAAATTGTTATCTGTGGTTCCCTAGAATGATTGTTTCTTTATCCTTCCAGACTTTGGGGGAGGGGTATGTCTTGAGGTATTTTTAAAATCAATGTGTAAAATAAACATTAGTACTGAAATTGCTCCAGAGATGATGCAGATACTTCCTGCCATTATCTTATTACTAGCTAGGTCCTATAGAGTGGAAGAATTGAAACTGACTTGCTGCTGAGCTACCAATCTTATTTTTCTGGGGATGAAGGGTGTGGGGGAGACAAGACAAAGGGAAGTAAGGGAAACTGACAATTAAGAGAAAGCCCAGTTCAAAATCCCTCATTATTTTCTGGACGCTGCAATATGAGAAATCATCATAAAAGATATATTCCATGGATAGCCAGATGTTACAATACCATCTTCTAATCTAGTAGAAAGGTATGCCAGTAGGCTGTTAAACGATTTTATCCTCACCTTTTAACCACGTAACACCTCTCCTGCGCAGACTGCACTGGCTGCCTGTGGCCTTCCGGGTGCGCTTCAAGGTTTTGGTAATGATCTTCAAAGCGCTCCATGGCATAGGGCCGGGCTATTTATGGGACCATCTGCTGCTACCGAATACCTCTCACCGACCCGTGCGCTCTCACAGAGAGGGACTCCTCAGGGTGCCGTCGGCTAGGCAGTGCCGTCTGGCGACACCCAGGGGAAGGGCCTTCTCTGTGGGGGCTCCCACCCTTTGGAACGAGCTTCCCCCAGGACTTCGTCAACTTCCGGACCTCCGAACCTTTCGCCGCGAGCTTAAAACTCATCTATTTATCTGCGCGGGACTGGACTAGATTTTAGATTTTAAATTTTAAATTTAAATTGGTTTTAAGGGGTTTTAATATGTATACAGTTATTTTTAATTATTTGGCTATTTGGAATAAGTTTTTTAATTGTTGTTTTATTTTGTATTTATATGTATTTTTATCTGCCTGTAAACCGCCCTGAGTCCCTAGGGAGATAGGGCGGTATAAAAATATGAAAAATAAAAATATGAAAAATAAAAAATAAAAAACCTTTTTAACATGGGGCAAATCAATGAAAGCTATTGGTAGATTCTTCCAGCTTTGTTTACCAGCAAGAAATACAACCATGAATCATGTTCCTTAAGGAATAGGTCAGTGAAGACAGATGCTTGGAAATGGCTCAGTTCCACCTAACAAAACCCACAGCTCACAACTGGTCATCAGTCTCCTTGGGTTTCAATCCTGCAACTTCAAGTCCTGGGAACTCTTCATGAATCTAGTATCTAGCTGTGGCACTTGCTCTTCTTCACTATTAACCCACAGATCATTTGATGATTTCAATCAGAATTTGGAGGCATTTGAATTTGGAGGCAGAATTTAGAAAGACAGAGGGAAAAAGAGAGAGATCTTTTTCACACCCAACACATCTGGATAGAAGCACTAAGAAGAACCTATTTTAAAAAAATATTCCTTATTTTTTTAGGTGCCGGTGCTCTTTCTTCATCTTCTACCTATTGGAGACATGTAGAAATTTACTGACAGGAAATGTTTCCAACATTCCCCAAATTTATCTTCTTTCAGGTGTTGCTTAAAAGAACCCAAAGGTAAAGAGTGTACATACCCTCCTCACTGAGTTTCACTCCAATGCTTCTATGTATAACTGAGATTATCCTCCAACTCATTAATAAAATCTTGGCCTTTCTCTGGAAGATCCCTCAGGGTTTTGAAGTCTCTAAGCTGCAGTCTTTTTCTCTCCCACAGAGCATAAATAATCTCAAATGAAGCTATTTCTTAGCAAGCCTGCATTCATGCGTCATGTGTACATGTATGTCTCATCAACGTTCATCATGAATACACCTCAATTATCCATTAGAGTTCAGTTTAACCAATTTGAAAAATGAACTGCCTCCTTTTGCGCAGCTGTGAAAGCAATGAAAAGTGTGCCCTTTGGAAATGCGGCTACAACTCGAGTAATGTCTTAACTAGGGGTGAAATGCTTCCAGATCGGACCGGATTGCGTGATCCAGTAGCGATTGTGGCCGGGAGTTCGGCGCTCCAGTAGCGATTCGCCTGGGTGTCATTATTTCCTGGTTTTAACCAGGAAGTAATGTGTTTTTTTAACCTTCTGTACATGCACAGACACGCACGCATGAGCAAATCGAGGAAGGTAAGTAGATTTCACCCCTGGTTTTAACCATCAAGTCAAAAATGATCTGCAACCACTTGATTTCTAAAGTATATAAAATGTTACTCAAGATGAATCTAGAAGATTAATACATTAAAGAATGTATGGTAAAATGGATAATTTTTTAAATATAATATAATGACAGATAAATGGGAGAATGTATGGACGAATGGACTAAAATTTACATTAAATTATAGTTTGAAAGAAAACTTTTATAAAATGATGTATCATTGGTACTTGACCTCAGATAGACTAACAAAAATGTGTAAAGGGATTTCTAATAAGTGCTGGAAAGGTAGTTCAAAATCCAAGTTCATTTTATCATATGTGGTGGTCCTGCAAATATGTGAGAACATACTGGATAAACATAATGACAGTACAAAAAATATTTTAAGATACAAATATTGATCGAAACTGAAGCTTTTTTCGTAAGTATGATGGACAAGATAATTGAAAAACAATTTGGGGTGCTATTCCTTCACATGGTGAGGGCTGCAAGGATTGTACTTGCCAAACACTAGAAAGAAAAAGAAAAAAGGATGCCAACTGTTGAAAAATGGATTTTGAAATTGACTGAATTGGCAGAGATGGTGAAATTTAACTGCTTTGATTAGAGATAATGGACTAGACAGCTTTGTAAGAGATTGGAAACCATTTGTGGACTTTCTATGAGAATTTACTGCTTTTTTTTTCTTTCAGCACCCAGCCAGGGTGGATCCTACATGTTAAATGTTAAATTTAATTGATCACTTTTCCCTCTTTTTTGGAACATTATCTTTTGTTCCATTTTGTTGTTAGGGTTGAATGTATGCTTTTGTTTTGTTTCATTTTGTTTGTTTGTTTTACTTTGTATTTTATTTTTTATGATAAAATAATAACTAATATTTAAAAAAAAAATGATCTGCAAATTCACATCGCAGATCTGCACTTTGCAGATTTCAGGCCCTGATTGGCCTTCTCTTCCTTTGCAGCCAGCCCTCCCAGTACTTGTGAGCGTCTAGACTCCTGCAGCATTAACTTAGGCACACACCATTCACCAAGAGTTCCACTGCTTTTTTGTCAATGAATGCACATTTTATGAATTAAAACAGCGCATGCCCTCTTGTGGCTGTCACTGGCTCCCTTTGCCATCATGTGAGCTCCTTCCACACCCAGAGCAGCTGGAACTGAGGAGACGCTCAAGCTCTCCAGGCATCGCCTGTGTGGTTTAAAAAACAGGGCAGCAAATGCCGGAACAAAATGTCCATTGTAGGCAAATGACCCACTTCAATTTAAGGGCTTAGGACTGAAAGAAAGACAGCTTTCCTTGGAAATCAGGAGCTGATAACCACTGTTAGTGGAGGAGAGAAACGAAGAGAAATCTTTTTCTTTTCTTTTTTTTGTCTACGTGCATGATGTCAGGCATGAGACCACACACTTGCATTCTGTGTTAATTAACGCTGGTTAGTTACCGCCCCCACTGCGTTCATGAGTGCCGAAGCAGATTGGGATGCTCACGTCATCGGCGAGCACTTAGAGGGTAGGCGAGGGATAAAGCCCACCATTTCCACAGCTTGATTTCCAATATACTGGGGAAATTAAGATTCATCCCATCCCTACAATTTTGCATTATTGTCGAGGCCTTTTATTAACTTGCATGGGATCCGCTGTATTTTATCTCTGAAATTTTTCCTCTAAAATTTAGAGGAAGGATTTTTCTTTTTAATTCCCTCTCCCTTCTTGATGCAACCAAATCTTCACCCATCCCAGAATTGATTTTTACTTGTACACTCAGCCCTTCTGAGTGCACAGAATTTATAGGGATGCCTTTGAGCATGTGAAGAGCAAGTTTCCCAATACTGAGAGAGAAAAATGTTCTGGCTAAGCAGTCCAATAACATAAGACTATTTCCTATAGATATATATGGAGAATGATTTATATCTAACGTCTCCTCTTCAAATCCTGATGGTACTTGTTGTTTTGAAAAAATGGTGGCCCTCTTTCTTTTCTGGTCACCTTGAGTGACCACTACCAATAGAGATTAGGTAAAAGCATGCAAATTTCAAATTCATTACTGTACCTCCCACCTCCCTCATTAGAAATTACTCTATTTCCACCCATTAGTGTGTGGACCTACATTATTCAATCTTTATTCAGGAAGTACAGTTCACACAGCGACAAGTGAGTCATTCCAGAAGTCACTAGATTTGCTCTTTATGCTGTCTTGTGTCATCTCAAACTGGACTTTCTGATGGGATCAACAGCTTACACACTTCGGTTCTAGTCTGCTGCTCTTTGTGAGCAAAAGTTGTATGTGTAAATCAGTTGTGTTTTTTGAGTGTTAGTTTTATACTTGCATGGTCTTCATCTGAATCGCAGCTAACCCACGTTATGGATTCAATAACTATTAAATAAAATTCCATTCACGCTTCAGTTTACTGAAGTAATCAGATAAAGTTAGTCTTTGATGTATCATCGTAATTGGGACCAGAATGTCTGTCATTAAGTGTGGTCACTAAGTGAGTTGCACCCAATTTTACAATCTTTTTTGCCATGGTCTTTAAGGGAATCACATGATAATTAAGCAAATCCAGTTTCTTCCATTGATTTTGTTTGTTGGAAGCCCCATGGGAAGGTCACAAATGGTGATCAGATGACCCCAAGATATTGCAACCATTATAATGTCGGCTGGCGGCCCCCAGGAGTAGGGCCTTCTCTGTGGGAGCACCGACGCTCTGGAACGAACTCCCCCCTGGCTTACGTCAAGTGCCTGATCTTCGGACCTTTCGTCGTGAGCTAAAAACATATTTATTCATTCAAGCAGGACTGGCATAAATAGTGGATTTTAAATTGGGGTTTTAGTAATATTTTAAATTTTTAAATCTTTTAATTACCGGCCATTTAGTAATAGTTTATTTTAATCTCTTTTAATTGTATATACTCTGTATTTTATTTCGGCTGTACACCGCCCTGAGTCCTTCGGGAGAAGGGCGGTATAAAAATTTAATAAAATAAATAAAAAATAAATAAAATAAAATATATGCCAGTTGCCAAGCACCTGAATTCATGGGCGCGCAGGGATGCAGCAATGGTCGTAAGTGTGAGGACTGGCTGTAAGTCCCTTTTTTCAGTATTGTTGTAACTTCGAATGGTCATTAAATAAATGGTCATAAGTCAAAAACTACCTGTGGTGGCTACAACCAGAGTAATGCCTCAACCATCAAGCCAAAAATATTTAAACTCTGCAGGAAGAAATTGCTACATATATGAATATATACACAATATATCTCTGATCCAGGAAGAACTTAAACATTCAATGATACAAACAATTACTGTATCATGAGTTGCTGCTCTTTGAACTTATAAAAGGTGGTATCTGGCTTTCATAGAGAAATAAGAAGAGCAGAGATTTCCAACATGGTCCCAAATGATGCCAGCATGTCTGGTGTCTGACAATCTTTCTCTCCAACCAACTTTTTATATTTGTAGAATAAAATATTTTAATGATAGACAATAGGAAGCTGTCATTATTATAATACAAGCAAATAGCTACTCCCAGTTCCAACTTTATGGACCCCCAAAACATAAACAGAGGCTACAGCAGAATATTTTGTTTATAAGTGTGAACTTGCCTAGAAAAAAATACAAATATAAGCAAAGATGATAAGCAGGGTTTTGGGGTGGGTGGGAAGTGGAGACTAGAAAGAATGATAGGCAGCCTTCTGATGTTTTGGGAGTAGCTTCATCCCTTATGTCTCCTGCGGCAGCTATTTTATGAATGACCATGCCTTTCACTAGCAAACTATTTTACAACAATGCCCACCAGTGCTCAAAATTCAAAATGGGCCCACAAGGCCACATAAAGGTTGAGAGAAAGCAAGGAAACATTTTGAAGTAGCTCTGAACTGCGACTTCTTTAGGATATATTTTAGATTTCTTTTTTATTTTGTTTTATGAAGATTGATGAAGAGCAGAAAAGGAAGACGCGAGCACACAGGAGACAAAGGCTCTAGGGAGAGTAAGCCTAGTTTGTCAAGTATGAAAGTAGTTAATGAAGCAGCACAAAAAATGGCAAACAAGTTGAACGGAGAACAAGCCTGATCTGACACAAAATCCTTTTGTTAAATACAAACTGGCCTGAGGTCATTTAGTCTACTTCATAGCTGACTGGTGAAATGAACCCAAAGCTCCTCAGTCATATTGCTGTTGGTGGAGCCACACAAGAAACCTGAATTTTGAGTATCTCTTTGTGAGCTTATCTATAGGCTCTTTTAGGGGTGTTGGTAAGGTGGTTGCCAGGAGAAGTTCTGCACTTTCAGATTTACCACATCATCACTAGCACTACAGTAAAAAAGTCTGCCAATTCCCAAGGCCATCTACAAGTTGTCCTAAATCATACAGGAGGGGCATGTTGTGAGTCAGCCTAGGATGTTGTCTGGTGGGACTAGAGAGCCTTTTCTACCATGGCACACACTCTGTGGAATATCATTCCTCCCAAAGTTTGGGTGGCCTTTAATCCTGCTGGTTTTCCTCAAGATATGGTTTCTCTCACAGGCAGGGACTATAGTGGAACCAGTCAATGACTGATTGTTTTGATGAATGGGATTACCTCAGATTTATTTATTATTTATTTGTTCATACTTTTATACCGCCCTATCTCCCTAGGGACTCAGGGCGGTTTACAGCCAGATAAAAACATAAATATATACAGAATAAAACATTGATTTAAAAGATGTGAGCTCTGTGTATTTTATGGTATGTTTTATATGCTTTTATACTGATTTTTCCTTGGTCTTCAATTGTTGTACTGTTCTTTTTCATTTTTATATTTGCTTGAATTGTTTGCAAGCCATCCAGTTTGGTGTAGTGGTTTAGGGACCAGGCTAGAAACCAGGAGACCTTCAATTTTAGTTCTACCTTGGGCACAAAGCCATCTGGATGACCTTGGGTCAGTCATTTTCAGCCCTAGGGGAGAGGCAATGGCAAACCACTTCTGCAAACCTTGTAAAGAAAACCACAGGGACTTGTTCAGGCAGTTGCCCTGAGTCAACACTGACTTGAAGGAGAAACAACAACAACAAGCTGCTCAAGATGGGCTGCTCTATATACATACATATTATATAGTAACATTTCCTGCAGAAATCTTGGGATACTTCAAGCTGTAACTTCCTTTCTGGGATCTTTGCATTAAATAAAGATGGCATTTTTTGATCTCCCTTCCGCTTAAAGTACTCCGTATCAAAGGAAACAAATATTGATCTTGTGGTTAGTGAGCTTCAATGAGAGAGATACTCCAGCAGGAAAGAAAACATTTCTGTGTTGGTCTTTTCCAGACTGGTGGACACCCAAATCCAGCTTTCACAGGCAATGTAGCCAATGAACATTTTGGCTGGGGATGTTTGGAATTGCAATCCAACACATTTGGAAGATGTTAGGTTGATAAAGCCTATTCTGTAGGTATTGTACTTTTGTATTGCTTTACATTATACAGGCAGAAGATAATGTTTACTAGAATAAGGTTTGTGAAATCAGATTCAGATATTTCCTACCTAAATATAATTGCTAAAGGAAGTACAGACTCTTTCCTAAAGGCTGTCATCCTTTTACTGGATATCCTTTGGGTTATCTTGACAGTGTTCTGTTATTATTCTGTTATCATTTTGCTAGAGAATATATAGAATAATTGTTGTTCTATACAGCAATTGGTATGTAAAAGATATTCTCGTATCACTATATGGCTATTTACTAATGGTGGCAGACACAAATGCCACCAAAATTTTATTTTATTTTTTGGTAAACGACTTGATTTTCTGTAGCTCCAGTTTTTCAAACCCTTGACATACTGAACCAAACAGTATACAGGTAGGCTTGGTTAATGACCACGAGTTCCATGACTGTTCAAAGTTATAGCAGTGCTCCATGAATGATATGTGTAACCGTTCCTCAAATTTCTGGCCATCCCAGCAACCCCCCAGGGTCACGTGATCATGATCTGATAGCTTGACAACTGGCTTATACCTACGATAGTTGCCGTGTCCCGTGATCATCATTTGTGACCTTCTCTGTAGGCTTACCACAAGTCTGTGTGTCCTGCCATCCTTTTCTACTCCAGCCTGGACATGCTTGCACCAAGCTGCAGCACTCTCTGCCCTCTGAAACACCCATCTCGTGCCCAGCAGAGCTTGTGTTATATCGCAGCAGCCACTTGCTTGCTCATCTGCTTCTAAGTCACTTGGGACTTGTGACTTCCTGGTGGCTACCCCATTTACTTCCTTAGTTGTGAAGTTGGCAGGAAGTCAGAATCAGGTTCTTGCTTAATGACTCTCAATCCTTAGGGGGATTGCTGGAATTTCTGTCACTAAGTGGTGCATTCATGTGATGTTGCACTTTACAACTGCATAATTTAGCAACAGAAATTCCGATCTCAATTACTGTTGTTAACCAAGGACTACCCATTTAGAGTACGTCATGTGTATCTCTTCTTTCTATCATTGAGTGGTTGTTTGTCCAAGACAGGGATAAAAGTCCACTGCAACATCATCTTGTACCTTCTAATTTGCCTTGCGTATTGATTAGCTATCTTTATGTAGCTGAAAAACTTTGAAACCAATTTGTCATTACAATCACAACCTACAGTTCTGGCTATTGCTAAGAATTTCTTTGAAAACACTCACCTGTCTTATTTTCTGTTATTTCCTGTCACCCAGGAGGGATCTAATGGGAAGAATCCAGTCAGCATAAAAATGCAAAGGAGGCAGGGATACAGCAGTAGTCTAAGTACCAAGGGGTTGCACACTGTCTTTCTTCCATACGATTTAAGTGGTGTGGAGAATAACATCTCAATCATTATGTGAATAAAACTTCTCTTACCTAGCAAACTAATCGGAGGACCAAGTTATTGCCCTGGGCTCAATCAAATGTAGCTGCCGCAATGAAGAAAATAAGTTTGCATCAGCAAAAAGTTATAATTCAGGATCAAACTTGCAGATCATGCAGAGGCTGTATAGGTAGTGCTTTTTTTAAAAAATTTGAATTTATATCCCGCCCTTCTCTGAAGACTCAGGGCGGCTTACATTGTGTTAAGCAATAGTCTTCATCCATTTGTATATTATATACAAAGTCAATTTTTATTACCCCCAACAAACTGGGTCCTCAGATTGTTTTTCAAGCATCTGTTCACTATTATGAAGGTGGAACTTTTGCCTCACAATCAGGAGGTTGTGAGTTCGATCCTAGGTAGAGGCCAGATGTAGGGTCTCCTGCTTGGGCAGGGGGTTGGACTAGATAACCTGCAAGGTCCCTTCCAACTCTGTTACTCTGTTAGTTCTGTTATATGCTTATAACCAACCTTCGCATTTATGATATTTGCGGGTCTGTAAAGAAAAGGAAGGCTGAAGTAAGATCACAAGCATAGTCATGGTTTCACTTACCAACTGGTTTGCTTAACAAGCAAATTACCAATCCCAATTGTGGTCACTAAATGAGGATTTTTGTCATGTCTCTTTCCAACCAGAAAGCACAGTTGCAACCATGTGATTTTCACTCAGTGACTGCTTCACTTAGTGGTGGACAGTCCAATTAGGATTGTTAAGTGTGGACTGTCTCTACTATAGTTTCATGATAACATTGGACTTCTTTACATACAATAGTGACTCTAACAATCAATTATAATTTTATATTTACTTAGCAAAGTTGATCAAATCTGATAAATTTGGTACTACGTATAAATCACATTTCATGGTCTATTTGTCCTGACCAAAAAAATGTATGAACATGAGTTTAAAGACTGAATCCTTGCATTTGGCAAATGAAAGCAATGTTGATTATTTGCACAAGTTTGATGGTATGGTACAAAATATTCACTTCATACAGAAGAAAAATCAGAACATAAAAATGGCTTAGAAATGGCAGAAATGTTGGGACTCTGATGATAATAATGATGGCATCCTGCCCATTTTATGGTGAGATGGAGGTAAGGACGTATTTTCAGTGTATATCATCACCACAGATACAAAATATACAAAATGGTCCTCAATTATACAACCACAGAGCTCCGAAGTAACCACCAACGATACTTCAGGTACCTAATGTCTTCTAGAGATATCCTTACACTCCTTGCAACCCGAGTTTAAGTGGAAGAGACACAACTTCCACAAGACCACAGTCAGAACATCTGCCACACGTGGCCATTCTGGAAATGTGATAAATTTTAAGTAAGGACTGAAACTGGCAAAAAGGTAATTACCAATTCTGAATGTTGGCAGTGCTGTAACTCTTCACTTGTTAGTTCAGATATACGTTTGTTCCTAAATTTTCATAGCCATTGGCTGGTAAGACAAGAGTTGGTAAACCATACAATTATAAGTGTATATAGGCTTTCTTTACTTGCACCTAACCACAACACATGGTGTTGTGCCCTGGTAACATCTCTTTTCTTCTGTGTTCCTAGATGAAACCCAGTTTAAAGATCACATGCACACTGTGTAAATGAACAGACAGACCTATGATGTTTGGCAAGTGAGGTGGGGGTGGGTGGGGATATTTTTCCAATACAGCCAATTCCTTATCCAAAGAAGTAGCTTCTAGGAATACTTGGCCAGAGCAAAGAAGGACTCTTGGAAGATTTTGCAGGGTTTTGCAAGGGGAGTTGAAAGGAGAGGCACTGGTCAACATGGGCAATGAAAGGAACTTTGTTGCAATTTGTGAGATATATGCAGACTTTATATTTTGCCTGAAGAGGACTGAATTATAACTACTATAGGTGGAAACTTGCTCCCACCCTCCTAATGTTCTGAAAGAGCCTCAAAACCTGGCTCTGCCAGGTGACTTGGCGACCCTATGGGGGAAGCTTCATACTGGATACTTACATAGTGGATACCAGGGGTAGTCAACCTTTCTATACCTACCGCCCACTTTTGTATCTCTGTTAGTAGTAAAATTTTCTAACCGCCCACCGGTTCCACAGTAATGTGCTGTGTATTGTTGTCTGCGCATGCCTCTCGTGCATCATGGATTGGGTTTGGGGGGGCGCCGGCTACCAGCTCTGCTTGTCTGTTACAGCTGGGTGGTGTGGGGGAAGATGCATGAGCTATTCTGGGCTGAGGCTCTTTTGTTTGCGGTCGCACTATAGCGCCATTTAGTTTCACTTACGTAACATGAACTAAACTTATGTGCGGGTGATACAAATAGTATATTTTCAGAATTTAATTTGTCATGGGGAATTTTATGAAAACCTAATAAAAATGTTTTTAAATAATGTTATGAATTTTTTTAAAAAATTTAATTTAAATTTTTTTAAATAAAAAAAAAGTGCTTCAGTATCGGACAAAACCCCTACCGCCCACCATAAAAGCTGGAACGCCCACTAATGGGCGGTAGGGACCAGGTTGACTACCACTGGTGGAAACATACTTCATACATATTAATTTTTTAAATGTTTTTTATGTTTTAAGCTGCCCAGAGTCATTGGATATGAAAAAGGTGACAAATAATAAACTGAATGAATGAATGGTTTGAGGAGAGAATTTCTACACAGTAACACAACTGGGAAGATGAGAATTTCCAGGACAGGACAGCTGAACTTCTTCAGAAGACAGAGAGAACACAATTATACAGGAAAACTCTCCTTTGGAAGAGTCAAAGACTGAAATCATGGGACTCAAAGAAAGAAAGGATTAAGAGGGTTTAAGCAACAGTCTCTCTCCAGGGGATGATCACAGTTGAGTATACTTTGTCCTGGAACACTATAAAATCATTTTAGTCCCATAGATGAAAAAAACCCAAGAGCCACCATGAGAAAGAACAGTATGTGATGATGGCTGAGATAAGCCATGGCAAATCTATGCAGATGTGTTGAATGCAAACATACATAGGAGCATGAGATGTCGTTTGATTTCATGTGTCAGGTGCAAAGAATTAGGAACAATTAAAATTACAACACTATATAAAAACTAGAACCCAGGAGACACACAACCTGGAGATGAGATCTTCTTACACTATCAACCATTTCCAGCGGTGCGGACATTCCTCGAGGCTCTAAGTCAACAAGCAAAACCAGGTTCGATACCCTTCCAGAAGGCTGGAAGGCTGGGAGCCATTTTTACTTCCAATAATATAATATTCCATAAGGTCAAGGCCTCAGTGGAAAAGGCTCTTCCCCTTGACTCTGCCAGCTGGAATCCTTCGCCAACAGGGTCTACTTCAAGGTCCCTTCTGCTGGAGTGGAGGGGGGGGTAGTCTTATTGCAGTGAGATGGTTTCCTCAGGAGAAGGAATTCAAAACACAATAGCTTTTTACATCAGTCCTTCCAAAAGTCACACTGCAAGAAGAGAAAAAGGATCCTGAAGGTAGCAGCTAGTACATACATGATTTCAGAAAGGATAATTTAGATTTTTGGAACAAAGGCCTATGCTGCCTTCACAACAGATTCCTGCAATGTGCCAAGTCCTTGGCGAGCAAAGCATCCTCACTTCATCTTGTCCCCAGACCATGAATTAGACAGGCTTAATGTGCTTATGTGCTCTGATATCAAGCTAGTGTTTCCCTTTATTCCAATATTATCCAAAGGCAAACCTCAGGATTTAAAACTTCTGATATGTACTATTAATATTATCTTGTAGGGAGAGCAGGTGACGCAATCAAAGCAGGATAGGAATCGGCAATTGGGACAGCAAATGATATGCTATTATAGTGTTTTTACTAACTCAAGGATGGGCTGTTAGCAATTCAACTTAGTATGGAAAGGCCTACAGAAAAGTTTTTTGTTATCCGTAGTTAGTTAGTCCTTTATATTGCCGGAAACCCAATTATATGCTGAGGGGGAGAGGGCAGAACCACTGTGATTTTTAAATTTCACATCATTTTTTTTTTCAAAGGCTCATGGAACCTTTGAGATGGATGGACAATTCCTTCAGACTGTAAGCTCAGGTTCTATAGCTATGGATTAGGAAGAGAAAGTTTGATATTGGTTTTGGCTACTTTTTTGCTGACTGCTATAATTCTAGGTGGACTGTGCAATATTAACTTTCTAAAGAAAAATCATCGCTGACAAATACTGTTATTCAGTCATTTAATCATGCCTAACTCTTTGTGATGCAATGGCAAGATTGCCTGCCCATAACCACTTGAGTTCTTGTAAGTTCAGTCTTGTGTCAGTGATAGTATCTATTCACCTTATCTTCATTGTTCTCCTTTTTTCATGCCTTTGATTTTTCCAAGTATCATGTTCTTCTCCAGTGACTATTGCTTTTGCATTAGGTGTTCATGACATTTAACTTCATTTTCATCATTACTGCTATAGAAATACTTTTTCTTCTCCAGCATGATAAACCCAAGGAATAAATTTTTCTCTAGTCAGCCTTCCTGAAGCTCCAGCTTTTACAACCATGTTACAATTAAGGAAAACCATGACTTTGATGAAAAATGCTCCTATTGTCAATACAATGGTTCTAGTCCCACCAGGCCCAAGGTTGACTCAGCCTTCCATCCTTTATAAAGTAGGTAAAATGAGGACCCAGATTGTTGGGGGGGCAATAAGTTGACTTTGTAAATATACAAATAGAATGAGACTATTGCCTTACACATTGTAAGCCGCCCTGAGTCTTCGGAGAAGGGCGGGATATAAATGCAAATAAAAAAAAAAGTCTTTCTGTTGACAAGCTTCAGCCAGAGAGAGAGATTCTTCACCTGGCCCTCCTAGGAATTTCCTAAAATCATTCCACTAGAACATACTAGCAGTAGATATTAAATAGTATTAAGAATTATTTGAGGAAATAATAATTTGTTTAAAATAGCAGGGATGAATTTAGGAAAACCACTTCGTTTATTCTAAAGTGCTCTTGTTAATTTCGTTTAGAATTAGTGCTAAGAAAGAGCTACATTTACAGTCTTTACACATCTACAGTTACAAATTATAAAGATGGAAATATCATGGAATAGTAAAATTATACTAAGGCACTTTGCTTTGTCTGCATCAGACTTGGTGGGAAATCTACTGTTGGAATAAAAATCCGGTCCGGTTCCAAGCCAGGAGAAAGATGCTGGAAATAAAATGGAGGCTGGCTGTAGGAAAGGAATGTTTATTTGAATGCCAGAAACTTCAGTGACAGCAGCATGTTTCTGGGCTGGCTGACAAAATGGGGTTCAGATAGGTGGGCTTTTATACATTCTTTGGGACTTTGTGATTCAGATGTCTGTTCCTGTGTAAGAATGTGTCCTTTAATATTTTAATGGCTGTTGCCAGATTCCTATGGGGTCATGTAGGGGTCATGACTGGCTCTACAGGCAAAAGGGAGAAATTCAAACCCTAGGTATTTGTCTTGTCAGCTTTGGCTTGCCTACTGTGTTATTTGGAGTTTCTTTGATTATGAACAGATTGGTTCAGTCTTTCTAAATGGATACAAAATCTCCATTCCAAAAGACCAGCATCTTCAAGTTTCTGCTTGAGGCGGTTTTCCTATGGCAGGAAGACTGGGGCTGCTTTCGGCCTTTGTTGATTTTTCTCCATTTCTTCTTTCAGGGAAATATTCTATCCTGCCTCTTTTTTATAACCAGCAAAGCTGGCTGAGGAATTCTGGGAGTTGAAGTCCACAACTCTTAAAGTTGCCAAGGTTGGAGACCCCTGCACTAAACCATAATGTGGTTTTGATTTAGTATGTTAAGTGAACACTCATCTTGATTTGTAAATCAACCAACTCTGGTTAAAAAACATGCTTAGTCAAACCATGGTTCAGCATGCAAGAACCCAACTGATGTGCTGTCAAGTTACACAAACGAACAGAAGCCATTGAAAAGGACTAGACTGCCAATGTGTGACTGTTCTTCCAAGGTCCTACCTTAGCGAAGGCTTTGTCTCACAATATTTTGCAGTTATCGAACTCCGGTGGAAGAAAAATCCGGTCCAGTTCTAAGCTACTGAAAATAAAATGGAGGCCGACTGGCTGCAAGGAAAGGTTTATTTGGATTCCAGAAACTTCATTTTCATAAGCATGTTTCTGGGGTGGTTGATCTCTTGGTCAACCAAGGCATGGAATGGATGGATTTTTATAGGTTTCTGAGATGCTGCAGGGGGTTGTGCAAGGTAGTCAGCCTTGTGCCTTTTGCTAGTCTAATGGTGGTGGGTTAATCCTATTATGTCCTGGTCTTAGAATTTGGCTGGGTGGGGGATGTAAATTTTAATCCCATCAACTGGAGGTGAAGGTGATTTGCTTGCCAATAGATTGGCCCAGATTTCTTAATGGGTACAAAAAATCCATCCCTTTAAAGACTTCAGGCATCTACTGTAGGCTGCAGGAAGACTGGGGCTGCTTTCTGCCTTTAAGAACACGTTTCTCCCATTTCCCGTTTGGGGAAATATAATATTCTTTCTCTTTTTTAATACCCGCCAAAATATTTCGTTCTCTAGGATGGGAGGGAAAGGGGGGGGAGCTTCCTACAACTGAGATGGAGTGTGTATCAACCTTGAAAAATACATCGGTATTTCTTTCCTGTGTGGCAACTTTCCTCCCCCCCCCACCAACTACAACTTCTAGTCCTTTATTCCGTTCCCTGGCACCACCACACCATCCGCCAAACGCGCGGATCCCTCAAGTTTCCCAGGAGCAGCGAAGCCAGTCCCTCGAGTTGACCGCGGTTTCTTCCACCGAGGGAGTTCCCCTTTTTTCAGACGCGTGGTTAAAATGGCGCACACGACCTAAGGGATTCCGCTTTTCTATCGTTTTCAGTCACAATTCCAGGCGTGTTTCTTACTCCGGAGGCAAATCCCACGGAGCTACAAGGAGCTGACTTCAAAGGAAGCGTGCAAGAGGATTGCGGTCCCCGCTAGGCTTGGCGGAGGGGAGGGAAAGGTGGCGGCGGTGGTGGTGGAAAAGAAAGGGAAAACGGCAAACGTAGCTCGCGTAGTTAACCTCGCTCCCCCTCCATCCCCCCCCCCCAGAGCCCGTCCCCGGCTAATAAAGATCGTGCGTTTGTTTTGTGTTTAAATATAGCCCCAACCCTTCCTCAGCGCCCAACTCCGGAGAAGGACAGAGGAGGGCGGGCGCTGGTCCCGCCTTCTGCAGCCCCTCCTGCGGCTGCTTGGGAAGCGTGGGCGAGCGGCGCCTGGGTCTGCCGTCACCCCGTGTCCCCAGAAAGGGTGAGCGGCGGGTGGAGGAGCTCAGGCGAGGGGAAAAAAAAAGGGGTGGAGGCGAAGGCAAAAAAAGGAG
Source organism: Ahaetulla prasina (assembly GCF_028640845.1). Taxonomy (NCBI): domain Eukaryota; kingdom Metazoa; phylum Chordata; class Lepidosauria; order Squamata; family Colubridae; genus Ahaetulla; species Ahaetulla prasina. The sequence goes on along the minus strand of NC_080539.1, from coordinate 292,121,113 downwards.
GGTGGGATAACCCTGACATTAGCGGGATGCTGCGGGCGCGCTTTAGTGTACCTCTATTTCCCCGCTTTTTGTCCCCTTTTGTGGCGCCCCCCCCCTTTCCCCCGGTTTTCTTTTTTACGCCAAGCTGCAGCTCTCCGGCTCGCTGCTTTCCCGACTGCTGCTGCTGCCGCCGCGGAATTGTGTAGTAGCCCTGAATTAGCATGTCACGTGTACGGCATGTGGAAATGAATCACGGGCATGTGAGGAGCTGTTGGGGGGGGGGCCGGGGGGAAGCGATGTGGAGGACGCCTGTGTTTGCATCCAAGGATCTCCTCTTCGCTCGCTGGTTGCGTAGGTGTCTCGCTCCCCTCCCGCGGCTGCCTCCAGCGCGGCCCCTCCCCCGTCGGCCTGCCATCTGGCCGCCTCCCCCTCTGCTCGGTGCCAGCTCGAGCCAGCCTGCTGCGCGGGGCCCGGCAGAATTCCTCGCCCGCCGGCCGCGGCAGCAGCAGCAGAGGTGGGTCCTCTGCCGACTTCGCTTCACTGCGGTGTTCCAGAAACCCGTCGCCTGAACCAAAAAACCCTCCCAAAACCTCCCCCACCCCCGTTGAATAGGAAAGCCGGGTGCCCTTTCACGTTTCCGTATTGGGGACAAAAAAAGAGAGAATCCCAAGTTTTAGAAGCTTTCGGAAGGGGGGGGGTTGTTCTTCTGATCCGTTGTGAATTGCGGGAACAAAAGAAACCCTCCTGGTTTAAAAGCCACCCTTTCAAAGCGAAAATAGTACAGTATTCGTTTTGCTTCTGAACCTCTTATCTCACCATAACCGGTGGCTAAATAACGGAGAAGGGCTGAAAAGTGCTGGGGTGTCTGGGTGTAATTCGTGAAGGAATTACACACAGACACCCCAGCATTTTTCAGCCCTGCTTCGTTATAAATATAGATATATATTCCCCCCAAGAGAAGTGTGTCAAAACCAAGAAACAAAATGCGTACATTAAAACTTGAGATATATTGATGAGCCTTAAGCAAGATAGAGCTTCTAAGGGTCGTCCAACCAACTAAAATAAAAGCAATGAGGAGAGGCTTTTTGGGTCACTTCAGTGATGGCTGAGTGATGCTGTAAAATCACTGTGAGCAAATGGCCATAGACCGTCTCTCCATAAAGCACCCAGATGTTCAAATTCTGCATTCATTGAATGAGGAAGGGTGGGAAATAGGCAATGTAATGGTCTGCTGTCTGAGGAATTCTGGAATCAAAAGTTGCCAAGGTTTACAATACTGATTTCAGACAATAAATGAATGCTATATGGGGCCACTGTTAAAACCAGAAGGATATAGCAGCATCCTGAGGAATGTCTGCAAAAAATGATAACCAAAAGGAAAAGAAATAGAGATGTGAATAGAATCGTCTTCTAAGGTAGTGGTTTAAAGTGTTGGCCCAGTTTTTAGTCTGCCCTCAGCCATGGAAGCTGACTTTGGGCTAGTCACTCCCTTTCAGGCCAACTTAACTCATTGGGTTATAGTGGAGACAATCAAAGCTTGTAGTGCACTTAAATACAAGAACCTAACATAAAAATATATTAACCTAATGAACACTAAAATGTTTGTTTTAATGACAGTATTCACCCAACATGCTAAGCTATGATGTACTTGATGTACTGAATAAGCCAAAGTTTATTTTATGAAATATGCTAAAATAGAAATATTAGTTTACTAAAGTAATGGCTAGCTTCAAGAAGGTAAGCCAAAAACAAACTACCTCTGTTTTGTGAATTCAGTCACAATGTATGGAAGAAAGTTCAAGAAAACAGGATAACTGAATGGAATGGAGAATCCTGAAAGAAAGCACCACTAGTTATTACTAACTTGAATAAAGGTAATTTATCTTCAGACATTTTGTTTCGAGACACATTTACAGTTATTTCTCAGCTATACAGTGTGATTTATTTATTTATTTATTTATTTATTTATTTATTTATTTATTTATTTATTAATTAATCAAACTTTTATACCGCCCTTCTCCCGAAGGACTCAGGGCGGTTTACAGCCAGATAAAAACACCAAACAAAATAAATATAGAATAAAATACAATTTAAAAAACTGATTCCATTTGGCCCATGTTAAAAATGCGATTAAAAGAATAAAACCCACTCAAATTAAAACCAGTTAAAATCAAAACCCTATGCCAGACCTGCGCGGATGAACAAATATGTCTTCAGCTCGCGGCGGAAGGTTCGAAGGTCCGGAAGTTGGCGAAGTCCTGGGGGAAGTTCATTCCATAGGGTGGGAGCCCCCACAGAGAAGGCCCTATTTCTGGGGGCCACCAGCCGACATTGTCTGGCAGACGGCACCCTGAGGAGTCCCTCTCTGAGAGCGCACGGGTCGGTGAGAGGCAATTGGTGGCAGTAGGTGGTCCCGTAAGTAACCCGGCCCTAAGCCATGGAGCGCTTTAAAGGTTGTAATCAGCACCTTGAAGTGCACCCGGAAGACCACAGGTAGCCAGTGCAGCCTGCACAGGAGTGGTGTCACATGGGAGCCACGAGAGGCTCCCTCTATCACCTGCGTGGCTGCATTCTGAACCAACTGGAGCCTCCAGGTGCTCTTCAAGGGGAGCCCCATGTAGAGAGCATTGCAGTAATCCAAGCGAGAGGTAACCAGAGCATGAGTGACCGTGCATAAGGCATTCCGGTCCAGGAAGGGGCGCAACTGGCAGATCAGGGAAACCTGATAAAAAGCTCTCCTCGATACGGTCGTCAAATGGTCTTCAAAAGACAACCGTCCATCCAGGAGAACGCCCAAGTTGCGCTTGGGCGCAACAGCCATGACTCGCCCCCAACAGCCAGCCGCAATTGCAGCTGACTGTACCGGGGTGCTGGCATCCACAGCCACTCCGTCTTGGAGGGATTGAGCTTGAGCCTGTTTCTCCCCATTCAGACCCATACGGCTTCCAGACATCGGGACAGCACTTCGATAGCTTCGTTGGGATGTCCGGGGTGGAAAATACAGCTGAGTGTCATCAGCATACAGTTGGTACCTCACCTCAAAACCACTGATGATCTCACCCAGCTGCTTCATATAAATGTTGAACAGGAGAGGTGAGAGAATCGACCCCTGCAGCACCCCACAAGTGAGGCGCCTCGGGGTCGATCTCTGCCCCCCTGTCAACACCGTCTGCGACCGGTCAGAGAGATAGGAGAACCACCGATAAACGGTGCCTCCCACTCCCAAACTCTCCAACCGGTGCAGCAAGATACCATGGTCGATGGTATCAAAAGCCGCTGAGAGGTCTAATAGGACCAGGGCAGAGGAATAACCCCTATCCTTGGCCCTCCAGAGATCATCCACCAACGCGACCAAAGCCGTCTCCGTACTGTATCTGGGTCGAAAGCCGGACTGGAACGGGTCCAGATAGACAGTTTCATCCAGGTATTGGGGTAATTGACGTGCCACCACACACTCTACAACCTTTGCCACAAAGCGAAGGTTGGAGACCGGACGATAATTACCTAAAACAGCTGGGTCCAGGAAGGGCTTCTTGAGGAGAGGTCTCACCACCACCTCTTTCAAGGCGGCAGGAAAGACCCCCTCCAACAACGAAGCATTAGTAATCCCTCGGAGCCAGCCTCGTGTCACCTCCTGCGTGGCCAGTACCAGCCAGGAGGGGCACGGGTCCAGTAAACGTGGTGGCATTCAACCTCCCCAATAACCTGTCCATGTCCTCGGGAGCCACAGGGTCAAACTCATCCCAGACAGTCTCAACAAGACGGCTCTCCGACCTCTCACCTGGATCCACCCAATTTTGATCCAAGCCATCCTGAAGCTGAACGATTTTATCGTATAGATAACCACTAAACTCCTCGGCACGTCCCTGTAATGGATTATCCCACTCCCCCTGTTGAAGAAGAGAGCGGGTCACCCGAAACTGGGCGGCCGGGCAGTTATCTGCTGACGCAATGAGGGAGGAGACGTAACAGGGACCGGGATAGCTCAGGCAATAGAGAAGCCTGTTATTAGAACACAAAGCCTGCAATTACTGCAGGTTCGAGCCCGGCCCAAGGTTGACTCAGCCTTCCACCCTTTATAAGGTAGGTAAAATGAGGACCCAGATTGTTGGGGGGGCAATAAGTTGACTTTGTAAAAAATATACAAATAGAATGAGACTATTGCCTTATACATTGTAAGCCGCCCTGAGTCTTCGGAGAAGGGCGGGGTATAAATGTAAACAAACAAACAAACAAACAACGTCTCGCTTCCCTCAATGCCATTAGGTAGGTCCTATTATATGACCTAACTAGTGTCCGATCAGCCTCCGAACGACTGGACCTCCAGGAATTCTCTAGGCATCTTCTCCGGCGTTTCATCTCCCTCAGCTCCTCGGAGAACCAAGGAGCTGGTTGAGACCTATGCCGGGTCAGAGGCCGCAAAGGCACGACACGGTCTAGAGCCCCAGCCACGGCCAGTTCCCAAGCCGTGACTAGTTCTTCAGCTGTGCCGTGAGCCAGACCCTCAGGAAACGGCCCAAGCTCCGTCTGGAACCTCTCCGGGTCCATCAGGCGCCTGTGACGGAACCAACGTATTGGTCCCGTCTCCCTGCGGTGTTGAGTGGCGGTCCGAAAGTCCAGGCGAAGGAGAGAGTGATCTGACCATGACAAAGGTTCAATGACTAAATCTCTCAAGTCCAAATCCTTCAACCACTGTCCAGAGATAAAAATCAGGTCCAGCGTGCCTCCCCCAATGTGAGTAGGGCCATCAACTACTTGAGTCAGGTCCAAGGCCGTCATGGAGGCCATGAACTCCCGAGCTGCTGTCAATGACATGCCGGCCGATGGCAAGTTAAAGTCCCCCGTGACCATATGTCTGGGGGTCTCAACCGCCACTCCAGCAAGCACCTCCAGCAGCTCGGGCAGGGCTGTTGTCACGCAGCAAGGAGCCAGGTACGTGACCAACAAGCCCATCTGACCCCTATGACCCCACCTCACAAAGAGGGATTCACAGCCAGAAATCTGAGGTACAGTGGTCTCCCTCGGCTCTAGACTCTCCTTAATAACAACCGCCACCCCCCCCACCCCTACCTTGGGCCCTCGGTTGATGGAATGCTCGGAAACCCGGTGGGCACATTTCTACAAGGGGCACTCCCCCCTCTGTGCCCAACCAGGTTTCCATAACTCCCATAAGGTCCGCGGATCCCCCCTGAATAAGATCACAAATTAGGGGGGCCTTATTAACCACGGACCGTGCGTTACACAACATCAACCGGAGGCCCAAGCTCTGAGGGTCTTGGCCACCCGGGGAACGGGAAAAGTCTGAGGGGTCGGGCCGCGTGATCGCCTTCAAACATCGGGCACGCGCCCCCCAAAGATCAATACGAGCCCTCACTTCCGCCATATCTGCCCCTCCCACTTACCGTGCAGATGGAACCACCCTCACCGGAAGGAACACAATCCTCCCCCATAACCTTCGAACCTATTAAATAAATGCCGCGAGCATGCGCAGGGACTGCCCCCCCCGAAGGGTTACCCCCAACACCCGCCCTTACCCTCCCTCCCCTTAAAAATTCCCTATCTAAAAATCCCCAAAGGCTCTTTCTCGACGCATGCCACCTCTGTGGGTCCCAAGACCCGTCATTGAGGTCGGCCCTCGGTAATGAAACGGGCCACTTCTGCGAGGCGGGGGCACCTCGCAGGCGCAAGAGTTCATGTACATAGAAAAATAAGAATCGGCGAGAGATGGTAATATCCCAGGTTGGCAGAGTATTATTAGATGATGGTTCCTCCAATGGATGCCCATTGTCAGATGACAATTGAAATGGGGGGCTGGGATATGATGACAAAGATGGTATAAAGAAGAAAAAAGACAGATAGCACCTATGGCAACTAGTCCATGATAAAATCCTGATAAAAGGTCTTAATGAGTCAAGGATATACTGCTAATCCGTCTGCAACCCAGTCCTGAAATCCATTGGGTATAAGGTGAGTGGCGTTATTATCCCAGCCGTCGATGCCCAACCGTTGATTCCCAGATAAGTCCCCCGGCAGATCTCAAAACCAGTCCCAAAACATCTTCCACAGTAGTCCCAAGGGACCGCTCACGGCCTGAGTCCCAAAGCCCATGTAAAGTGCAGATGACATTGCACTATTAGGAAGAATCAAGCCAAAATAAGCCAGGACTCTTCCGATGCCTACCACATCGCCGCCCTCCGCCAAGCTGCTCCGAGGGCAAGCCACTCCGAGGCCAAAACCCCTCCACAGCAAGCAACTCACTCCAAAGGGCCAGGCCCTGACCAAGGCCTGACCACTCCGCAGGACCAAGCCTTTTCCAAGGGCCAGGCCAGGCCAGGCCTCTCCCCAAGGGGGCCAGCAAGCTGTAAAACGCCGCAGATCCCAGTGCGGCAGGGAGTGAGATCGGTGCATCGTGGTAGAGAGTCTCAAGGCAGGAAGGCGACTGCAGGACCAGGAACAATCCTTCACCCCTTCACAGCCATCACCACCATCAAGGCGGGGGGGGGGAAGGCCGGAACACCGATGGAATGCCGATGGAAACGTCGATGGAAAAGAAGAACGGGTCGCGGCCTCATCTCGTGGCCTCACCTCACGCCGCGGCCTCGCCTCACGCCGATGGAGCGCCGATAGTAAAAAGACGGGCCGATGGTAAGAAGACGGGCCAGAGCCTCACAGCCTCACCTTGCGCCCAGGAAAATGGCCGCCGTTCGCCGCTCGCCCTCCGGCCCCGTTCTCCGCAGCCGTAAGTCCGAGAAGGTCCAAGGACCTCTCCTACGGCTGCTGAGAAGATGACCCAACAGGCCAGGGGGTGCAAGCAGCTCGGCAGGCCACCAGGGCGCTGCCATCCTCAGGGCACCATCGTCGCCGGCTCCGATCCTCTAGCGAAACACCATCCTCGCGCATGCGCAGAGCCTGATCCGTGATTTGATGTGATATGCTTCGATTAAATTTATATAAATCATAATGGGCCATTGCTTTGGGTGTGGTCTATAGCAACATTTCACAACCTCAGCAACTTAAAAAAGGGTAGACTCCAGGGGTGAAATGTAAAATTTGTTACTACCAGTTCTGTGGGCGTGGCATGGGGGGGAATGTGACTGGGTGGGCGTGGTCACTTTTTTTTTACTTTTAAAAGTATTTTTTCTTCGGCCGAAAAAATGCTTTTAAAAGTAAAAAAAAAGCCTCTGATGATCGCGCGGCTCAGCTGGGATTGTCTGAACCTTTTAAAAGCATTTTTTTACAGCCTTTTCAATTGAAGAGGCTGTAAAAAATGCTTTTAAAGGGTTCTGGTGATCAGGCAACTCAGCTGGGATCATCAGAATCCTTTAAAAGCATTTTTTCTACAACCTCTTCAGTTGAAGAGGCTGTAAAAATGCTTTTAAAAGGCACCTCTGGCGATCCCAGGTGAGTTGCCTGATCATCAGAGGCTTTTAAAAGCATTTTTTTACAGCCTCTTCGGGTGTCTCCCCACGCTCCCCGCTTCCACGCATGTGTGTCCAGCCGCCCGTGCTCCGTTTTGGGACTAGTAGGTCTCCCTGCAGCCTTCTGGGACCAAAAACGGGCTGTGGGGGGGCCGGCCCATTTTTGGTCCCAGGAGGGGGCAGGGAGGCCTGTTAGGCCCAGAACAAGTGTAGGTTGTGCAATGCGTTCCCCCCTCCCCCCGCAGTCTGTTTTTGGTCCCAGGAGGCTGCAGGTAGGCTTTCTAGGCCCAAAATTGGCTCTCCCATCCCCCAGGCATGTGTGCACATCTTCCACATGTGCCCTGCCCCCTGCGCATGCGTTGCAGAGACCTGAAAATCAACTGGCCGGTAGGCATGCATGCATGCGGGGTAGAGCTGAGCTGGGTGATGACTTGAGTATCCGCAGAGAGGGCTCTGTGTGCCACAGGTTTGCCATCATGGGTATACAGTATTATTCATTCAGCCATCTTCTGCAGGAGGTTTATGGCAGTGGTGAAATCTGAACCAGTTTACTACCAGTTCGGTGGCTGCGCATGTGCGCTATGCCAAATGTGCGCTAAATGTGCATGCGCAGTGCGCACAATGCATCATAATGGGAAGTGCGCACAGGAAGTGCACACCCAAAGGAGACATGGGAAGGAAGGTAAGTTGAACAGTGCGGGGGGGGGAGTGTGATCAGATGTGGCACATGATCATTGGAGTCCTTTTTTTTACTTCTTTAAAAGCATTTTTTTACTACCTATTCGGGCGAGTTTACCGGAGAACCGGTAGTAAAAAATGCCTAAAAAGTAAAAATAAAAAAAAGTTCTGATGATTAGCTGAGTGACATGTGATTGTTAGAACTTTTTTCTTCTTCTTTTTAAAGCATTTTTAAATACCGGTTCCAGAGAACTGGTAGTAAAAAAAATGCTAAAAAAAGTTTTTAAAAAGTTCCTACAATCCCATGTCACTCAGCTGATTGTCAGAACTTTTTTTTTTTTACATTTTTTACTACCGGTTCAGATGAACCGGTCTGAACCGGTAGCAATTCACCCCTGGTTTATGGCTTTTTAAGAAGGGTCTGCTCCATTGATGCTGCCTTATTAGTCACTTTTACCTCCATATTGGAGTGGCCCTGTTCCTGACAGATCACTGAAACCAGAGAGTGAAATGACCTTCCATCTGATAATCTTTTGGAAGCCTATGGAGATCATCACAGATTTTCAAATCTAGCAAATCAAAGCAGTGGAAAGCCAGTATGGCTCTGTTCATTGTAAAGAACAGTAATTTCCTATGCTTTTCTTTCCATATGAAAAATAGGGAGGCCTGGTTCTTCTAATAGAGACTTTTGGCAGCAGATGCTGATCGTAGGAACGAGCAATGGGGTAATGGCCTGTACTTCTAAGGTTACTCACAGATGCAATACAGGTTGCTGTCCAATTGTCAGATCTGAAATAAATTCAGTTGGCAATTCAGTTATCTTTATATGGGAAATGAGCATTTGTGCTCATTTCCCATCATCTAGTCTGGGTATCAGCAACCTGTGGCTCTTTGGGCCCTCTGCTGTGGCTCCTTGTGCCATCACTGGGGCCCCACCCCTCGACCTCCCCTCCCAGTCACTCCTCGCCTGGCCTTGGAAATCCAAGAGATACACAGAGAGTGGGGGAGAGAGAGACATAGATACAGAGAGGGGGGTGGGAGGGAAGATAGAGAGGGAAGGGATAGAGAGAGATAAAGAGAGAGGGGGAGTGGGGAAGATGGAGGGGGAGATACAGGTGGAGAGAGAGAGAGAGTGAGGGAGAGGGAGAAAGAGGCAAGGTTTTTGTGGTTCCCGGTGTTTTTTAACAACCGGTTCTCTACCCTAATGACCGGCTGGGTAGGCATGGCTGGGGGGGTTATGTGACTGGGTGGGAGTGAGTGACATGGAGTTGGCCACGCTGACCCAGGTTTTGAGGCTCCCGGTGTTTTTTCTGTGGGAAACGGGTCCAAATGGCTCTTGGAGTGTTTAAGGTTGCAGATCTAATCTAGTCTGTGGTTCAGGCAGGAAAATACCTTGGGCTGTCCATGTATCCATGCCTTCTAGGTAACTTGTGCTGAGGACAACTAGCCATAAACTTCTCCATGTCTTTATCCCAGGCACTGGATGGGATTTGCATCAGTGTAAAGGGTGATATTTTCATGATGCTGAGAAAGTATAGGGACCAGTCAACCAGTATAGCTAACTAGTCTCATCTGGCAAGCAAACCAGCTAAGCAAAACACTGACCAAAAACATAATGAAATATTTGATGAATGGAATAAGCAGCACTGTTATTTGATATGCTGCAGTTAAATGTACCTACATCAAGTTAGTCTTGGCTACAGGGCATCCATGGGTTTTATTTGGAAATGGCAAATTGCTGTGGTCATCATGATCAATTGCTTAACTTGGAAATAGATTGATTTTTTTTTGGTTAGATACAGCCCTATATAGTTTGGTCTTGTCTTTGTTCCATGAACACTGACAGACAGACAGACACCCACACACCCACACACACATATACACCCACACCCTTGTAGTTTATTCAACAAATAAAATTTAGGAAACAATGGCTTAGCACAAAGTGTAAATCCAATATGTGTGGAGTTATGGTGTTATTAAATGGAAAACTGGCATGAAATTGTAACAATAAACCATTCTTTCCTGATTTCTTCACTCTGATTTTGTAGCAAGTAGTTTTGTAAGTTTATTTTTAAAAGATTATTTTGCTATGTACTTGGTGACTTTTATGAATGAGTGGATATTTATCTTAAAAAAAGTAAAACAGTAGAAGAGGTCCCAGGGTTTGTCTCAAGCTGTTATGTCTGAATGTTGGCATTTAAAGAAAGTCATTTTCAGTAGAAAGTCTAAGAAAGGTGTCAAACCCATAAGACCAGCTGTCAGTCAATGATAAGTAGTGGTGGACTAGAAGATGAATGACATTCTTGTCAGACACAAGGAATCAGGAAGCAAGGCAGTTCAATGATTACAGGTTTATTGAATGTTAACAAGAATCTGAAGGGCCAAAGCAAATTGGTGGTAGATAAGAGTCAATGGAATTCAAGGTGGGCTGGACTTAGATCTCTTGTGGATGTGAAAGGACTCCAAACTGATGACATGCTTGACCCTTTCGTTGAGCTCAGCCTGACTAGTTCTTATATGTTCATACATACACTACTGTCCATATGAGAAAATTATGTGGACTTCAGAGACCCATTTCCTGTGCTCACTGTGCTTACCATATGTGCTCAATGAATTTTCACGACTTTCATTACACAGAACCGAATTGAAATTGGTGCTGCAAAAAACTGGGCCACTACTTGATGGTGGCAGATGGTCTGTTTGTTGGCTGGGACACAAAATAGATGGGGCATATGCGTTGTGTTTATCACCTTGATCTTTGCAGAGTGCAGTAAAGATTTTCTCTGACAAATGTACAGAGACATTTGTCCTTTGTTTATTAAAAAACCCATAACCTGAATGATTCCAAAATAAAGGTACTGACATAAGGGTATCTCTGACGGGGGTCTGCCTTTCCATTACATATAAATGTACATAATAAGGCCAGAGGCAATTTGTAATTACAATTACAAACTGGGAAGAAGGCCCTTATTAAAGGGAGAATAGACCAGAACTTGATCTAGATATCCTAATGGACCACCATTTAAGTGTAAGCCAGACATTTGCTGCAATGGCCAGAAAAGCAGGTTAGTATCAGAAGGGTAGTATTGAGGTCACGTGAAGAGTTAGTACTACTTTATAATGCACTGAAGAGTCCACATTTGTGTCCAATTCTGGTTGCCACAATACAAAAGAGATGCTGAGGCCCTAGAAAGAGTGCACAGAAGAGCAACAAAGGTGTTTCAGAGAGTGGAGACTAAACCATATGAAGAACAGTTAAGGGAACTATTCTAATGAAGAGAAGGACTAGGAGTTCTTCTCTTCATTAGAATAGTTAATAGAATGATAACTGTCTTCCAGTACTTGAAGGGCTGACACAAAGAGGGAGCTGGCTTACTCTCCAAAGCACCTGGAGGCAGGACAAGAAGTAATGGGTGGAAGATCCTTAAAACAAGATCTAACCTAGAACGAAGCTGTCGAAGTGCTGTCCTGGTACCTGGAAGCCGTACGGGTCTGGATGGGGAGAAACAGACTCAAACTCAATCCATCCAAGACGGAGTGGCTGTGGATGCCGGCACCCCGGTACAGTCAGCTGCAACCACAGCTGACTGTTGGGGGCGAGTCATTGGCCCCAACAGAAAGGGTGCGCAACTTGGGCGTTCTCCTGGATGGACGGCTGTCGTTTGAAGACCATTTAGCGGCCGTCTCCAGGAGAGCTTTTTACCAGGTCCGCCTGGTTCGCCAGTTGCGCCCCTTTCTTGACCGGGATGCCTTATGCACGGTCACTCACGCTCTTGTCACTTCCCGTCTGGATTATTGCAATGTTCTCTACATGGGGCTACCCCTGAAGTGCACTCGGAGGCTTCAGTTAGTCCAGAATGCAGCTGCGCGGGTGATTGAGGGAGCCACACGTGGCTCCCGTGTAACACCACTCCTGCGCAGTCTGCACTGGCTACCTGTGGTCTTTCGGGTGCGCTGAAAGGTGTTGGTTACCATCTTTAAAGCACTCCATGGCTTAGGGCCCGGGTAGTTACGGGACCGCCTGCTGTTACCTTATACCTCCCACCGACCCGTACGCTCACACAGAGAGGGTCTTCTCAGGGTGCCGTCTGCCAAGCAATGTCAGCTGGCGGCCCCCAGGGGAAGGGCCTTCTCTGTTGGAGCACCTACCCTCTGGAACGAACTTCCCCCTGGTTTGCGTCAATTACCTGACTTTCGGACCTTTCGCTGTGAATTGAAAACGGATTTGTTTATCGAAGCGGGACTGGCTTAATTTTTTTAATTTTTTTAATTTTAATAATTTTAATTGGGGTATTTTAATTATGGGTCAAATTTGACGGTTTTAAATCTCTCGGCCACTAATATAATATGTTATTTTAATTGTTGTTTTAATCTGTATATTGTATTGTTTTAAATCTGGCTGTATACCGCCTGAGTCCTTCGGGAGAAGGGCGGTATAAAAATCTAAATAATAAATAAATAAATAAATAAATAAATAAAAATAAATAAGTAGAAATTTCCTAACAGTGAGAACAGTCAATCAGTGGAATGGCTTCCCTCCAGAAGTTGTGGGTGCTCCATCACTGGAAGTTTTCAAGAAGAGTTTGGACAACAATGTGTCTAGAATGGTATAGGGTCTTTTGTCCCAGCAGAAGATTGGACTACAAGATCTCAAAATATTCTTCCAATCCTTTTATTCTATGTTATATGATCTCTCTTCCGAATATATCTTGTTTTGGGAGACTCATATAAATCATCATATTCCTAGGATGCAGTGGAGATGAGGAAACAATGTATTGAAGAATGTGTAAATGAACTTTGGATCACTTGGTCCGATCAATCAACTCAAGATTTGGTTTAGCCTAAAATAGATGTAGTCTTGCAGAAGGTTAAATTATACCCAGCCACTCAGTTTTCTTACTTAATCTTCTAGGGAATAAAATCTGGAGAGGAAGAGTGGATGAAAAAGTAAGCCTCTGCATTCCAGAATCCATTGCCAAGCCCTGGCAGCACAGTACATACATCCCAAATGCTAACTGCTGTCTTGTTGAATAATTGTGAAAGGTCTGGTGATACATGCATTGTTTCCAAAGGCAAAAGATACTCTGGAGCATGCAGAGAGATTCATCACCATCTACTTGCAGTTTCTTAAGCCAAAGGCACCTTTTCCAAAGATGATACAAAAGTGAACCATGCAACTTCCAGGAAGAGATGCTACTGCTTCAAAGAATTATAGACAGGCTCCATGTGTACAATTCTACATGCTCCAAAACATTTTTGTTTTTTGTCTTTGAATCCCCACCTAGGCATCCACAGGGAAGAGAAGAAAGAAGGGAAAGGATGACACATGCAATGATGGATGAATGTTATGACTTAGCTACTTACATTGCATCCTGATGTGATGGCACATGTGCCATTTGGTCTTCACTTGTTTTCTATTTCCTGTTAAAGTCCTATCACGACATGGGCTTATAGAATACTTGGCTGTTCCTGGAGAAAATGGGTGGGGACTTTGTGTTCCAAAAGGATGACTTAGTGTGATTGTGCTTTGCCAATATCACTGCAGTATCACTAGTAGAGTAGGATTGTTGCTGATTGGGTGTTCTAGGATCAGGGTCATAGAAAGGCATACTGATGAATGAAGAAATGGAGAGATAGCAGAGAAACACTCACTGAGGACACTGTTTGAATAAACATGGAATTACCCGTTACTTTCACATTTTCTCTTTAATACCAGGTTGTGTTTCCTTCTGTCCTGTTTCCTGCCCAGATTTTCTCCCTTCCCTGATTCTTTATCATTTCTCTTGCCAATGATAAGAGACCTGCTGCTCCATTCTGTCTTTTTCCTTTTATCAGGTGTGGTTGGTCCCCAACCCTCTCTTCTCTTCCCATATTGCACACTAGACAAACTGTGTCCCCAGAAGACTCCTCCACCCCTGGGCTCCCGATGCCATTTTCCTGCAGTGTTGATGAAAAGGTGCAGCTCCTTGCAGAGAGACAGGAAAGGAAGGAAGGGGGAAGTTAAAAATAGCTCAGCAAATGCTTTCTCATTGACACGGCTTGGCTGGAGCAAGGGAAAACAAACAGAGGAAACTCCATCTAACAGGTTCACATCTAAATAACAGTTTGCACATTCCTCCTGTGAAATAATAACAGATTTTCCATGAAGGTTTAGATAATACCTCGGAAGAGAGCAGGAACGAAAACAAATTATGTACACCTAGTGGATGTCAATATTTTGGTCCCTCTGAGTTTTCACATTGTAGTCATTAGGCACACACAGATTGCCTATATTTAGAAGAAGGTGTAATAGTGCTTCCTTCCATTAATAACAGCAGAGCACATTCAGCCAGGCAGCCCTCGCTGGAGCTATGGATGTTGCTGTAGTGACGTGTAGAAGCCTGAGAGATAAAAGACAAGGCTGGAGAGAGAACAAATATTTTGAAATCTGGATAGTAAATTACCTTCAACTTTACAGTTTCCTGCGTTTCATTTATAGAGACTCGGTTGGCACTTGGAAAGGAACATCTTAATTTATTTGGAAGCAAGTCCAGTTTGTTTCAAGGGAATTTATGGAAGCTTTTAAAATACATATCCTTAAGTATGCTTTGAGAAATAGGTGTGTAGCCTTAGGTACACAAATACCGTGCTATTTTAGTATATTATATGCGACGTTCGGAAGTAGATATGGAAAGGTTGCTTTGATTTTTTGGTAAATATATTCAATTTGAGGGTGAGGACAAGGGGAATTATGCCTAAAATGAAACACGGCACCCACAGGACACACTTCCAAGGATGTCTGGTTTGTGAATTAAAATCTGTAGCTACTCCTTCATTGCAAAGAAATATTCTCTCTGTGATGCCTTTGCATGCTGTAGTTTTTCTGCTGCAGGAATGTTAGTTTCCCCAAGATCAAGCTTCAGTATATTATCTGGGAAAATTAAGTTCTCTCTCCATGTGCATCCATTGCTTTACTTGGTGACATAGAGTACGTACGTGGGTGTATAAGTGTCACGAACTACCAGCTAGTGCCATTGATGCATTTGGTGATCAGAACTTACAACTATGTTGCCCATTTTGTGATTTTAGAGATATTTAGAAAGATATCAGAAGTACGTTCAAGGATGCTTAGGCTTTGAGAAACAATATGGCAAACATGATTAAAGCTACTATGACAGAATGCCCATCAATTTCAGGAACTCTGAAAATATGGGTATTTCTTTCCCCTATATCAACTCATCCATCATCCACCGTGTCATATTACTGACATCAGGTTTAGGATAATAAAGTGTAACATGAAGGGAAATATTTTACTTTTTATTATTCATGAAAACACCAGTGGGAAAATAAACATAAATGCTGAGATGCTAAGTTCATTTAGTCTGACTCCTTTACTAAAGTGATCTTACATAGGCTTACAAGTTCAGTTTTGATCCTCACTTGGAAGCATGAACTTAACCACAGATTCTTATATTTGAAACAATCATAAAAAGCAGTAAAAAGTGTATTTTCAAAGCATGCTGGTCTCGATAGTCATTTTGGCCATCAAGACCGAGCTTGGAAATATGAGTGCTATCTAATAGCCATTAGCAGCTAAATTACTTTGCTTCATACTACAAGCCATGTCTCCTGTTCCTTAAAAACTAACCTAGAGAGGTCCACTCATGTACAGTGAGCGAGACATTTTTCCAAGTAATGTATGGATTTTAGATGTTTGTCTTCTGCTTCTCTTAAACTATTTTGTTACAAAATCCTTGATCTCAACTAACTTAAAGCACTAATAATGCCAAATTTGAAATACTGCATCCAGTTCTGGTTGCCACAATACAAATGATACAATACAGTACAAATACATTGAGACCCTAGAAAGAATGCAGAGAAGAGCAACAAAGCTGGTAAGGGGTCCAGAGGCTAAATGATCTGATGAACAATTAAGGGAACTAGGTATGTCTAGCCTGAGGAAGAGAAGGGTTAGGGATGACGTGATAGCTATTTTCTGGTACTTAAAGGTCTGTCACAGGGAGCAGGGGGTCCAGAGCATTGAGGACAGGACAAGAAGCAATGGCTTGTTAAAGGGAGATCCAATCTGGAACTAAGGAGAAATTTCCTGACTGAGAATAACTAATCAATGGAACAGCTTCCCTCCTGGAGTTGGGAGTGAACCATCACTGGCAGTCTTCAAGAAGAGTAGAGAGCCATTTGTCCAAGATGGAATAAAATCTCCTGCCTTGGGCAGGGTTGGACTAGAAGATTTTCAAGATCCCTTCCAGCCATATGATTCTATGATTCTAAAATGAGATCAAATTTTTGTGTATAGATTGTATTGTGAAAAGTTGAGTGTGATTTTAAAATTGAAGAAAGAACCCTCAATAACCAGCACTAGGTTGATAACTCTTTTCTGATTGCTGAAATAGGACTGGAGAAGCAAGGAAACCAATGATTCATCAAATAAATCAAACCAGAGGTACGTGAAGCACAAATGACAGGTTCAAATTACCGTACTTTGGACACATTATCATTTTGTGAAATGATATTAAGGCAGTAACAATAAAAATGGATGATTGAAATCTAATAATGCAGTTGGATTTCCAAACAAAGTTTTCTCATGTAAACACCATTAGGAATACACAAGAAAAACAGCGTGTCCACCTCCAAGTCACAACCCAAATCCATTTACATGCCATAGTGTAGTGGATAAGCTTGCATGCTTGTTGATGACTGGAATGCTATAGCTCTTAGAAAATAACTTTTTTCAGTGAAAGGACTCTTTTCTTTGTCAGTTGATTTCAATTTCTAAGAATAACAAGGATTTCCTAACTGATGAGGAGCACTGGAACTGATAGGGAAACATTGGCAGGAAACTACAGGCCGATGTCTCTGGAGCATGTTATTTCTTTTCAGTGTTGCTTTGCTCAGTCAAGTAATTTTATCTTTGTTTACATTTTCTGTTCCTTTATTTCTTAAATTGTGTGCTGTTAATGATACATAACTCGTATATGTAGATATATGGCTTGGTGTATGTATGTATGTATATATGTATTATTAGGTCTTTGGTTATTCGGGTTTTCTCCCGCGTAAAATTGGAAGTGTCTTGGCGACGTTTCGACGAAGTCTCATTCGTCATCTTCAGGCTTCAGCTTTGTGCTTCCAGAAGCACGAAGCTGAAGCTTGAAGATGACAAATGAGACTTTGTCGAAACGTCGCCAAGACACTTCCAATTTTACGCGGGAGAAAACCCGAATAACCAAAGACCTACATACAAACACCCGCGAAAACCTCAGAAAACAAATGTATGTATTACTTTCAAGTACTCACTTTATTTTGTTTCTTAAATATTCTTTACTTGTGATTAGCCCAGGGTCATATTTGTAATGGTGCTCCATATTCCAACATCTTTTTAGAGTGACTCAAACTGGTGGCCCGCAGGCCGGATGCATCATGCGCAGGCCATGCCCACCCCAGCTCAGTGGAGGGGATGTGACGGCAACATGACGCCACGAGTTTATCACCCATGTTTTAGACTGACCACCTTGGTTAACACAGAGAAAACTGAAATCATTTATTTAAAAAAACAGTCATGGAAGGGACAGTCTTTTATTTTGCTCCATCTGGATATCAGAGAAACATCTCCCCATTCATGAACAGGTGGTGGCAGCCAGACACAGTGTCCTGTGGGAATGTCTGCCCCAAAAGCAGAGATTACAATTGTAACCATGCAGTCAAAGCCTGTAATTATTTTCATACATTGCATTCACAGAAAAAAGGGGGGAGGCTTTGATTGTGTGGTCACAATAGCTACCTTGATTTTGTTTGCTTGTTTGTTCCTCTAGTAGATGCCCTGGCAGCAGCTTATTTACTATCCTATATACATTTCTTTCATTCTGGCAAATTATTACATTAGGATACCCCAGAATTCAGGAAGGAATCTGGCTGTTTTGTAGGAAGGTTACTAAAAAAGGAGTAAACCCTGGCTTTTCTTGATGTGGCATTTCAAAGGCCTGGAACAGCAATGTTTCCTGCAAATATGATGAGCATCCTTTCTGTCTCATTTGAGATATTTATGAACAGTTTGAATATTATTAAGCTCAGCACAGGACTCTCAATAGCCCACAGCAAATCTCCCTCTTCCCAATAGATTTATTAAGGACCAGGTCAGGGGTATTGTTCTTAAACAAGAACCAACATCCATCTGGTAGTGGGACCATCCATCCCACCTTGTTCCATTCCATCAAGAAGGAGGCTATGGTCAACTTTATCAAATTACTAAGTCTAACTCCACTCCACTCGGCATTCCTTTGAACTAGTAAATTAATTACTGTAAAAAAATTAGCAGTAAAATAAGTTGGGCACAACCATTTTTAAGAAATCCTACTAGTAACCACCTTGTTCCTTTCTAAATTCACTGCAAATTGCAATATATTATTTTGTTTGTGTTTTATTTTTTTAACTATTGTTTTTAATACTTCTATTTGTAATGCTGGTCTGTGTCTGTAATAAAAATTGATTGATTGATCCTTTCTAATGCTTGCAGTCTCAATGCTTGATGACCTTTTCTGGGATTTGTTAGAGTTTGCAGCAATCCAATCAGCACACAAGTAACGCAAGATTCATTTATAAAAGAAACTTCTTTATATACAGTAGTAAAAAGCATGATGCATGCATACAATACCCATACAGCAGAAGCCAGAAGCAGAACTCAGAATCCAGAAGCCCAGAATCAATATAATCACAGAAGCAATAATGCAAGGACAAACCAACTCTTTTATACCTTACAATCAAGCTAAGCCACACCCAGACTCCAAACTGTCTGAGTCACCAAACAGTCCCCATTGGCTGACCTGTTGCCATGTTTATTCCAATTCATGAACTCTTATACATTGACAGGATTTTCTAGATACCAATATCAAGCCAATAAGTCTTTCTTATCTTGTGGCTTCCTAGGTCATCCTGAGTTTCCCACCTCTCCTCCAGCTTTTAAAAATATCGAAACAACATTAGTTGTTCACCAATCTTTCCGTGTATTTCAAATATCACATCTGCCGCTACTTTTAATACTCTGAGATGGAATTTACCTTGCCCTGGAAATCTGAATTAATTCAAAACAGCTAAATGTTATATCCTCACTTCTTTACCTATTTTGACCTGGATTTCTCTTCTGTTCCCTATGATGTGTCTTCTGACAAGTTGGGCTTTTTGTGAAAAGACAGGTACAAAGCCAGAATTTGAAGCATTCAGCCTTCTCCCTGTTTTCCATCACTATCTTGCCACCTTCTACAACTAGCAGACTTGACCACTTCCTTGAATTTCTTTTTCTTCTACAAATATCCAAAGAAACTTTTGTTTTGTTTTGTTATGTTTTGATATTCACGGCAAGCTGAGTTTTCTTAACTTTAGCCATCTTGACTCCCATTATGACAGATTTGGGCTAGTCCCTAATAGTCTGCTTTTGTTATGTACTGTATCCTTTTTCCATTTCCCAGTTTATTGGAGAGTACTTTTCACAGGTAGTCCTTGAGTTATGGACCTGCAATCATGTGACCAAAATTTGGGCAGTCTGGCTGCACTTGCAGTTTCAGTGATGATTCTATTCCCGCCATCTACCTATATCTCTCCCGCTACCCCTTCAGTGGCAGTGGTGATGCAGGGGCTGAAGTCTCAACCAGTTGCTACCATCTCTGGGCTTCTACTTCATCCCCAGCACTACTGCTTCTTCTGAGGAATACTGTCCCTCAGGCTGTGCACCGTGACCAGCCACCCCAGCACCCCAGCAAAGCTCCAGCCATCTCCATTCACCCTGCCATCCTGCCAGACCGGCTGGCCTACCAGTCCTGTTGGCCCTATGCTCTTTGCTGCCCTCTTTCACTTAACCACCAAAACAATTGTCCCAAAGGTGCTTTTCCAAAAGGCAATTAGATTATCTTTGGTTTTCTTTTCCTTGAAGAGAATGTTCTGACCTAGGCTTCCTGAGAAAGCATAAATCACAATCTTAGTCCCAAAAAACCTCTTTTATTGAGACGGCTGTGAATTATGGTCATTCACAGCCTGTAATGATTCACAAACAGTCTGTGAAGATACCGACAGATGTCTGCTCGAGTTGACACAGTCTTTCAGGGTAATGTTGATAAGCATCCACCTTTATCTCCCTTGAAACGCTGCCAGAGACCTAATTGTCAATTAGTTTTGCAAGGCCAAACAGAGCACAGAGTCAAACAGACTTCTCAGAGCTTGAATTGACTATATGAACTAATTGCTTCCTGCAAAGGCTCACATCCGTTTGCTCCTCTTTTATGTCTTATGGGAGGGGCCAATCATCTCCAAGCCTTACTCTCAAGTCACCTTTTAAAAAAACTATTCTTGCCTTCTGGCAGCTCTGCGCATGCGCACACTAGGAACAGGCTCACACTATTCTTCTGCCCCACTGATATCAGATTCTGGAGGCTCTGGAGGCAGCACATAATTACCAGATGGCCCTGGCCCCCTCTCTGCCTCCGATGCAGAGCCCTCGTCTGAGCCTTCCCAGATTCCAGGACTGGCCCACATTCCTCCCCAACCTCCTCACTGTCTGAATCTGCTGCCAGCTCTTCTGGCCACTGGCGTGCCACAACAGAGAACTGAAGAAGCTTCTTGGATGAGAAGCAAAATATTTTTCAAGGAAAAAAAACAGGAAAACCCAGTTGCCTTTTGGAAAAGCACTTTTGGGACAACCATGTCCTGGATGATTGAGAATCTCCATACACACCAAAGACATTTGATGCCTGGTCACAAAATAATCACGCCCAATTCAAATAATTTCTAAACAGGTAAAACACAGATGAAGTAAACATGCAATGAGGATGCAATTCCTGATAATTGAGGTATTTTATTTCTCCTTAAGGCCAATAGCAGACATTTATGAGTTCTAAGATGTTCATGAGAGACCTTTATTTTTGACCATAAGTTGTTTTTCTATCCATTAGAATTAACTCAAATTTCTATTCCCGTTTTATTATTTTCACAAAGATACAAAATGAGTCATGTTACACAGGTTTAGTTTGCAGGTGTTGGTAGCATTGGTAAACATCATTGCCAGGGGTGAAATGCTACCGAATCAGACCAGATCGGGCGAGTAGGTAGCGGAGATTGGGGCTGGTTCGGTAGCAATCGCTGGCTGGCCACGCCCCCGAACCAGTCTGCGGCCCGCAGCCCTGCCATGCTTCCCTGCCTTCCACGCAGCCATCCCGGCGTCCCCTTGGCCAGCTTGTGAAGGCAGGCAAGCGGAAGACTGGAAGGCGGGAAACTGAGGAAAGCATGGCAGGGCTGCAGGGAGAGGATCTAGAAGGTAAGCCGATGCTGGCAGTGGGGGGGAGGGAGACCCACTGTGCTCAGCCTCAGGACTTGGCAAGGCTCGCTTGCCTTTTGGGCCTGTCGCGCCCAGCTTTTGCGCTTGACTTCCGTGGGGCCTTTGGCTGACTGCCGCCTGCTTGCTTCCCCCCCCCCCACATCCAGCCCATGATGGGGAACGCGCCGCTTCTGGGCCGGGCGTTTTGTGACACATGTTTTGAGTGACAGGGAGCCACAGCAGAGGGCTGAAAGAGCCACATGTGGTTCCAGAGCCACAGATTGCAGACCCCTGGTTTAGGAAAATGGACTTTGAAGGTTCTTGGTTCTGGTTTGCTGAGGGACTTCTGATAAACATGCTACAATATATCATTCAATAATATGATGATTTTTAAAAATGATACTTTGAGTTGTGAAAATTTAGTCCGCAATCCATTTTAGATTTGAATAGGTCTGTGCTAGTGTACACCAATAATGATAATTATAATCTTAAACAAACACCACAGGATGGGAAGAAGGCATCAGTCTTTTATGATTGGAGGAGGAAATCTTTGGGAGTGGCATAGTTAGCCTGGCTAATGGATGAAACTATGATACACAGTTTGGCTTCACACATTGCCCTAACCAACAGTTTTTTTTTAAAATCGTGACTAAACTCCAGTGTCTTCATTCACATAAAGCTCCAGCAATTGCAGTATGGAAAAATACAATCATACCTCATGCAGTTGGCCTGAGATACAATTCAGTATGCCATCCCTCTGTGTTTGCTTTTGTAATGTCAGGTACACCAAATATGTGGTGTAGGAAATGATGTTATTTCTGCTTGGCTGTGGGTAATGCTGTGAAGACCTCTAGTCAGAACATAATCATCGCAAAATTATTTTCTGTGCTTTTTATTTAAACAAAATTGTCACCATCAACTGGTGTATTCTGGATCTGCTGGGATTACAACTGGAATTCTTAGCTGGCATCCTGCTTGGAGTACTAGTGATACAATTCAAATTCATCTGTATGTCACTACATTGGAAAATTACTTCAGGAGACAGGCCATATTTAGTCAAATGGAGGTTTATTTCTTGGAACCCAAAGATATTTGAAATTATCCCAGAGAGCTTCATGTAGGATCTTGTAGAAGGCAGTTTAAGTATCGTTCATGTTCTTCTATTCCTGTCCTTTTCTTTTCCATGCCATCACAAAGACAATTCTGGAAATCTGTACTGCAATTTTGTAGGAGGGAGCAACTAGTACAGGGGTCAGCAACTCTGTGGCTCTTTCATCCCCTTGCAGCAGCTCCTTATCACCAGTTGGCTCCACAATTGATAGGGCTTTCAGTTAGGACAGGTAGAGGAAAAAGGATACCGCGCTAGGAGAAGACTTTATAGGGGGGAACCGGACTTCTGGTCATCTCCAGACTTGAACTGGGGATTGGGGTGGGGCTTCTGGTTAGGACCTTTGTGGCTCTTTTGAGTGTTTAAGGTTGCTGACCCCTGAACTAGTAGATAGAGATAGAGATCTGGTCTCTGTATTCAGTTCATAGCCTGCAGCTGTTCCATCTGCAAAGAGTTTTTCATCCTGTTATGTCTTATTTGGAGAATAAAAAAACATTGAGAATATACACCTCCCTTAACAGCATTTTTATCAGTTGCTTTGAAATTTTGAATGAAAGATGCCTATGCTTGTTCCGGCTGCCAGAAAAAGGAGATAAGAAAAATAATTGCTACCGAGGATATCAATTTCAGAAAGGAAATCTCTGTCCTGTTTTGTAATTAATGGACTTCTGTCTACCACCTGCAAAAAAGAATCAATGGGTGGACAAAGATTTTCTAACCCATCCATTAATGCTGTGTACAAATGTTTGTCTCCAATATCTACATGTAACGTGACAGCAGAATTAAATAAAACTGGATGACCTCTAATGGAGAGTATGAAACCCATGGCAAGACAAATACTGAGAGGAGTCTGGCTTTCATGGGCATGAAGGAGTTAATCCTGGCAGAGTTTTCATGTACGTCAGAGCAAGGTTTCTGCCTGTGCAGCACTTAGCCTGGATTGAAAATTCTTGTTCCTTTTTTGTTGTTAAGATTTCTTTGCGGTTGGCAATTCTCCTTTTTTTTTTAATTACCTCCACCCCACCCTCAAGAAAATGCACTAGGGAGGCAGTCATCTTTATCTTCCAGGGTTTATGTTAATCAAGTTTTTTTTATCAAAGCTTGAAAAATACTATTCTGGGGGTGGGGGAGGGGAGGAGGGAGTTACAATTTTTAATTCAAAGGAGAAAAATAAATATGCTTTTAATGAACATATCATATAAATGTCTAGTATCCTGTGGATCCCAAACATAAATTTTACTTGATTTAATTGAGGAGTTGTAGAGTGGTGAGGTTGTAAAAAAAATCAGATGTCATTAAGAAACAGATCTAAACATTCAATATGCATCTAATGATATAAAAATATCTGCATAACAGTGTTTAGGAATAGATAACCTAGTACTTTGGACTTCAGTTTCCTTAGTTCCTTGTCATTAGCCATGAACATAGATGGATGAAAACTGTTCAACATTGGACAAAGCTAGGACAAAGGTATTCATACGGCAATTATTTTCAGTTAATGTTTCCACTTGCAAAATGGTATGATTCAGCGGATTTACAGTTCTTTGTACAATATGCCATTTATTAATATTGGAGTTTCTTCTGTGGCTGATTTAAAAAAACAATCTCCAATTTTTGGTATCTCAGACTTCTTTGCAATCATCTGCTTTATTTTAGGATGGTGTATAAGAAATAATGAGCTTAATATTCACTGGATTGTTCTTTCTCCTATTTATTAGTGTCTTCTTTTCCAATAGGACCAGATCAATCCTTTAAAAAAGGCTGCCATGTTTTATTCTTAAAGCTATAGTTGATTTAATTTGTGGATCAGTTAATTGCACTAAAACTCTGAAATATCTCTCTGAAAAGTCTATTTAAATTTACCAAGGAAAGGATTCATGAAATAGGGTACCAGAAAAGGTGGGCACATTGACATACCCTTTATGTATAATTAAGCATTACACTTGCCTACAACTGTACAGTATAGCAAGGAAACTCATGTCTAGAGGAACAAAAGGAATGACCAGTCAAATTAATGATCGCTGGCCAGCTTCTAGTGGATCATGATACTTGAGGCCTCACTAGGTACATCTTGTGTACCTAAAGAAGATTCCATGCATATCACAAATTAATTATTGCCAAAAACCCGTGTAAGATAGTCTGGGTTTGCACTTGTGTTGTAAATTCAGAATGCATTAGTGAAGCAGAGATGTGGAACGGACAAACCGTGATTCTAAGGCTGCAGGCAGTCCATGGCCTACTTTCAAAATCCTCTGAGGGTTAAGTTTAGATTTTTTAATATGAGATACCTGTCCCATTTCCCATGCTTGCTGCATAGTGTCAAAAAGACAAAGAGAAAAAGAGGTATTTGGCAGGGAGAAAAAGAGCTTTCTTCATCTACTTCAGCCCTGAGGAACTCAGCTCACCCCTGCTTAAAAATCAAAACAAAGAAATAATCACAAAATGGCGTACATATATGTATGAAAATGAAATAAGAGATACCTTTTTCTGGTTTTCATTCAAGTAAGAAGTAGAAGCATTCTCCTATATTTAGCTACTGGAGGTAAGGGAACTGCCCATCCTGTTTTATGCAGGAGTATCTATTTTTAGGGTCTTAAAGAAAAAGTGATGCTAAATATGGATTCAAGCTGCCACCTGGAGGATTCCAGATGTGTTGGCAGCTATTTTCATCACTATCTGGTGTTCAACAGTTTTAACTGATGGAGAGAAGCGTAGTTGGGAGAATGAGAATGCATTCAGGGTTTCTGAAAATCTTGTTGCTGTATCAAATCTTGTTGCTGTATTATTAACTAGAAACTGATTTATGAAGATGTGTTTCTGTATTATTGCATTGTTGGGTTGATCTAGTTTTTTAGGAGCCTTTCATTACTCATGAAAGTGAATGCAAGAATGATTTTTTTTCTGGAAAAATGATCCTGGACTCTTACAATGTTTCTCTAATACATGTTTCATATTACATATTCAAGAGTGGCACTGATGGAGACAGATAGAGCAGTTACTTTCATAAATAATTATTTGTTGCCCATCATTATATTCAAGTTGCCTTCCAAATTTCAGTTGAATATTTTTGTTTTCTTTTGCTTGTGTTCAGTGTCTTTTACAAACTGGCCTTGAAAAATGTCTGAAGATTTAAGTTTATACAAATGCAGTATCTGGATTGCTGTGAAGAGGTTAGCTCCATGTCACATGAAATATATATTTTTATGTTTTGTTGCTATTTTGCATATAGATACCTCAATTTTTCATTCTTTTAAAAGAGGCATGTTGGTTAGAAAGACTTCAAGGAATGGCTGCAGATTAGCAATATAATTTTTTCATAAAGATAGGTATTCAGCAAAACTAATATATTAATGTGCTGTATGTATGTATACGTAAACAAACATACATAAACTGTAATAACATTGATTTCTACTCTGCAAAATACAGCACATGTGCATATTCCACTCATGTATGGAAATAAATCTGTAACTCTCCCCTTCATCTTTTGTTATATCTTGCATTAAATCCAGTACTCTCCCCACATTTTATTTACAGTTCTTCTCATATTTTATTTAAAACTGAGTGTTAATTTTCCTGCTCTAGATACCAAAGATGAAATATGTACATTTATATGCTGGATTAGGCAATACCACCATATTTTCACCTTTCTCACATTTTAAAAGATCTCTGAAGTGTATAAATCGGCAGTAAAGAATGTCAGTATTTTAAACTTGATTGCAACAACTGCTAAGGAAGACATGGAATGCCAGATAGTGAGCTATTGCAATTAGAATTTTTTAACAGGTTCTTATTAAGCTGTATTTGAATCACTGCCATTGAAAAATCCGGGACTGAGTAAAAAGCAAACACTGAATTCAAATTAATCCAATTTAATTCAGCTCAAATGAAGAGTACCAAATCTAGCTTTCAAATTTTACCAGTGCAAATAGAATCTGGCTATAAGAGAAATACACAGCTTTTCCTTACAATTGAGTCTATAGAAAACTTTCTTATGAATTTGAATTAACTGATTTTAGACAAGTTGTGTATTACTAGTCTAGAAATGGAAAAGCAATGGAAATGTTGGTGGTGGGTTAACAGAATATCTGCCTGGATTCACATATGAACTGTGGCTTAACCATGATTTAATATACAAATCACAACTGGCCAGAGTCATGCCTTGTGTTCAGCTAGAACTAAGCAAATCATCTTAATGTGCTTAGTAACAAGACCCATGGCCTCTTTTGTAGAGCAAATCAACTATAATAGAAAAGCTGAAACTCTACCAACTACTTTTCTCCTTGAAATAACTCTGTAACTGCTGCCTTCTTTCAAATGAAATTTTAGATATTTTGTCATGTAATAAATATGGAGTTAAAATCAAGGGATGATTCTACATATATAAGCAAAAATCTTCTTATCCCATGAAATGTGTATATTAATAAAGGTCATGGAATGTGGAATTTTGGACTAAGGTACTAGTGTATCATGTAACACAAATTTCACCATAAAAAAGAAAGGAATCAAAATTCTGTTTATTAATAATTATTTATTTTTGCTTCAAGTTTTGTGCCCTTGTTGATTCAACAATGAAATCTGCAATTTGGTCCTTTAGTTGACCAAACTGGATGCTGATTAAGAAACAGACCACTTGTCCTATTTGCTAACATGCTCTCTCTCACTTAAGTGTTTAGACATACAGAGAAAGAACATGTGTGCATATGCCTTTAACATTTGCAGTTTACATTCAGTTGGGTAAAAGAATTAGTAAAGATAGGCTAAAGGCTGCAAAGGGCTTCTAATATATAATGGATTAAAAGAAACCTTCGAAATTACATTTCTTTCTTGCTTTTTTTTTTTGTAAACCATAATATAAATGATTTCACACAATGTTGTTTTCACTATTCCCCCCCACCCCCCAATAAAAGCAACAATAGATAGAAGGCTGCTTGTTCTTAAAATGTACTAAAATGATTTGCAATCTCCTGTGTTATCTCAGTATCTTTCTCTGACTTGGTAATACTAAAATATGGACTGGATGAAGAAGTAGAATATGAGCTCCTGATGGATGAAAAGCTAATTATGCCTTCCTTTTATATATAGTGTCTGGTGCAATGAAGTGCTTTGCATTTTTGTAGATGTGTTAAGACAAGAAGCAGGTTAAATTTTATGCTGGCATCCAATCAAATATTGTGGAAAATCTAATGATATTTGGGACACAGGCACATGGAAGTTCTCTGGGCTCAATATTTATTTATACAATTGTCTGGTATACTATAGTTTCTCCAAAGATATTCTTGCTTCTGAATAATACAACCAACCTCCAATTCTTACTAGAAATAGTATTTTCCAATTTCTATTAGCTCACTTCATTTCAAGTCTATTAATGAACAATGATTTTGCTTTCTTGGAAAAAAAAAGGGAAGATGTTGGTAATATTTAAGGAGAATGTCTTTCATTTTTCATGAGTAAATGACACTGAATGGCACGAATTCGATTCTTTGCTGGTGCAAATTCAGGCTGAAGCTTCAGTGTAGATTCATACCATCGCATTGCCTTCTCAAACTCCTCCTGTAGGAATCCAAGATCCAAAATGATCAGCATTCAAAGTAACTTATATCTTACAATGGCATATACCATACTTCGTTAAGTTATTAGGGATAGAGTGCTGAATCTTAAAAGTATCTTCAAGTATTGCAATATTAAGCCCAGGCAAATGAACAGAACAAAAAAGATTTTCTTTTTTTTAATAGAATATTTTTTCCCTGTCATGGTAGAAGATTATATGAATTTTCTTGCAATAGAATAATCTGTAATATTTCAGTGCAAAACACTATAAAGGTTCAACTGCAAAATACAATATTGTTACTGAAATGTTTAGGCCTCAATTGTGCAAGTATTAATACTCATTACTTTATTAGAAACATATTCTGTCTTTCCTTCAGCAGCCCAATATGGCTAATTAACCATTATGTTATAACTTAGTGCTAGTGAACAAACTTATTTAGCTCTTAAGCTTAAATATTTGTTCTCCCTTTTCTTGGTCAAAACCCAAACTGTATACCCTTCTACTTCCTCAATTAAACTTCCACTTTCTCATTTAAATTAAACCCTATTTATTATTATGCCCAAACTGGGAAGAAATATCTACTGACCCATACCTAGTTTTAGTAGGCATCTGTGAATGTGCATGTAAGAGATTCTGCACTTGCACATTAGTGCTACTGGAATATTCCACAGTTCAAGTACTTTTGGTGGGAGTCCTATTGTCACACATTTATACAGCTAGATGTGGGTCCTTCTTCCTTCCCATTTCAAAATAGCAATGGCAAAACCAAGGGAGTGAAAAGCAATTACACAATTAAAATTGTGAGGTTATGTGAATTCACAGATGACCACCAGAAGAACCGCAGTTACAAACAGGTAGCTAATTCTTCATTATGTTCTCTATGAATGAAGCCAGTGATGCCAAGACTGTTCTGCTGCCTGCCTCTGGGAATCAAAATTATGGCTTTATGAATGGAGAAGGCTGTGTCCACCGAGGCAGCCCTGCAAAGCGCAAGATGTCTTAGGCACAACAGAAGCAGCTTTCGATATTCCTTGATCGTGCATCTGAACCAATTTGTATCATAATCTGCTGGGCTGAAACTGGGATGAACCTGGTTCAATCAGGGTTGAAACCAGCATTCCTTTCCCATATTCTCTATGGCAAAGGAAGAGGCATATATCCTTTAGGAACAGTGCTGACTGATGACACCAGAAGATTATGTCTATCATGCCTCCAGGAATTACAGAAAAGTCAGTGTTGCCAAGATTGTGGCTCAACCATATAAAACACATTAAGAGAAGCATGATTATAAATGCCAGTAATACGATTCTTTATTCTAAGAGACTGCATATCATATTGGGATCCCCTGCAAATTGAGAGTTTGTGTAACTTATGAAAAATTTAAACAGTTAGGTTTTGGTCTTAAAAAGAACAGCCTAGGGGACAAGTGAAGATTCATAATTCAAATCCAAGAAAAAAGACCATATGGATGCTGAGAACAATTCATCCTTTTCCCAAATTAAAGCATGGGTGAGAAACCCAGAGCAAAGTTCCAAAAGTTCTGCATAGGCAAATGTTATATTAAGAGACGGGGTACAATTAAATTTACTGAAAACTTTCAAGATGGAAACATTAAAAAAAGAAAAAAATCTTTTACAAACTGCTATTGTGTGCTGCGGTCTCCTGTTTTTAAACTTCTCTATCACTGAGACTCAAGATGCTATAAAAAGATATGATTCAGAATTTAGCAATTATTTACTCACCATTGCTACATAAACATTAGCCAAAGTGAAATGATTGACGACAAAATGTGGGGCGATTTCGACTGCCATTGTAGCCACAATGATAGCATCATTCCAAAGCTTTGCATTGTGGAAGATGTTTGCTAAACTTATGAGAGGCACATCCTGAAAAGTAGAACAAATCCAGTGAGAGGTAAATAGTTTTTTTTAAAAATCAAGTTATTTAAAATAACAGGTATTTAAAGAATCAGCAGTGTATTTATGATCCTGATAAACAGATTTTCATCAATAAGGGAGAAAAGTCAGCTGTTCCAATGCGAAAGTTCTCCTGTCTTATTTCACCAACAAAGTGTCTATGGAAAAAATTCTCCAATTATTACCAATCAATTAAATCGAAGATATGAGGATACATTTTTTAATAAATGACACTTGAAAAATGAGTTCATTCCTACATAATAGATAGATCTTAAACTTGTTCCATCTTGTTAGGGAAGTAGGATTATAGTTCATTCAAAATTTGTTCTGTCTATTGTAAACCTAAAACACAGACTAAGACTGGACATTCACTTGCAGGGGTCTGCCCCTACCCCACTGCAATGCATTCAGCTCCAATTTGTACTCTGAATTCCTATGGTTACTTTTTATTTGGTGCAGAAATAGAACAACCAGAAAACTACCCTGCTTTTGTGAATGAAATATCTCCGCACTCCCATTCTCATTTATATATTTTATCAAAGTATTGATGACAGACTATATAAAGTTGACTATTCCTTAATTAATCTATATGAGCATCATTCTAAAATCCTTAAAATTAGTGAAGGCATATATATTGCTAAACATAAAATGAAAACCGTATTCACAGACATATTGTCTCCAGTATTATTTATTACACCCACCTTCATGTAATATGGTGTGTGATGTAAGGCTTGCCGCAGGCAATCAATTGCTTTCTTCCCTTGACCTTTTACTCTCCAGTAAAGAGCTGCCATGCTGGAAAGGATCCAAGAAGTTTGATTCTGCCACAAAACACAAGAAAGAAGGAAACTGTCATGAGATATTTGACTACATTTGTTTCACTATTTTTCACTACCACTCCAGTCTTATTCAAATATCTAGAAACTCAGAACCTCTCTCTTAGTACGGTACAATTTGTATAGGGAGTCATACTGCCAGAGGATGTATGCTGAACTTTATTATGGTTACAAATAATTTAATTTTTATTTCAGGATAAAAACTTTGATTTTTGCTTAGCAGAGAAATACTGCCACTTTGTGGTGACTAAAAACCAATTCCTTAAGAATCTATTTTTGAACTAGTGGGTACATTTGGAATGTTGACACTATAGTGACGCCACTATCACAGAATGGTTCCTGAAGTACTAGAGCTTGTCCATCCAATCAATAGCTACTGAAGTGGGAAATAAAAAACACTGCTATACTAAAATGCAAACTGGTGACGATAAAGTAACTTCTCCAAGAACTTCAATACAAAGCAAAGGGAGTCCGAAACCAAATAGCAAGACATATTTTTCTGCACCAAACACAACAAAACACCATTTCACAAAAGGCAAGCAGAGAAATACATATATTGAGGCAAAACATCCAGCTACACCAAAGAGGAAGGTGAGACATGCATGCTGTTCACAGAAAAATCAAAGCATAAAACAGACAACAGACCAATATCAATAAATCTGCATATTCCATAAACACAGACCAGTGGAAAGACGTCCCCTCTATTGGCTGTCCCAATCTAGCCTATAGGATGTTCTGTACTTGTACTCTGCTCATTACACATTTCATAACAACAAAAAATCAACTTTTGATTTTCTAATAAATTTTCTTTGAAAAAATTGTGATGGTGTTGGAAAAAGATGCTTTGCTTTAAAGAATAAGAATTACTGTACATAATAGGTAGGTAGACTGATAAACAAAAGAAGGAAATCCCTGAAGGTTCTAAGGGAGGTTAAGAATCCTATTGTTCTGGGAGCCTTTCTCCAATGGAGTGTCTTGAAAGTAGTAAGATGATAATGGGCTGCAAGGCAGATAGGGAGCTTGGGATGGACATTAGTATATTGGTATTCTTTTCAGGACAAAGAACAGGTGATCTCCCTAAAAAACTGCATGGTTGTTTGAATTGCTTTGAGACTTTGACATACTCCAAAAAGGAAATAAAAATACGTCTATTAGAGACCAGTCTGAATCATTAATTCAGAAGCTGAAGAATTTGATCAGACTGAGTATTGGCCGACGTCAGGTGAGGAGCTACAGGTACAGAGTAAGTCACTGGATTCACAGTTAAAGCTAGGTAAAGTCCTGAGCCCAGCAATATACTGTAAATTATGAACAGAATATCTAAGCAACTCAACCCATCTACCTTAGAAGAAAGAAGTGTGACTCAATCAGTTAAGATGGTGGTAATGGTTTTAAATGAGAGGTGGCTTTTATGACTGGCTGTAACTGGCAAATTTCTCACCTATGACATTATTCTGTCTCTACATTGCTGCTGGTTTACCTAGAACCCACCCTTTGTACTCCCTTAATTCATGGTATAGTTGGGATGGATCTGAACTCCCTGGATGCCACACAGAGTTCTCAGCAGATATTTTTTCTTTGTGCCCTGGAAGAGAAACATTTGGTGCTACCTAGGATTGAATTAGCTCTTACTGGGAAACAACACTGTTGCTGGATTACCTAGAACCTTGGATTGAAAAAAAGACTATCCTTGAATCTCCCCGAATTTGAGATTTGTCTTTCTGTACACTTTTTCTAAACCAAGCTCTTATGCCTGTTTTCTATGCTGAAAGATTTATGATTGTAATAGAAGCTAGTTATGTGTGTGTAATTGACAGCACAAAACAGATCGTTTACTACCCCCACATCAAAGGAGTTGACTCCTTTAACTTCAGTCACTGAAACTGAGGAATTACACGTTGTAATTCAACTACTGAATGTACAGCTTCTCTGACCACATAATAGAATTTTTGAGTACCTCCAGCACCATCCTATAATGCCCTGAAGACTTTCTCGCAGACCAGAATAAAGTTGGTGTTGTTACCACCTTATTCCCTGGCTGAACTGTAAAATGAGCTACCAATCTGCAACTCAAGGGTGAAATGCTCCCGGTTCGGACCGGATTGACCAGCGATCCCAGCTGAGTAGCCTGATCCCTTTAAAAGCAATTTTTTTTACAGCCTCTTCAGCCGAAGAGGCTGTAGAAAAAATGCTTCTAAAGGATTCTGGCGATCCCAGCTGAGTTGCCTGATTCCTTTAAAAGCAATTTTTTTACAGCCTCTTCGGCCGTTAAAAAAAATAAATAGTTGGCCATGCTCACCCAGTCAATTACCCCCCCACCAAGCCATGCCCACAGAACCGGTAGTAACAAATTTTACATTTCACCCCTGCTACAACTCCAATAGTTACTGTTTAATTATGACAAATTTGTCAAGCATTTCAAGTTGATGTTTGAAGACCTAACAAAATAAGTTACAGCAAATGGTATATTAGAGAGCTACATAAGGAAAACTGGTCAATAGCTGATTATGTAAATGACATTGGGCTCTTAGCACAAGTCCTGGAATGGAATGAGGTGGCTCTGATGGATTATTCCCAGAAAGGATTTACAGATGAGATCCTAATATAATATAATATAACAACAGAGTTGGAAGGGACCTTGGAGGCCTTCTAGTCCAACCCCCTGCCCAGGCAGGAAACCCTACACCATCTCATACAGATGGTTATCCAACATTTTCTTAAAAATTTCCAGTGTTGGAGCATTCACAACTTCTGCAGGCAAGTCGTTCCACTTATTAATTGTTCTAACTGTCAGGAAATTTCTCCTTAGTTCTAAGTTGCTTCTTTCCTTGATCAGTTTCCACCCATTGCTTCTTGTTCTACCCTCAGGTGCTTTGGAGAACAGCCTGACTCCCTCTTCTTTGTGGCAGCCCCTGAGATATTGGAACACTGCTATCATGTCTCCCTAGTCCTTCTTTTTATTAAACTAGACATACCCAGTTCCTGCAACTGTTCTTCATATGTTTTAGCCTCCAGTCCCCTAATCATCTTTGTTGCTCTTCTCTGCACTCTTTCTAGAGTCTCAGCATCTTTTTTACATCGTGACCAAAACTGGATGCAATATTCCAAGTGTGGCCTTACCAAGGCATTATAAAGTGGCACTATCACTTCACGTGATCTTGATTCTATCCTCTGTTTATGCAGCCCAGAACTGTGTTGGCTTTTTAACAGCTGCTGCACACTGCTGGCTCATATCTAAATGGTTATCCACTAGGACTCCAAGATCCCTCTCACAGGTACTACTATTGAGCAAGGTACCACATATATGGTACCTGTGCATTTTGTTTTGCCTAAATGTAGAACCTTACTTTTTTCACTGTTGAATTTCATTTTGTTAGATAGCGCCCAATGTTCAAGTCTGTCAAGATCTTTCTGTAACTTGAGCCTATCTTCTGGAGTGTTGGCTATTCCTGCCAATTTGGTGTCATCTGCAAATTTGATGAGTTCCCATCTATCCCTCGTCCAAGTCATTGATGAAGATGTTGAAGAGTACTGGGCCTAAAACAGAGCCTTGGGGTACTCCACTGCATACTTCCCTCCATGTGGATGTAGTTCCATTGAGGACTACACATTGAGTGCGGTTGGTCAGCCAGTTACGAATCCATCTGGTGGTGGTGCTGTCTAACCCACATTTTTCTACTTTATCTAGTAGTAGGTTATGGTCTACTTTATCAAATGCTTTACTGAAGTCCAAGTAAATTATATCGACAGCATTCCTCTGGTCTACTAATTTTGTCATTTTGTCAAAGAATGCAATAAGATTAGTCTGGCATGATCTGTTTTTGACAAACCCATGTTGGCTTTTGGTTATTACTTTGTTTGCTTCTAGGTGTTCGGTGATTCGTTGCTTGATTATCTTTTCCAGAATCTTCCCCGGTATTGAGGTCAGGCTGATAGGTCTGTAGTTTCCTGGATCTGTTTTTTTTTTCCTTTTTTGAAGATGGGAACTACATCAGCTCTTTTCCAGTCCTCTGGCAGCTCCCCTGTGCTCCAGGATCTTTGAAAGATATAGATCAGTGGTTCTGAGATTTCATCTGCCAGTTCTTTCAGAACCCTGGGGTGTATTCCATCCGGTCCTGGTGATTTGAACTCTTCTAGTGTAGACAGGTGTTCACTTACCATTTTCTTCCCTATTTTAACTTGTGTTTCTAATCTGTTTTGACAAACCCATGTTGGCTTTTGGTTATTACTTTGTTTGCTTCTAGGTGTTCGGTGATTCGTTGCTTGATTATCTTTTCCAGAATCTTCCTGGTATTGAGGTCAGGCTGATAGGTCTGTAGTTTCCTGGATCTGTTTTTTTCCTTTTTGAAGATGGGAACTACATCAGCTCTTTTCCAGTCCTCTGGCAGCTCCCTGTGCTCCAGGATCTTTGAAAGATATAGTTCAGTGGTTCTGAGATCATCTGCCAGTTCCTTCAGAACCTTGGGGTGTAATCCATCCGTCCTGGTGATTTGAACTCGTCTAGGTAGACAGGTGTTCACTTACCATTTTCTTCCCTATTTTAACTTGTGTTTCTAATCTGTTTTTGTAGTGCTGTTTTTGATAGGTTGGATTGTTTTTCCTTTTTGAAGATGGGAACTACATCAGCTCTTTTCCAGTCCTCTGGCAGCTCCCTGTGCTCCAGGATCTTTGAAAGATATAGTTCAGTGGTTCTGAGATCATCTGCCAGTTCCTTCAGAACCTTGGGGTGTAATCCATCCGTCCTGGTGATTTGAACTCGTCTAGGTAGACAGGTGTTCACTTACCATTTTCTTCCCTATTTTAACTTGTGTTTCTAATCTGTTTTTGTAGTGCTGTTTTTGATAGGTTGGATTGTTTTTCCTTTTTGAAGATGGGAACTACATCAGCTCTTTTCCAGTCCTCTGGCAGCTCCCTGTGCTCCAGGATCTTTGAAAGATATAGTTCAGTGGTTCTGAGATCATCTGCCAGTTCCTTCAGAACCTTGGGGTGTAATCCATCCGTCCTGGTGATTTGAACTCGTCTAGGTAGACAGGTGTTCACTTACCATTTTCTTCCCTATTTTAACTTGTGTTTCTAATCTGTTTTTGTAGTGCTGTTTTTGATAGGTTGGATTGTTTTTCCTTTTTGAAGATGGGAACTACATCAGCTCTTTTCCAGTCCTCTGGCAGCTCCCTGTGCTCCAGGATCTTTGAAAGATATAGTTCAGTGGTTCTGAGATCATCTGCCAGTTCCTTCAGAACCTTGGGGTGTAATCCATCCGTCCTGGTGATTTGAACTCGTCTAGGTAGACAGGTGTTCACTTACCATTTTCTTCCCTATTTTAACTTGTGTTTCTAATCTGTTTTGACAAACCCATGTTGGCTTTTGGTTATTACTTTGTTTGCTTCTAGGTGTTCGGTGATTCGTTGCTTGATTATCTTTTCCAGAATCTTCCCGGTATTGAGGTCAGGCTGATAGGTCTGTAGTTTCCTGGATCTGTTTTTTTCCTTTTTGAAGATGGGAACTACATCAGCTCTTTTCCAGTCCTCTGGCAGCTCCCTGTGCTCCAGGATCTTTGAAAGATATAGTTCAGTGGTTCTGAGATCATCTGCCAGTTCCTTCAGAACCTTGGGGTGTAATCCATCCGTCCTGGTGATTTGAACTCGTC
Source organism: Ahaetulla prasina (assembly GCF_028640845.1). NCBI lineage: Eukaryota > Metazoa > Chordata > Lepidosauria > Squamata > Colubridae > Ahaetulla > Ahaetulla prasina. Next base: position 292,084,686 of record NC_080539.1, on the reverse strand, counting down.
TAGGTAGACAGGTGTTCACTTACCATTTTCTTCCCTATTTTAACTTGTGTTTCTAATCTGTTTTGACAAACCCATGTTGGCTTTTGGTTATTACTTTGTTTGCTTCTAGGTGTTCGGTGATTCGTTGCTTGATTATCTTTTCCAGAATCTTCCTGGTATTGAGGTCAGGCTGATAGGTCTGTAGTTTCCTGGATCTGTTTTTTTCCTTTTGTGTAAAGACAGATGCAAAATATGAGTTAAGTAGATCTGCTTTCTCCTGTTGCTTGTCATCTTCTTGCCACTTTCTCCCAGCAATGGGCCAATTGTTTCCTTGACTTTTTCTTGTTTTTAACATGTTGGAAGAAGCTTTTTGTTATTTTTACTTTTGTCGCTAGCCTTTGTTCATTGTGAGCCTTAGCTTTCCTCACTTCATCTTTACAGGCTCGGCTATTTGCTGATATTCTGCCTTAGTTATTTGCCCTCTTTCCACTTTTTATATTTGTCCTTTTGTCTTTCAATTTGTCAGATAGTTCTTTATGCATCCATGCTGGTTTCTTTTGAGATCTATTATTTTCTTCTTCATTGGTATTGTGCTAGACTGTGCTTTTATAATCTCACTTTTCAAAATTTCCCAAGCTTCTTGAGTTGTTTTCCCTGAGGATTCTCATCCATTGAATCCTTCTCAAGCTCTCTCTAAGTTTATTGAAATTAGCTCTTACTGGGAAACAACGCTGTTGCTAGATTACCTAGAACCTTGGATTGAAAAAAAGACTATCCTTGAATCTCCCTGAATTTGAGATTTGTCTTTCTGTACACTTTTTCTAAACCAAGCTCTTATGCCTGTTTTCTATGCTGAAAGCTTTTATGTTACTTTGGTGAAAGATTTATGATTGTAATAGAAGCTAGTTATGTGTGTGTAACTGACAGCACAAAACAGATCGTTTGCTACCCCCACATCAAAGGAGTTGACTCCTTTAACTTCAGTCACTGAAACTGAGGAATTACAAGTTGTAATTCAACTACTGAATGTACAGCTTCTCTGACCACGTAGCAGAATTTTTGAGTGCCTCCAGCACCATGCTATAATGCCCTGAAGACTTTCTCGCAGACTAGATTAAAGTTGGTGTTGTTACCACCTTATTCCCTGGTTGAACTGTAAAATGAGCTACCGATCTGCAACTCAAGGGTGAAATGCTCCCGGTTCGGACCGGATTGACCAGCGATCCCAGCTGAGTAGCCTGATCCCTTTAAAAGCAATTTTTTTTACAGCATCTTTGGCCGTTAAAAAAAAATATAGTTGGCCATGCTCACCCAGTCAATTACACACCACCAAGCCACACCCACAGAACCGGTAGTAACAGATTTTACATTTCATCCCTGCTGCAACTCCAATAGTTACTGTTTAATTATGACAAATTTGTCAAGCATTTCAAGTTGATGTTTGAAGACCTAACAAAATCAGTTACAGCAAATGGAGTATTAGAGAGCTACATAAGGAAAACCGGTCAATAGCTGATTATGTAAATGACATTGGGCTCTTAGCACAAGTCCTGGAATGGAATGAGGTGGCTCTGATGGATTATTCCCAGAAAGGATTTACAGATGAGATCCTAATATAATATAACAACAGAGTTGGAAGGGACCTTGGAGGCCTTCTAGTCCAACCCCCTGCCCAGGCAGGAAACCCTACACCATCTCAGACAGATGGTTATCCAACATTTTCTTAAAAATTTCCAGTGTTAGAGCATTCACAACTTCTGCAGGCAAGTCGTTCCACTTATTAATTGTTCTGTCAGGAAATTTCTCCTTAGTTCTAAGTTGCTTCTTTCCTTGATCAGTTTCCACCCATTGCTTCTTGTTCTACCCTCAGGTGCTTTGGAGAACAGCCTGACTCCCTCTTTTTTGTAGCAGCCCCTGAGATATTGGAACACAGCTATCATGTCTCCCCTAGTCCTTCTTTTTATTAAACTAGACATACCCAGTTCCTGCAACCGTTCTTCATATGTTTTAGCCTCCAGTCCCCTAATCATCTTCGTTGCTCTTCTCTGCACTCTTTCTAGAGTCTCAGCATCTTTTTTACATTGCGGTGACCAAAACTGAATGCAGTATTCCAAGTGTGGCCTTACCAAGGCATTATAAAGTGGCACTATCACTTCACGTGATCTTGATTCTATCCCTCTGTTTATGCAGCCCAGAACTGTGTTGGCTTTTTTAGCAGCTGCTGCACACTGCTGGCTCATATCTAAACAGCTATCCACTAGGACTCCAAGATCCCTCTCACAGGTACTACTATTGAGCAAGGTACCACATATATGGTACCTGTGCATTTTGGTTTTTTTGCCTAAATGTAGAACCTTACTTTTTTCACTGTTGAATTTCATTTTGTTAGATAGCGCCCAATGTTCAAGTCTGTCAAGATCTTTCTGTAACTTGAGCCTATCTTCTGGAGTGTTGGCTATTCCTGCCAGCTTGGTGTCATCTGCAAATTTGATGAGTTCCCCATCTATCCCCTCGTCCAAGTCATTGATGAAGATGTTGAAGAGTACTGGGCCTAAAACAGAGCCTTGGGGTACTCCACTGCATACTTCCCTCCATGTGGATGTAGTTCCATTGAGGACTACACATTGAGTGCGGTTGGTCAGCCAGTTACGAATCCATCTGGTGGTGGTGCTGTCTAACCCACATTTTTCTACTTTATCTAGTAGTAGGTTATGGTCTACTTTATCAAATGCTTTACTGAAGTCCAAGTAAATTATATCGACAGCATTCCTCTGGTCTACTAATTTTGTCATTTTGTCAAAGAATGCAATAAGATTAGTCTGGCGTGATCTGTTTTTGACAAACCCATGTTGGCTTTTGGTTATTACCTTGTTTGCTTCTAGGTATTCAGTGATTCATTGCTTATCTTTTCCAGAATCTTCCCCGGTATTGAGGTCAGGCTGATAGGTCTGTAGTTTCCTGGATCTGTTTTTTTCCCTTTTTTGAAGATGGGAACTACATCAGCTCTTTTCCAGTCCTCTGGCAGCTCCCCTGTGCTCCAGGATCTTTGAAAGATATAGTTCAGTGGTTCTGAGATCACGTCTGCCAGTTCCTTCAGAACCTTGGGGTGTAATCCATCCGGTCCTGGTGATTTGAACTCGTCTAGGGTAGACAGGTGTTCACTTACCATTTTCTTCCCTATTTTAACTTGTGTTTCTAATCTGTTTTTTGTAGTGCTGTTTTTGATAGGTTGGATTGTTTTTTCCTTTTGTGTAAAGACAGATGCAAAAAATGAGTTAAGTAGATCTGCTTTCTCCCTGTTGCTTGTCATCTTCTTGCCACTTTCTCCCAGCAATGGGCCAATTGTTTCCTTGACTTTTTTCTTGTTTTTAACATGTTGGAAGAAGCTTTTTTTGTTATTTTTTACTTTTGTCGCTAGCCTTTGTTCATTGTGAGCCTTAGCTTTCCTCACTTCATCTTTACAGGCTCGGGCTGTTGCTGATATTCTGCCTTAGTTATTTGCCCTCTTTCCACTTTTTATATTTGTCCTTTTGTCTTTCAATTTGTCAGATAGTTCTTTATGCATCCATGCTGGTTTCTTTTGAGATCTATTATTTTCTTCTTCATTGGTATTGTGTTAGACTGTGCTTTTATAATCTCACTTTTCAAAATTTCCCAAGCTTCTTGAGTTGTTTTCCCCCTGAGGATTCTCATCCATTGAATCCTTCTCAAGCTCTCTCTAAGTTTATTGAAATTAGCTCTCTTAAAGTCCAAGACTCTAGTTTGACTTTGTTCTACTACTTGTATTTGCTTAATGTCGAATTCCAATATTGTGTGGTCACTTGCCCCAAGGTTCCTGCAGCTGCAGCTGACTGAATCGAGATGCCGGCATCCACAGCCACTCCGCCTTGGAGGGATTGAGCTTGAGCCTGTTTCTCCCCATCCAGACCCGTGACGGCTTCCAAACACCGGGACAGCACTTGACAACTTCATTGGGGTGACCTGGGGTGGAGAAGTACAGCTGAGTGTCATCAGCGTACTGATGGTACTTCACCCCAAAGCCACTGATGATCTCACCCAACGGCTTCATGTAGATGTTGAACAGAAGGCGAGAATCGACCCCGCGGCACCCCACAAGTGAGGGCCCTCGCGGTCGACCTCTGCCCCTGTCAACACCGTCTGCGACGGTCGGAGAGATAGGAGGAGAACCACCGATAAACGGTGCCTCCCACTCCCAATCCCCAACCGGCGCAGCAAGATACCATGGTCGATGGTATCAAAAGCCGCTGAGAGGTCTAATAGGACCAGGGCAGAGGAATAACCCTGTCCCTGGCCCTCCAGAGATCATCCACCAATGCGACCAAAGCTGTCTCCGTGCTGTAACCGGGTCGGAAGCCGGACTGGAACGGGTCTAGATAGACGGATTCTTCCAGGTATTGGGGTAGCTGGCGCCACAGCACTCTCTACAACCTTCGCAACAAAGCGAAGGTTGGAGACTGGCCGATAATTTCCCAAAATAGCCGGGTCCAAAGAGGGCTTCTTAAGGAGGGTCTCACCACCGCCTCTTTCAAGGCGGCAGGAAAACCCTTCCAACAAAGAAGCATTTATAATCCTCTGAGCCAGCCTCGTGTCACCTCCTGAGTGGCCAGCACCAGCCAGGAAGGACACGGATCCAATAAACATGTAGTGGTGCGGAGCCTCCCAACAACCTGTCCACGTCCTCGGAGCCACAGGGTCAAATTCATCCCAAAGCGGACTCAACAAGACGTGCCTCCTCTCCTCGCTTGGATCATCCCAATTTCGGTCCAGACCATCCCGAGCTGAGCGATTTTGTCGTATAGATAACCACTAAACTCCTCGGCACCTCCTGTAAGGGTCATCCCGCACCTCCTGATGAAGGAGGAGCGGGTCACCAAACAGGGCGGCCGGGCGGTTATCTGCCGACGCAATGAGGGTGGGCGTGGGGCGCCTCGCCTCCTCATTGCCACTAGGTAGGTCCTAGAATAGGACCTAACTAGTGTCCGATCAGCATCGGAACGACTGGACCTCCAAGTGCTCTCTAGGCGTCTTCTCCGGCGTTTCATCTCTCTCAGCCCCTCGGAGAACCAAGGGGCCGGACGAGATCTGCGCCGGGTCAGAGGCCGCAAAGGCACGACACGGTCCAAGGCCCCAGCCGCGGCCTGTTCCCAGGCCGCAACTAGTTCCTCAGTCGTGCCGTGGGCCAGATCCTCAGGGAATGGCCCAAGCTCCGTCAGGAACCTCTCAGGGTCCATCAGGCGCCTGGGACGGAACCAACGTGTAGGTTCCGTCTCCCTGCGATGGTGGGTGGCGGTTCGGAAGTCTAGGCGAAGGAGAAAATGATCGGACCATGACATTGGTTCTGTTACTAAATCGTCTAGTATCAGATCATTTAACCACTGACCAGAGATATAAATCAGATCCAGCGTGCCTCCCCCCATGTGCGTAGGGCCATCATTTACTCGAATCAGGTCCAAGGCCGTCATGGAAGCCTGGAACTCCCGAGCTGCAGTCGATGATAAGCCAGCTGATGGCAAGTTGAAATCCCCCATAACTATAAGTCTGGGGGTCTCAACTGCCACAGTGGCAAATAACTCCAGCAGCTCGGGCAGGGCTGTGGTCACGCAGCAAGGAGCCAGGTACGTGATCAACAAGCCCAACTGATTCCTATGGCCCCACCTCACATAGAGGGATGTGCAGACTTCCAGTTAAAAATACAAACTTCAATGATGTTTTCAGATTGATATTAGGAAGTTGATAAGCTACCACCACATCATCCCTGTCCTATTTATCTGGCTCCTGGATCAAGATCTCAGTGAGGTAGATATACTCTCTTTCAGAATCTGAAGTTAGAACTCTGCAAAATTTTGCACATCCATAAAAAATATTCCAGGTGGGAATTCATTCATCCTTTCACTTCACTCACAGCCATTCCTATATTTGTCAAGAAAAAAATCAGGAGAATTGAGGCTTCCAATGACTACAATGCTCTCAGCTGGTTCACTATTTTGAATTGGTTGCTAGGTCTTCTAAGGAAGCCTGTCAAGCAGCCTTGTGTGGCCTGCTGGTGTTTTTAAAAATTCAATAAATTCACCATGGTTGCTGCCTTGAAAGACAGGCTGGTAAATCCCTCCAATGCCTCCTGCTCTCACCAATGCCACTAGCTCCAGCACTGCTACTGGTTTGCTCACCACCAAACAACTGGTCACCAAATAGCATACCCGATTTTCCTTGACAGCTCACAATTATTCTCAAATTATCAATATAGTCCTTCACAAGTTGTATGGGCATGATCTAAGACATCTCCAAATTTTCAAAAAACTCAAAAGGAACCTATGATATAACTGGTATGGTTATGAGAAAGCAAAAGGCAAACTGTTGTTTTGCGTTTTGTATAGTCATTCTGAATAGATGGAAATCCGTTTTGTATCATGCAGAATCACCGTGTCATTCTGATACCTGATAAATGGCATTTGGAGAGACTTGGTACCCCTTGAAACTTGAAGGCATTTACTGAAAGAAGCTCAAAATCCTGTTTTGAGTTCCAACTGAGTACAGGTATTCCTTGCTTAATGAGCATTTGTATAATGACTGATCAAAGTTATGATTGCACTAAGTAGTACTTATTGGTTATGGCCATTGCAATGCCCCTGTGATGTGATCGTAATTTGGATGCTTGGCAGCCTGCCCATATTTATAACAGTTCAATTCCCCTTCATCCACTTATATCTCTCCCATTTTTGCCTTTTTGGTCACCTTACACTCTGCCATCCCTACTGCTATGCATTTTCAGTGGGGTCCTTTGTTCTTTAAAAGTAGCACACGCCTATTCTTGACTATTACAAACATAGGAAAGTACTTCAATTAACTGGAAGGGAAATGGGCCTGAAGGACTTATGTTATTTATTGATTTCAGCTAGGATACTCCCTGAAGCTTAAACCCTCAGTGTGTGGTGGTGGGCAGTGGTTAAATGGAGGAATAATGTTAGGGATCAATCTGAGCCTTCAAATTCAGACCAGTCTGAACCTCAGCTTGCGTCATACAAATTGGCTGAAGAGACCATACCTGAGGAGACACAGGTGAAAGCTGAGGCTTAGACTTTTTAAACTTTTCAGCTTTTCAATCTAAGTTAGAGATTTAGAGACTTAGAGTGCAGTGGTGCAGGGGTTAGAATGTATTGCAGGTTAGTTCTGCTGACTGCCAGGAGTTCAATCCTGACCAGCTCAAGGTTGACTCAGCCTTCCATTCTTCTGAGGTGGGTAAAATGAGGACCCAGATTGTTGGTGGCAATATGCTGACTCTGTAAACCATTTAGAGAGGGTTGTAAAGTACTGTGAAGCAGTATGTAAGTCTAAGGGCTATTGCTATTATTAAGTGCTAAGTTAAGCAAAGTCCGAGATCCAGCAACATCTTGAAAATTAAGAACAAAGGAACAAACTATCACTTGAACAAAGCATGACTCCATCAATCATTCAAGCTAAGACGTAGTTTTAGTGATTGGCTCTCTGTGGGAATGGTACATAACAGTCAAAATTCTTTCCTATGACTCTATTCTATTGTTGGCTTACCTGAAACTTTGAAATGAAACCCCAATCTTCCTGAATTCAAAACTGGTTGCTCCAAAGTCTTTGGTAAAGTAAGATAGACCTATTTTCTGCCCAGAAAGCTTTGAGTTTATAGTGAGCTTTGTATTATTTTGGGGAAAGATTAATGAATGCAAAAAATATATTGAGTTTGTTATCAGCTGTCAGTTCTTTTGGAGTAATATATATCATGTTAATGTAATTGTTCTCACTTTCTTCTAAACACTTCCTTACTTGTTTGATGCATTATCTTTGAATCTTCTGAAGTACATTAATATTTTTTCTGAAAATCTATTACCGTATTTTTGGGAGTATAAGATACACTTTTTCCCTCTAAAAGAGGGTGAAAATTTGGGTGCGTCTTATACATCTAATGTAGACTCGCCCACCCACGGGCCCCCACCCTTCGGTCTCCGAAGGGGAGCTTTTGGAGGCTGCAAACTCAGCCTCTCAAACGGAGTTTTTGGAGGGTAAAAAAGCAAGGCACAGAGGCGAAAATGGCAACCTGGAACAGCTACTGCCTTGTCAGACGGGTTCCACGCTTCTCTTGCTGTACTCACTGGAGCGCCCTGCAATGATCAGCTGCATTTTTGAAGCTGCATATCTGCGCGCAACGAGGCAGCGCACGCTCACAACCAACAAACCTGATGCTAAAATTCACCTCTGGGAACAGCTGATTGGGGGTATTTCGGGAGGCTGATCCACCTGCCAATTAGCTGCTGGTCCTGAATTAGGCTAATGTGCTGAAGCTGACCAGGCTGTTTGCTAGGATGCTAGCCAGATGAATGGATGCTGGTGGGCAGAGGCAGATTTTTTTTTTTCTTATTTTCCTCCTCAAACACTAAGGTGCATCTTCTACTCCAGAGCGTCTTATACTCCGAAAAATATGGTAATTAATCAAGCATTCTGATTAGTCCATGAAGCCTGGCTTTTGGTACATTTTATACATTTAAAAATATAATGCCCTCATATAACAATGGAATCAACAATTAAAGCATGCTGTATGCAGTTTGCCTCCACAGCACAGCACTAACTCTACAACCACAGCACTAAATCCACAAACATCAAAAATGAATTCACTTCAGCACATATGATGAACAATGTAACAGCAGCAAAATGACGCTTCAAACATTGGGCTTGAAAGCTTTTTAAAATGTATATGCACACTGCACATTTTTTTTTTCATTTGGCAATCTGTCTGCAAAGCTCAACTAACACAGTAATATAGTTTCTCATTTGGCAACCTGAAGGCTCAAAAGTGTAGCTTTTACAAGTGTAACTGTAATACACATGCACTGTGCACATTTCATATTCCATTTCAGAACATCCTTGACTATTACCAAGATGACCATATTTGCTGCCAGAACATAATGTAGTAGCAAGTCGCTTTGAGAACTTAATTTGGATTGTAAAACCTAGTATCAAGAAGGCGTTTTAGTTCTAACTGAAGTTTTCACTGAAGGCTTCCAATTTCCAGTTTCATCAATGGTTTTCCTAAGCTTCAGGAAAACTGAAGACTTACCTGATGCACTTTGCACATGAAGAGGACATTTTGTAACTTAAAGGTAGAATTGCAGGTACATACAATTTTAAGTGTTTATGTGTAGATGGATGTTTTGAGGTATTTTTATAAGGTTTATAAGTTTTTATAAGTCTGCAGGGATAGCATGCAAGTTAAGTAAAATATATTTTTGTTATTTCAAATGCATGCAGCTACCTTTTCAAGTACTTTGGCAATTCGAGTACCAACTTGTTCTAAAGACTGTGGTGGATATCGGTCTTTTCCAAGATTCTGCAGTACCTGTGAATCACGAAAAAACAAACATTCTGATATAATTTCTATCAAATTGGCCTGACAGAAAGAGATACAACTTCTTTCCTTCTTAAAGGCAGAGTCCAGTATTCTTGCAGATTTCTATTCTGCAATTAATACACATTGTTAAAAAATTACTATTTCCAAATCTGCGCATATAAATTTTTTTAAGAATGTTTTAGTTCAATAATTAAGATTTACAAATCTGGAAACTTCAAATTAGAAGACTTTAAGAAACTCATGAGCAGATCCCATGATAAAATCAATTAACCTTGGTGAATTTTTCAGAAATCAGATAAATCTTTATCTAAACTTGGGTACCCATTTTTATGGAACTGTTATTCACAAAATAATTTTATTCTTTCCTCACTTGCCCAGTATAATGTTCTCTGCAAACTAAATTCTCCAAAGTCATCGGTTTCATGCCTAAAAATAGGAAAGTTAAACAAATATTTGTTCCATGAAATCTGATGATGCAATCTGATTTTCCAAAAATCTCATGTGCACATGCTTGTGAGCAACTAGTGGCGCAGAATTAAAAAATTGTTAACCATAGTGAACATTTATCTAGAAAAAGACTTGTAGATTCCTATCAGCTGAACTTCGTATGGATGTACTGAAATCAGCAACTCGTGAATAAATCAAATAATACTGATTTCAAGTGAGTCTGTTCTAAGCATGTGGTTTTTAGATTGATCCCAAGCCCATATGAGAACACAACCCTACCTCTTTCAGTTGACTCTCTCCCATGTAATGAAGACTAGCTCGATTGGCAACACCATGGAGGTGATCCAATGTATGCATGCTGGCAGGCAGGTTGGCATTGCAGAGAGGCTCCATGGCGGGCTCTTGCAGGGGAGTGGCAAAATCAATGTGCTCTGTGATGCTACAAGAGACCGAGAATTGTTAAGATATTAAAGGAAACAAATAGATCTACGTATCTAAATGAATATATGAAACCAATTCTAACTGAGATTTATTTCAGAGGCTTTATACCTGACTCACATTTTGCAAAAGATTTTTAATGTTTCTATCATATTGAAAAATTCCCTTACGCAAAAAAGTTTATGTGAACAACATGCGATTAACTCTAGTACTGTGTTTTCTTAAAGAATTCTGAAATTATACTAGAGGAAGAAAACAATGAAAAGTTTTTCTAACAGTGAACTGTTAAGGGGAAGGGAAAGACTGCTATACATGAATTGGATTCTGTATAGTTTCCACTTCCTAAGCTACCCTTGGGTTTTTCTGGTAATCAAACTTCCCATTCAAATACCAAGAATATTGAATGCTGTTTAGTTATGGCCAGCTAAGTGTTGCTACAAAACCGGATGGATTAACAGCAATGTCTGAATCCAAGAACATTGTACTTTTTAGCATAATGCTCTGCTTTCTAAAGTAGGATGGATTTCCAGTGGGTGAACAAGATGTTCCAGACTTAATATGGTTTGCTGGAGTATGACAACCTTACTGCTCACTTATTACTGCATTACATTTATTAAGCTTTTATGCTTCCTCCACAAATATCTAGCATATTTTAGTAGAAAGACATACTTGATTTAAAAACTGTATTCCACCAGAGGCAGCTTCCTAATATGGTTCCACAGAGGCCATCTGGGGAATGTCATTTTTGCATTTACCCACCAAATTTAATGATAATATATACAAATGCTTACCTGTAGATAAAACAAATTAAGCAAACAATAAATGCTAGTTGAGCAGAACATTACTCTATCTTTTTCCTTCCAATAGATGTAAGTAAAGAGAGAAATCCACACATTTTGGACTCTGGGCAGCTCCCTATGACTGCTAAATTGTGGACTAACTCTGCGTAAGAAACATAAGCGAGTGCAGAGTCAAAGATGATAAATCTGATCTAATCTGAAGTTAGCGAACCTTCGTATCCAAGAATGTCTGTATTGTTAGGTTTCAGATTTAGCCTACTGAGGCACATCTCCTGTTTTCCCTGGAGCTGAAATATGTAACTGAGTGACATCAGCATACTGATAATACTTGGTTCAATGCTTTACAGCTACGTCAGGGCAGTAGTGGTGTTCACTTACCTTCACTACCAGTTCTGAGTGCTTGCGCGTGCCACCTCTACACATGCAGAGTCTTCTGCACATGCGCAGAGCATCCGTGATGACGTCCGGGCGGGTGGGCGGAACCTCCCGCTGCTACCGATTCGCTTGAATCGGGTACAACCAGTAGAATCCCACCACTGCCTCAGGGACTTCATATTAAAATAGGACTGTATCAAAACTGAAGCACTGGACAATTATGGTAATACTTAATCTTAGGACAAAGTTAAGAGTGGTACACCACAAATATAAATCTAAACCATATTTTCTTGGATTGTCATAACTGATTCAAAATAGATCTGAAATTACAATTCCTCCTGCATCCCTTCTGTATCACCTTGCAAATTTTATAATCTCACTTATTTTTTTTGTCTCATTTGGAGAGATATTCCCGTAAATATTTAGACTTTGTTTTGGACATGACTAAATTACTGCTCACCCTTAACTTTCACTTATTTCTGAAGCCATTAAGAAATAAGTCATGATATTCTGCAAGACAATGCATAATGCTGGAGATGACATGTCTGACATTAGAACCAAGACACTCACAGAAGCTCAGACCTCTGTGGATTATTAGCTCCAATAATAGCATTATCAAATAAGTGAAACAATATAATATAGTCACAATTGGTGTACCAGCCCATTAAGATGAATATTTTAAGTTATACATATCTGTCCCAGTTATGTACTGACTTAATTTTGTTTATAGCAAAAATACTCACTCAATATTTTTAGCAGAAACAGCTAGCCATGTGCTGGCTACAGTAGTAAGGTCCATCCTGCGGAACTTAATGCACTCATCAGGACTTGGCCAGCCCAAGCTGCGATAGTCTTTCTTTCTTCCTGCAAAGAAGCAAGACAACCTTTTGAAAAAAAGAAGAAGAACCATTTCAATTTTTAAAATAATTTTTCTATGCATAATGGGAAGTTCAATGATTGGAATCGTACAAACTACCTGATACCATATCAGGAACAAAAAAAAGATATTGACTGTGAACCAAACAAACAGAAAAGCATTTTAAAAGGTTGTATTTTATGCATGTGTAAGAAAGAAACATGCACTTTGCTTTATACTAAAAGCAAAATATGTCTGAATCATTCTGGGTGGGACTTGGTCCTTCCAAAATGGCACCAAAATAATTTAGTTCAATCCAGGTTTCAGTTAAATAAAATCCGTGCTAATATTAAGAGGCAAAAAAGATATAGGGTTTGACAAGGATGGTGTTCCTCATCCCTCTTTCCCATTCTCAGTAAGGTCTAATGCACCAGCTTCTGAATTTATTTTATTCACATTTAATTTATATAGTTGCCCATTTCATCAGAAGTCACTTTGGGGGGCATACAACAATCAAAACAATAATATAAAAACAGCCATTATAAAAATATGAACAACTATGATTATTTTTTTTTTAAAAAAAATAAAGCAGCGGTCTCCAACCTTTATGGCTTGGCAGCCTGGTGGGAGGCCAGAGAGGGGAACCAGCCTACGCACACAGCGGGCCAGTGCATACTGTCCCACTACTTGTGCAAATCAAGCTGTGCAACGGCCCACTGCTCCTGCAAGTCGAGCTGTGTGCGCGACTGCTCTGGCCAGCTCACACGGCCTGGTTCCAAACAGTCCACCACCCGAGGGATTGAGGACCCTGGTATAAAATATACTTTACGTTCCAATCTCTCCAGTGTCTTCTTCCCCTTTACTGCTCTCTCTCTAAGCTGCTTCCCCACACCCACCCAATGGACCTGTCCTCCCTTTCTGCAGAACAGCTTACTTGCTGCTTTCTGTAGCTATCCGGCATACTTGCCCTATCTCCTCACAGCTTCATGCCGTATAGGTTGCACTTGGGTTTTGACAGCAATTACAACTGGGGTTGCTGTCACTAAGCCATATGGCCATAAAATGTGATCACAGGTGACTGCCTCATTTAACAATCCCAGCAGTCCTGGCTGTCATCATAATATCAACATGCCTAGATCATTATGCAGGAAGACGGGGGAGTCCCAGGTCTGGAGCAGGGGGGTGCAATGTGGGGAGGCAATGCCCTGGAAGGGTCAATCAAGTGGGGCACTGTGAGCATTGGAAAGGGAGGAGCGACTTAAGACTAGCTTCCCCATTGACTTTGCTTGTGGAAAGTTGGCAGGAAAATCACAAATGGAATTATTGTGAGATATGACCGTTGGATGTAATAAGTAATGCCCCTAATTTTATGGACATTATTTTTATTTTGGCTATTTGGAAAATTTGCACAGTATCATACAAAAATAAATACTGTTTATAGCAAAATGCTAGAGTTTCTTTCCAGGAGAGCATTTTGCTTTTTTTCTTTGTCAAAAAGCCCAAGGTTGCAAAACTAGACACATATAGTTGGTAATCCCTTTGCATGTTCTGGGACATATCTATGAATGAATATGCACAGGATTTTACTGCACAATGTGTACAATATGGTTTTATCACAACCTATTTAATGTGTGTATCAAATGTATCCTGACGTTCTGAAAAAGTATCGGTCTTGTTCTTAAAAAAAAAGAAAGCATATTACCAGGTGGCCCAGGAGAAGGTATTTTTGGCCCACTGATTTCCAATGCCATTTGGTAAAGATTTTCATTTTCTCCAGCTACTGCTTCCTCTCCATTTCTTCCAGCAGGTTCTTGTGGGTCTATATTTTCTGGTTTGTGTTTCTTTACACGTTTTACTTGAAATGTGATCTGTCAAAAGTAAAAAAAATGGTGAAGGTAACAGAATTAAAAGCATGAGGCATGCTGATAAGAATGAAGAACCAAGCTGATTCCTTTCAGACTAAGTTGATTTTCAAGGGCAATTTCCAGACAGTTTCCTTTCTCTTGATAATTCTGGTTACTCTAATTCTGCTCACATCTTAATACATCAAACATACAAACATAAGCATATAACAATAATTTGTTTAGCTCAGAATTGAATAACACATTCAATAGGGAAGGTTCCGCAGAAAGTTTGATAAAATGTACCTTTTTGTTCACATTTTCAGTATAAATTTGAAGTGCCTTTATACATTCTAGAAAATTTATCTGGTGACATATACCAATGGTACATCATTTTATTAATGTTCTCTTTAAGGTTATAATAGTGTAAATTTTATTCCTAATATCTGGCATAATATGCCAGATATTAAGAGTCCTTACCCATTCAGTTTCACCATCATCACCATCATCCTCTCCACAATCTCCCAAACAGGAGCTGGCAAGTCCATCTTGAGAACCTTTCTTGAGGACACGGATCCCTTGCAAGTCCATCCGATGGCCTTTTACTTCCAGTGCCCCTTCAAAAGCTTCAAGGGGCCAAGAATTTTCAAACTCATCCACTAATGCTAGCATCTCCTCAGACATCTGAGCATCTCCCAAGTTTTCTATTTCTTCTGAGTCATTGTTTTCTGCAGTAACAGTACCTATGACAGCAGAATCAACAAAATATATTCAAAAGTTTTGTTCAAATGTTATTTGATGTTCAAGTGCTACGCTAAATTCTGCCACTTCAAAACCAGATGATCAGTAGAAAAGCATGTTACACTCTTAAACAAAGCTTCAATACTTATTTTTAAGTAAGGCCATTTGCATTGTAAAAGGTTTTTCTTATCCTGAAAAACTCATTATTAGTCTACTAAATAAATATTATTTCAATAAAAAGACAAAACACAAAATAGTTTATTTTATAGTGATGAATGTATGTATACTGAAGGTAGTGGA